>NW_028227257.1:16062500-16172500 GCF_978045245.1 Mus caroli | reverse complement strand
ATGACCGAAACAGACGGATTCCTCAGAGGCGACGTGTCCTGCTAACACCAGGACAGTTCCGAGCAAACCGAGAGGGCTGGTGACCCTAACTCCAGTGACAAGGACGCTGAGTCGACATGCTTGCGAGCCAACTCTTCAGGAAAAGCAAACAAGCTTTGATTTGCACCATTCTGAGGTGTAAATGTTCCTCCCCCTGCCTGGTCAAGCTACCATGGGTTGAACAGTTATGACCTCGGGGCTCTCGCGAGCCAGTGAAAGCTGGCTCAGAGCCTGTATTTAATATGGGATCTCAGGTGGTCGGTTACTCCAAATGTGCCATCCACACAGCTACAGACAACCTGGTGGACGTGAGAATCTCGGAACAGTCGTGGCTGGAGTGAAATTTGGGGAGCAGATCACCCTGTCTGAGGAAGCAAGGTACCTGACCACCTCTGTCTCAGCCTATGCCCACCGCAGGTTTTGTTCATCAGCCACGATGTGATGTTAACAGGGTCTCACTACATCTGTACACTGCCAGTAAGTTAATGATGTATGGAATCAATCTGCCTTTAAGGATAGGTGTGGCCACTGGGCATGGTGACACATGCCTAGTGCTAGCACTCTGGAGGTAGAGGCAGGGGAATCTCTGAGTTGGAGGCCAGCCTGGTCTATAGAGTGAGTTCCAGGACAGCCAGGGTTACAAAGAGAAACCCCATCTCAAAAAAACAAACAAACAAAAGGATTTGTTCTTGCCAAAGGGAGTCTCAAAAAGGCTCAGACAGATAATGAGTGACTTGCCCAAGACTGCACAACCAGGCAGTAGCTCATCTGAGACTAAGAAACCAGATTTCCAGCTTTGCTCACCCCTGTCTTGTCGCTTTCAAAAAGCAGGGTGTCTCAGAATAGGAAGAAATGAGGAGGGACCCTGAGTCTAGATTCTGGGAAAT
Organism: Mus caroli; assembly: GCF_978045245.1. NCBI lineage: Eukaryota > Metazoa > Chordata > Mammalia > Rodentia > Muridae > Mus > Mus caroli. Next base: position 16,171,574 of record NW_028227257.1, on the reverse strand, counting down.
GTTCTGTTAGGATTTGAGTCTCAAATGTCCCGGACGACTCATGTGTTGGAACACCTAGTCCCTGTAAGAATGTAATGTCAGATTCCATCTGCCGCTCAGGCTGTAGCCCCTGTAGCCTTTCCCTCCCATCTTGAGGATCCTGACAGACGCCCTGCTAAGACAGTGCCTGTCGGTCCCTAGTTCACAGACCTGATGTTAGTGGTTCTCCCCAGAGAAGTGAGTTTACTCACATCTAAGAGGGTAATGGTGGTCACACATCCCAGCCCATCCCCTTCCTTGCCTCCTGCCTGGGCTTCTGAGTCTAGGTACCAGTTATTGAAACCTCCCCCATCCCTAGAAAGAAATAAGAGGCTCCCATTTCTGCCATGTGCACCTGAACTTTCTGTCTTCAGAGCCCTCACCATGTTCTCTGTCTCTGGTGCTCAGACTCCTTGCCATGCTGTCTGTCTGTCTGTATGTCTGTACATAGCATTAATAACTTTTCTAATAAGCCCCTTACTCCCCAGTAGTCTCTCTCAGTGACCCTCTTGAGCACACCCCTTCCATCCCAAACCTTTTAGTCTCCAGCTGGCAGTGATGTTTTTTGTTGGGGGAGCTTGGTCAGTAGAGGTGAGTTGGTTGAAGCAGGCCTTTTGCCCCCTGCCTCCTTCCCATCCCCAACTCCTGGATTTGCCAAGATGTGAACAAGCCACCTGGCAAACTCCTACCATCACCAGCCAAGCTACTCCAGCCCTCTCCACCATGACAGGACTGTTCCCTCTCAAACTGTGAGCTCCACCTCCCACCCCATGCCTTCAAAAAAGCCACAAACCCCCTCTCCTCCCTTAAGTTGCTTTTATCAGGTGTTTTGACACAGATAGAGAGAAGCATCCCTGGCCTCTTTTTGCACCTCGAAGATGTCTTATCTTGTCTACACAGTCATACCTTGTGAGTGTTGCCAAGGGAGCACGTAAACTCATTGCAAAATATCCAAACAAAAACATGTGGACAGATGCTCTCCCATCTCCCCAGGCGAGACCACTGTCAACAACCTAGGTCAGTCCTGGCCATTTGCTACACGCAGTGCATGCTCCCAGGGTGGAGCGAAAGGCTGACAGTTTACCACTCGGCCATTGCTCCTGTCTCTGAGAATGAAGAGAGTAGGGTAGACACTCAATCAATGCTTGCCAGATGGCTTTTGTGCCCTTAGCATGCCTGTGATTTGTTTCCACATGAGGTGTAAGTGGTTGGCCTCCGTATACTGTGTCCCACGGGCTCTTGCCTTTCATTCAACAGTCCCTCTGCTTAGCGTCTGGCCAGCGTGGTGTTTCTCCCATAATGGTCCTGAGAGGACTTGCTCTCTGCCTCACCTGCAAGGCTGGCACCAGAGTTTGGAAACCTTCCATGGTTTCCAAACACCTCCATCCATCAAAGCCCCACAGTCTCTGGTTTCCTGGGATCACCAACAGACAGCGCTGAGCAGAAGAGCTGGTAGCATTGGTGACAGCTCCCAGGAGCAGGGTCAGGTTGCAGTCACAGATGCCAAGTCTCTTTAGCCTTCAGAGCTCTGCCGCTCCCACATGTAAGGCTGCTGCCCCGGATGACACCCCACGGCTCACACAAGAAGCTGAGGATTAACTCAGCAACACTGCCTGGGTGCTGACAGCCCAAGGCCTGTGGTCTGGTTGGAAGCCCCTTGGTCAAGCTTGGGTCAGCTCAGCACACCAAGGGTTGCCAACAACACTGAGACTATAAACTAGAGCTGACTTAGTATGCAGGGGAGAGGGGTCCGAGGGAGAAGATCTGAGTTCAGAGGTAGCCCACCGCCGTCAGGCCCACAAGAATGGCTTAACGGGCATCTCTCATCCATGTGCCAGACACTCAGCTCCTGACCCTCACCCAACTCATGGCCATTTATTTTTAGTTCATGTAAAGCCTAGAACCATCACCACTGCCTCTCTCTCTCTCTCTCTCTCTCTCTCCTCCCAGTCATAATATCATCAAAACCCTACCAGTCCTCCCTTTTCAGTACCATATCTTACCATCTTGGTGATGGTGGTCCAGGCCTCTGCCCCTCTCACCTACATCATGAATACTGCCTAAAACTCATGAATGGGCACTGCCCTGGCCTCATCTCCACTCTGGAGCTAAAGGCATCCCTTGAAAGCAAAGCAAATCCTGTCTCTCTTCAGCTTTGGGGCGCCAGCAAGCCAGCTCATTGGGTAAAGATGCTTCCAGCTAGATTGATGATCTGAGCTCAGTCTCTGGGACCCACACACTAGAAGGGAAGTGTGGCCTCTGGCCTCCACACATGCACTGTGGTGCACACGCACCAACAGAAAATAATTATGCAAAATGGAATAAGAAAAATCTTTAATTTTATTCATTTATTCTTATGATCCTAACAGTGGAATGCCAGTCGCCGAACAACTCTGCCAACTGGTCCCTTTCATGGTCCCTGTTTTTCTCAGACTAAAAGCCACATTCTTGCAACCCTTCACAAAATGCCCCCCCCCCCACACACACACCCTGTTGCTTTCCTAGGCAGGGACATTATATGAATGTCCTTCTTTGCATGCCCCCACCAAGGGGACACACTGTTCATCTGCCCTGCCCGATGGGGGAAGTTACACCTGGGTACTTGGTGAGGAAGGGTCTGTAAGGATTCCACCTTGAAAGTAAAGAGTTGGACCTCAGTGACTCCTGAACAGCATGCCCTGTTGGCCATGTATACCGCAAGCTTAACCATGTCTCTCACTCCACTCATGCAGGGTGGTCAGCTGTCATGGGCTCAGGCTCCCTCAAGCACCCAGTGCTCATCACTGCTGACAGGGAGGGCCCAGGAGGCTCGAGTGCCCTGGAGTGGCTTTTCAACTTGTTCTCCATCCACACCTGGTTCCTCAGCCCTCAGCGACTGCCCCTTAGATAGGAAATAGAAGTCACCTGGGAGGAAGGGAGGAAGGCAAGGATGGAGGGAGGGAGACCAGCCCTCCATGTCTTCCCACTCTATGGCCCTGGCTAAGAGGGACAGGATGGAAAAGGACAGCCCTCTGGCTTATGGTAGGAAGCGCCCTGCCCCCTCCACCCCACCCTCTCAGCAGAAGCCCTCAGAATTTGAGACTGGACATTCCTCGCAAGGGTGTGGCCGGCCTAGCAGAGCTGGTCTGGGGAACAGCTGCTGGGGGCCCAGAATTAGCCACCCCTGGAAACCAGCAAGCTGAGTGAATCCCTGAGGCCTGCCTTGGACGGGCACATCTGCTGCGACTCCGCCAATCGGATGCATGAGTCACGGAAGCAAGGCACAGAGAGGAAAGATTGTGTCCGCTTTCTCGTGTCTTTGAGGGGGTTCTCCCTCCCTGGAGTGCCCAGGAAGCTGCTTGGACTTCAGCTTAGCCCACAGCAACTAAGTCACGTTGATCCCAGGCTGGGAACTGTGACATGAGATTCTTGAGATGAGGTTAAATTATGCTGATTTCGCATTCGAAACGGAGTCACGCCTGGTACAGGTCCCATCTACCCTGGCAGGTCACAGGGCAGAACTGAGAAAATCACTGTCTTAGTTTATCAACCCTTCCAAAGTCAAAGGCTGGTTTCTGTGTTCAAAAATATTGTCCCATAGATAAGAACAGCTACAATTCAAGCTAGCCGAGTTAATTCCTCCTGAGGGATATGGAGGGTACCACAGGAAGGAGAAGATGCATCCTCACATTTTCATGTGTGCTGGACATTACACTAAGGGCTCTACCTTATCTCATCCCGTTGTTTCAATTATATGTTAAGAGAAACTTTAACCCTCGTGGTGGGAAGAGAAAAATGGAAGATCGGAGGGTTTGTGACGTTCACACAGTTAGCAAACAGCACAGCTGGAGCTTGAACAACCACCTTATGTGCTCTAAACCCCAACGCCAAGAGCCTAAGCACAATGCATCTCCCATCTGAGGCTGGACTTTGGCCACTTTGTGGGTTCTTCTTTCTTCTACCCTTCTCCGCCCCTTTTCCACCCTTTCAACATCCTAACACTAGACAGGAGAGAAAACAGGGTAGATGGGAAAGGGGGTGACAGGGTCATTAGACTACTTCCTGCTGATTACAGCATCCAGTTCTTTGGGGCAAGTTTGATTTTTTCACTATCAGAATATCTAATTTCTTCTCATTGTTTCTTCTTTTCGCACAACTACTTAACAAACCAGGACCAACAGTGATCAACAGTGACCAACAGTGTTCAATAGCAACCAATGACAACCATGGGCTCCCAGGGCCCTAGCATTTATATACCCTCTGAAAAGTCCCCCAGAATTACAAACATCACACAATCACAGAAACTATCTGCAGCTGGCAAAATCACGCCCCTGCTAGAGTACCAGACAAATCACAGTCAGCTGCTGTGGACAATCTGAAGCATCCCCCTCCCAGTCCTGGGATTAAAATGAAAACATATTCCTACAGTATTCCTGTGGTTTAAAACAAAAACAAAAACAAAAACAAAAAACAAAATTTTTACTACACCCATCAGATTCTCTTAGAATTTCTATACTTTATTTTCTATCAAGACATTTTAAAATTAAAGGTACTACTTGTAAATTTGAAAAGCAAGAATTCCACTAGACTTGAGAAATTTGTTGAACAAGCTAAGAGGATTTAAGGTCAACATGACACAATTATATCAGGGCTGGAATGCTAGCTCAGGAGGTAAGAGCACTGACTGCTATTCCAGAGGACCAGAGTTCAGTTCCCGGCACCCACATCAGGCGGCTCACAACCATCTGTAACTCCAACACCAAAAGATCTGATGCCTCTGTCCTCTGTGTGCTAGGCTCATTTTGCAGATACCCACATATTGACATAAAATATCTCTTGAAAAAATAAAAAAGAAAGAAAATAATTGTTTCCATAAACTAGTATCAAATAGGTAAAAAAAAAGTTTAAAGATTTATTTATTATTATATCTAAGTACACTGTAGCTGTCTTCATACACACCAGAAGAGGGTGTCAGATCTCATGATGGGTGGTTGTGAGCCACCATGTGGTTGCTGGGATTTGAACTCAGGACCTTCAGAAGAGCAGTCAGTACTCACCGAGCCATCTCACCAGCCCCCGAAAAAAATAAAATTTAACATACCTGCTGGGGTAGGGGTGGTGTACACCTTTAATAGCAGCACTAGGTAGGCAGAGGCAGGCAGATCTCTATAGCTTCAAGGACAGTCAGGGTAATACATTGAAACCCTGTCTCAAAAAAAACAAAAACCAAGAACAACAACAAGGCTCTATTTCCAGTGTCAATAAATAAGTAAATGCAGGGCCAGCAAGAGTGCTCAACACTTTAGGCATTCGACATGAAATCTGACCATCTATTGTGGCCTCCCTTCCCCCAGCCTGGAACCTGCTTGCTCAAGGGTGGAGCTACCGGCTCATTCGTCCTGCCACGCCCACTGCTGGAACCTGCCTTTGCTGCCTGGAGGCACACACGTGTTCGTCCTGCTACTGGACCCTGAGTTACTTGGCGGGATATTGGGTTCCCTCCCCCTTCCTTTATAACCGAGTGTCTGGAAATAGTAAAATTGAGCTTTGATCAGGATGTTGTCGTAGCTCCATTCTTTCTTCCGCCCCGTCTAGATTCCTCTCTTTTCAGCGAACTGCCATTCTCAGTTGAACTGTTCGTGTTGTGGACTGTGGGCAGGCCGCAACAGTTGGCGCCAGAACTGGGACCTGAAGAATGGCAGAGGGATGCTAAGAGAAACGACTGCTGTGTGGAGCTCCACAAGAAAGGAAAGGATCTTCGTATCGGAGGAGCATCGGAGCAACGGACAGGTACACATGCTAGCGCTAGCCTAAAATTTCAGTTTTGTAAAGTGTTGCTGAGGATGCGGTAGGATACGAATCAAGTTTGAATCAGTGCTGACCCAACACTGTTTCTGCTTGGGGTCAGTAGTTCGTTAATCGGAACTAGATACGGAGACAGGCGGCGTGCCGCAGTTTTTTAGAAAACTGCTTAGGTGGAAGAAGGAAGGGTTTAAAGTCATGGATCAGGCGGTTGTTTTTAGTTTCCAGGAGTTGCTTCAGGCCAGAGGAGTAAGGCTTGAAGTACAATTAGTAAGAAATTTTTTAGATAAGATAGATAGCTGTTGTCCATGGTTCAAAGAAGAAGAAACGATAGATTGTGGAACCTGGGAGAAAGTTGGTGAGGCCCTGAATATCGATCAGACAGATAATTTTACCCTAGGTCTCTTGGCCTTGTAAATGATGCTATAAAAGATGCAACTTTTCCAGGGCTAAATCGCCCTCAGGCGGAACTTGTGGTATCTCAGGAGGAGTGCCTATCAGAGAAGGCCTCCTCAGAAAAAGATCTTCTTAACTCAAAAAATGATTAATGTGGTTCCTATCCTAAATAGTAAAATTTAAGATAAGATATAAAGCAATGCCTCTTTATTAAAGCGTTAAAGCTTGCTTTAATAGGTATTCATAGGTATTAATTGATATCCAAACTTCGTAATATGATAGTAATGCTTCTAATATTGATTTTAACAGTGATAAATTGTTTTAAACATAGGTTTTGCTTTCCCAAAGTTGTAGATATTATCCTAACCTTGCACAAAAACTTAAAAATTATGGTTAAAACTGCCATTGTTCCATTGACTGCAGCTTGCAGTTTGATTGCAAATTTAAGATTAATGCTCAGATTAATAAGTATTTTACCTTTGAGTCAATACAGGGCTCTGGGCAGTCCCAGAGCGGCTTGTGGCCCTTTCTTTTGTTTTGCAAACAATGCCTAAAAAAGTTTTTCCCTGTGTTCAAGAAAATTTCTTTTTAACAGTGTTACAGATCTATTCAGATGTTTAAAATAATGCTTAAATTTAAAGATTTTTGCTTCTAGTAAACTGGTAATCACTAGAAAATTTTGCCTCTACGTATGGCTAATATAGCTTTACATTATGTAAGAAAAATGTTTATTGTTTCTGCTTCTTTACAAGAAGCCAAAAGTTTTAATCTTTCAGTATATATTGTTTCCTAAGTGGAAAGTATTTTATTAACTAATGCTTCTCAAGGGAAGTTTACCTTAAATCCTTGCTTGTCATTTTTCCAGTTTAGACTAGCTTCTAGCCTTTTAACTTTATGGCAATAGTACATCAGAGACTGTATATTCAGACTTAGTAAAATTAGTCATTTAATAGAGTCATAATGATTTTTCACTCTTCTTCAGTGTGACCAGCCATTCTAACTCAATCTTAGACTGGTCTAATATTCAGTTCAATTATTAGAGATTCCTATATTCTAAATTACCTAGCAAAGTTAATTCAGAGCATATCCCCCAAGGTCACCAAAGGCTCATCTTGCCTTCACCTTATTTGTCCTAAACTTTTTGCAAACTGACATTAAAGGTCAGTCTGCAGCGGAACGCCACTGGCACCCAGTTACTTCTAATTCTTATGCATTGGTAAAATGGAAGGACGCCCTGACTAATAAATGGAAGGGTCCAGATCCAGTTCTAATCTGGGGAAGAGGCTCGGTTTGTGTTTTTTCACGAGATGAAGATGAAGCACGGTGGCTGCCAGAGAGATTAATTCGTCAGGTAAACACAGATTCTGTCTCTTCTCGTAAGTATCATTCTAAAGACTAAAATTCCTCTTGTGCTTAGATTTCAGCTGGGAGTGGAAGCTCTCAAAAAAAAACAAAAACAAAAACAAAAAACAACAAAAAAACTGTTTTCCTCTGAGCCAATTCCCCTACAAGAGGCCGGATTAACTTTAGTTTTACAATTTGCATCTAAATAAAGTACCTTGACTTCTCCAAACAGAAAATTTACATTGCTACACTCTCATTGTTTAGAATTCTTCCTTTTCTCAAGCAGGTCAATCTACATTCTCCAGTTCTCCGCCCCTAAGAGCAAACAGGTGGTACTGCTAATCTCCCTTCCAAGGACATCCCAGCATGTGGCTTTTCAGTCTAAGATAAGATTTAGATTTACCAAGAGAGCTAGAGAACTAGAAATTTCATATATATTTACAGAGATTAGTTCTTATTTTGATAGAGATGGGCTTAGTCCCTTAGCTGGCCTCTGGCTTTTCACCCTTGCTGTTACTTCAAGGTGTCCTTAGTTCGTCAGGCTATTGAGAATAACAGAGATGAAGAGGAAAGACCTTCAGCTCCTATTTTAACCAAAATTAATGGTGTTAATACTGACATAATTCTTGTCTAGGCCTTGCTAAATCTGAGGTTGACAAGTCTCATATAGAGACCGCGCATAACTCAGAACTGCGCTACTGATTCATAATCATATGAATACAGTATGGGTACCGCTTGGCGCAGGAGATTACTGTGGCGGGAAGGTCCAGCTTGACCGTTTCTGAGTTCCCTGTGCGACACACCTGATTTGAAAGAGGTTGGTATCTGATTCCAGCTAAAAACCAAAAATACTTAAGGCTCTGCCTCCCCTCCCCAAAAGATACCAAGAGCCACAGATGTGAGTTGTTATAATGCTCACGGGAGGAATCAGGTCAATGTCCACCCAAGTCAAGGTTAAAGGCCCACTCATCTATGGATGAAAAGAATCATTTGATCACCTCTGTTAAGTATTGCCTATTTAAACTTAATTAATAGGGGGGAGAGAGGTTGGAGACCTTGCTGTCGTAAGGGCAGGCCCTTCACTGCCTCCCACCCAAATAAAAAAGCCAACTGGCCTTGTACTAAAGAGCTGGTCTTACCCCTTCTCACTGTTTCCCCTGCCTGTCACCCAAAATTGCGGAAGATTATCAGCTCAGTGTTATTCTAAATTTGTTTAGTTAAACTCAGCCAGGGTTCCAACGCCCTACTTAAAATGCAAACAGATAGCTACCTATTCAGCACTAATTAGCATTATAAAGTCAGAGCCTATTCTGTTAAGTGGTTTACTAGGATAATAAAGACAGTCTTAGCCAAATACAGTTTACCATTAGAAAAGTTAGGGAATCCCACGGAAACAGGTTTTTTCTTTAGCCCTAAGAACTCAGGCAGAACTATTGAACATAGATAATTTTTCTGCCTCAGGCCACCCCCTTTTTTTTATTTTTGTTTTGTTAACTAATGGGAGGAAATGTGGCCTCCCTTCCCCCAGCCTGGAACCTGCTTGCTCAAGGGTGGAGCTACCGGCTCATTCGTCCTGCCACGCCCACTGCTGGAACCTGCCTTTGCTGCCTGGAGGCACACACATGTTCGTCCTGCTACTGGACCCTGAGTTACTTGGCGGGATATTGGGTTCCCTCCCCCTTCCTTTATAACCGAGTGTCTGGAAATAGTAAAATTGAGCTTTGATCAGGATGTTGTCGTAGCTCCATTCTTTCTTCCGCCCCGTCTAGATTCCTCTCTTTTCAGCGAACTGCCATTCTCAGTTGAACCGTTCGTGTTGTGGACTGCGGGCAGGCCGCAACAATCTATGTTCAGTCCTTGAGACCCACGAGGTAGGAGGGGAGGATTGACTCCAAGTTGGCTCTCTGTGTGTACATGGTGGCATGTATGTGCCCCCCCCCAGCAAATTAAAAAATGCAATGACAGTTTTATAAACCAAATGTATAGGCATAACATTTTTTAAATGTAGGAATTGAAACGTTCACAGCATTGCTGCATGAAACTGAATAGACATCAATCCCTGGGATCTATACAATGTCCATGGACGGGAAAACTCAATGCTGCCAGAATGTTTATTTTCTCAAGCTGATCTGTAGCTCTAATAACTTGCAATGAAAACCCAGCTGCCTTTGGTTTTAAGAACCTGACAGGATGATTTTATAATTAATGTGGAAAAGCAGTGACCTACAGCAGCAGAATATTGGATAGGAAGGACAGAGCTGGAAGATTTACTATAATTCTGAGGCTGACTCTAGGCTGTGTGTGACAGCACATACCTATGATCCCAGCACTTGAGAAATGAACAGCCTAGGCTATGTATCAAGTTCTGGGACAGCCAGGGCTACACGATGAGACCCTGTCTTAAGTAAAACAAACAGACTTGTTATAAAGCTATTACGGCAACAGAAAGAGGTTAGACTCGTTGGGAATAATACAAACGAATAACAATAGAGAAATATTCTTTTGGGGCACAAGTGGATAAATAAGGAAGTTATGTTGCTTTAGAGCATAACTATGGGAGAATAGCACTCCAGTCTCAGAAAATGTGACATGCTGTGATGCTCGGTCCTCTGTTCAGACAGATTCGTTGAGTTTGTGTGTTTGGAATCCATTGGACTAAATGAGTTTAAGTCACTAACTTTGTGCAAGGAAAAAATGAAGTAGATAACAAAGAAAGAAAGAGAGAGAGTGAGAAAGAGAGAGAGAAAAAGGAAGGAAGGAAGGAAGGAAGAAAGAAAGAAAGAAAGAAAGAAAGAAAGAGAGAGAGAGAGAGAAAGAAAGAAAGAGAGAGAGAAAGAAAGAAAGAAAGAGAGAAAGAAAGAAAGAAAGAGAGAAAGAGAAAGAAAGAGAGAAAGGGAGAGAGAAAGGGAGAGAGAAAGGGAGAGAGAAAGGGAGAGAGAAAAAGAAAGAGCAAACTGGGTCCTGAATGTAGCAGGTTAGGTTCTGGACTCGACTGGCAAAGACATACGAAATGGTCTCGTCTTTTCAGGGTATGGTAATAATAATAAAAGCACATGGCAAACCATCCCAAGAACTCTACATAAGCCAGAGCATCACTGAATTCCTCAAGAAGGTACAACAAAGAAAGCAGCTGACGTGGCCCAGATAAAGAGAAACGAGGTGGAGGGTTGGTTTGCATTCTCCACTTTCACTGATGCGCACAGGTAGAGAATTGCAGTGTATGTAAAATACACATCTGGCTGTGGAGTAGCAGTCATGAAGATCTGAAAGGCACAGGCTAGGAAGACGTCTAAGCAATATGATGCATATAAGGCTCTTAGCACAGAGCCAGGTACGCAGCGAAGCCTGGTAAAGGGAACCTGCTGTGGTCAGGGTGAGCATCACAAGCAGTTGGCCTTGCAGGCGCATGGAGAACCTAACTTAAGTCTCCTGTCAACATTTTGAAATCTGTGGGTGATTTTGAAGAGATATAAGATGTTTCCGTTGGTAAAGTCCTTGCGTAAGCACAAGCACAATAGAGAAATGTTCTTTTGGGGCACAAGTGGATAAATAAGGAAGTTATGTTGCTTTAAAGCATAACTATGGGATAATAGCACGCCAGGCTCAGAAAATGTGACATGCTGTGATGCTCGGTTTGGATCTGCAGGACATAAAACGCTAGGTGTGGAGGCCCACGCCTGTAACCCTAGCCAGCCTTGCCCAGTCATGAGCTCTGCATTCAGACACAGACTGTCTCAAAAACCAAGGTGGACAGTGACAGAGGAAGATACTCCAGATCAACCTACAGACTCCATAAGGGCACAAACACCTACACGCATGCTAAGCGCACACACACTAAATGCATACACACATGCTGTACACACACATACACACACACACAGGCTAAACAATGCACACACATGCTAAACAATGCACACACATACACACAGGCACAAAAGAGATAAGGATAGGTTTAGAATCCCCTGGGAGGGCAGAGACATGCCTCTTGGGTGTGTGTCTGTGAGAGCATTTCCAGAGGATTACTGAATGGGGGAGGCCCACCCTGAGTGTAGATGTCCCCGTCCCACCAGCTGGGAACTATGGGGGTAAAAGAAGAAAGGAGGAAGACGGGTGGCAGACGACGCTCTCCTTCCCTCTGCTCCCTGGCACATGATGTGGTGAGCAGGCTTTCAGCCGCATGTTCCCACGCTGTGAATTCAGCATGCCTTCCCTGCCATAACGGCCTGAACCCTCTGGAACCGCATGCCAACATGAGCCGCTTCTCCCTTAAGCCACTTCTAATAGATACTCTGGCCACCAAGTCATCAAAGTGGGTAACACGGGGTTCCACCCTTGCACACATCCAGGGTCCGCCATCAGGACAGTTATCCTGTCTATTTTTCTGTCATTGTCTACCATCTATCAAAATGCTTTTTAATGACATAAAACACCTCATTCTTGAAAATAAATTTTATTTCATTCATTAACTAATTGTATGATTTATTGTACGTGCATGCCATAGCACATGCGTGGAGCACAGAGGCTAACTCATAGGAGTCAATCCCTCCTCCCACTGTTGTGAGTTCAGGGGATCAAGGTCAGCCCTGGGGACAAGCACTTCTACCCACTTTATCCCACTGGCCCAGACAAGCCCAGCTTACTTGCTATTTTCAAGCCCCATCGCTACTTCTCACTAACCAGAGATCCTTGATCTTTCTCAGTTTCCTCATCTGCAAAATGGGGTATTAACAATACTTTCCCATAAAGTTACATTGCCATGTCACGTGCCCAGGATGGCATCCAGTACATGGCAAACACTGCAAGATCACTATTAGTAATGTTAGTTTTATGGAAAACAATGGACTTAGAGGCCATCTTCCCACTGCATTCTTTTTTTTTTTTTTTTCAGGTCTCATTATGAATGGTTGTGAGCCACCATGTGGTTGCTGGGATTTGAACTTCGGACCTTCGGAAGAGCAGTCAGTGCTCTTAACCACTGAGCCATCTCTCCAGCCCCCCCCCCCACTGCATTCTTTATTTGCTGGTTTGAGATAGGGCCTCAGGTAGCTCAGGCTAGCCTCTAACTAGTTATATAGCCAAGGATAACCTTGAACTCCTAATCCTCCTGCCTTTTCCTCCTGACTCTGGCATGACAGACGTGCGCCAGTGTACCTGTCTCTGCTGCACATCTTAGTTACTGGATTTATTTGTGAGTGAGATTACTTTAAGAATCTGATGATTATCTGAGAAAACACCTCCCAGGGAAATGACAGGTTGTCCATGCGCATGTGCACTGCAGACACCCTAGCAGTGCAGTGACCTCAGGTCAAGGGTTTTAAAAAGCAAGGATCACAGCCCAGGGGTGGCTTTTACACACAATCATAGCACTTGGGAAGCTGAGGGCTTCAGAGACTCTGTCTCCAAAGCAGAGACAGAGAGGGGTGGGGGAGGGGGAGGAGGAGGGAGAAGAAGAGAAAAGAGAAAGCCAGGGTCATGAACGGGTCTTTCAAAGGCAGGCATCTGTAGGTTTCCTGGTGGAAGCGGCCAGGTAGCCAAGCACTGAGCTACTCCTTCAGGGCCGGGCCGTCACCATGCACCAGCTTTATTTAAGTCAGCAGCTATTTTTAGCTTTACTTTATATGGCCAGGGAAGGGATGAGGGCTATAGCAGAGGAGGCGCCAGGAGGCTCCAGTCCAGGGGCCTTCCCCGCCCCCACCCCTTCCCATGCCAGAGCTAAAGAGCTAAACCTTCCATCAAAGCAAGGCTGGGAAGAGAGGGTGGAGGTGGGAATGGCAGGGCCTTCAAAGAAGGCTCTGGATAACTTGCTTTAGAACAGTGACCTCCGACCTGTTTGGCCATGGTACCTTTTTTTTTTTTTTTTTGGTTTTTCGAGACAGGGTTTCTCTGTGTAGCCCTGGAAGTCCTAGAACTCACTCTGTAGACCAGGCTGGCTTGGAACTCAGAAATTCGCCTGCCTCTGCCTCCCGAGTGCTGGGATTAAAGGCATGCGCCACCACGCCCGGCTGTTTGTTTTTTTTTTAAAGACAGGGTTTCTCTGTGTAGCCCTGGCTGTCCTGGACTCACTTTGTAGACCAAGCTGGCCTGGAACTCACAGAGATCCACCTGCTTCTGCCTCCTGAGCACTGGGATTACAACACGCAGTGATACATATATGTGTCTATACATTATACTTCTGCACAAACGTATACATAACACAGCATTAGGTAACCTTTTATCCAGGAAATAATGCTTTATCTTGTTCTCCATGAAAGACCCAGTCATGTCTGCTCTATATCTACCGTTCTTTCTATTTGAATATATACATGTATATAAATTCATCTGTTGGCACCTCCAGTCCGTGAAGCTGATATATGCTTTGGTTTAGTCACACCAGACTACAAGGCAAGGCAGCTTCTCAATATCCAGGACAGGATGCAAGTTTTAACTCTGCATGGGTGCAGATGTTCAGGCTTTGGGCCTCCTGGCATTTGTAGATTTTGTCTTTTCAACCAAAAGTGGCGCTCACCCATGCACTGTTGAAGGGGCTTAGCTCACAACCTCCTCCAGGAAGTCCTCTGTGAAGTCCCAGCCTCACACTCTAGTCCCTCACCCGGCTCTGCCTAGCACTGGCCACTGGGCTAAGTGTGGCTCCTGTTACATTCCTGGCTCAACTGTTCCATTCTTTCTACACTTCACAGTAAAGCATAGTACTTGCTTTACAAAACACAGTATATATATGCTTATTAAACGAATTGATCATCTTAGTAGCAACCAGAGCAGCTACCATTTACCCATAAGAAATAGATGAACTGGCTGGACGGCTGGCTCGGCGTGGAGAGACACTTGCCTGTGACCCTGACGATGTGAGTTTAATCTCCAGGTCATACACCATGGAAAGAGACAACCAACTCTCACAAGTTGTCCTCTAACCTCTATGCATAGGCTCTGGTGGTCACATATGCCCTGTCCCCCCCCCCCAATAAATGTACTAATAATATTTTTAAATCACATGAGAGATTAGAAGTGGTTCGTCTCACAGATGAGGAAAGTGAGGCTCAGAAATAAACCCGGTGGTGGGTCAGGGTCATAACCCTGGACTTGTCTGGCCCCCACCTGCTCTCAATCGTGGGATCTTATTGGTCCACCTCCCTCTTGGTGCCATCCAGAAGAGGGCAAGGGGCAAGTCCTTAACAAACCCTCAGGGGACCGATGACAGCTTGATTAAAGACATTTTCCAAAGCAGCAGCCACGTCTAAATTTGGACAGTTACACTTTGTGTGTGGCTTGGAAGATAGAACCCACAAGGTCTCCAGAGTCCCTGGATGTGGGGGCATCTCATGGGAGGGAGAAGGCCGGGCAGAACAGGGTGGCTGGTCTTCTGAGCACCTGGCCTTAAGAGCTCCCCGGCACACCTGGGCTCACACCCAGGACCCACAGATCGGGTCACTCAGCCTATGCCTGCAGTCCCAGCATGCACTCCTGCCTCATTCTCCCCATTCTTCAGACAGGCTAAGCCTGGTCCCACCTCAGAGCCTTTGTGTCTCCACTCCCTGCTTGAAAAGCTCTTCTCTCTAGACCTCCCAACCCTGCATCTGAGACTACTTCATGCACACTCTTCCTGCATTAATGACACTAATGATACCTTGAGAAAAAAATATATATATATTTGCTTCTGTCTCCTTCACTAAACAGGGGCTTCTGGTGGACTGTGTCTGCTCCCTGCTCCAGCCCCTAGCACTAGATACAGCACAATGACAGGGTTACTGCTGTTGGCTTCGGGAGTGACCAGGTTTCCTCCTTTTGAACGTGTTGGCAGATCAGCCCATCATGTCCTATGTTCACCTCACCCCAGGAATGTGTATCCCTGTGATTCACAGCCAGATCTCCAAGCCCTTGGAGACAGACACGAGATCGGGAGGGATATTTGACACATACCTGCCATGTACCTTTTTACATAGATGACTGATACTCTATAAGCAGGCAAGGATAGTGCCCATTTTATATCTGGGAAAACTGAGGCTTGCTCTCTACCCAACCTCCAGTGCCTGGTATATGATCATCTGCTGAGTCAAAGTGTATCTAGTTGGAGGTTTGGTGGGTGACTCGAGGACATCAGCATTTGTCCTCAGTTCATTCCCGTTCCATCCAGTTCTAGAAGCTATTCTAGGTGTACTCAGAAGCTGGAGAGACAGAGTTGAAGGCGGCTCCTCAGCCCAGGCATGATCCTAGCCTGCATCCCAAGCTGCTCTCAGTAGGCTTCAGCTTGCCCAGACTCACCCAGGGGGCCGCTGCTGCTTAGCCCTGCTTCCTTGCTCCACCCTCAGAATGCCCCCTTTCCCATATTCCGTCACAGTGCAGCATCTGTCCTAACTACAACATCCCACAAGCGGTTTATATGCCAGGAATACTTAGTTTATAAAGAGCCACCACTTTGAGTCACTCAGCACAGCAGGAAATACCCCAGTCATAGGAGCCATGGGGCATGGTGGAGCATGTCTATAATCCCAGTGCTCTGGAGGCTGAGATAGGAGGGTTACAAGTTCAAAGCCAGCCTGAGCTATATTCTGTCTCAACAACAACAACAACAAAAAGACTGCAGGGAAGTTAGCAGGTTAGTGCTTTAGGTTCTGTGAGACAACAGCCAAATGTCTGGATGCCAGACAGATGCATTCATCTATTATGGAATATTCTTTAGATTTTTTGCATAATTATAAATCTAAACCACATTCATTTTGTGATATATACAAAACAGGCCGAGAGTCACTGAGCAGTGATCTCTATAGTTCGCTCACCCCGATCCCCTCCCTTCCTCCCTCCCTCCCTCCCTCCCTTCCTCCTTTCTTCCTTCCTTCCTCCCTTCCTCCCTTCCTCCTTTCTTCCTTCCTTCCTTGTCAGAGTTACACTATGCTGACAAGCTGCTATAAAATGATCCTCCTGCCTCAGCCTTCCAAGTAGCTGAACTAACATATGGTACCAGTAAAGGGACAACTCTCCGCTGAGCCTGTTCAAACAGGCTTTGTTGCTCCCTGTGCTGGTCGGAAGGTCTGATGAACCCTGAACTTGTACCTTTGCTGTGGGTTAGATGCTGGCACTACTTGTTCACTGCCCGTGCTTTGAGCAGTACTGATGCCCTAAGTGCCCCATTGTATGGATGAGCAACTAAGGCCCAGGCCAGCAACACGTCCAAGACACACCTGCAGGTAAGGTAAGGCCATTTCCCAGTGCTCTTTTGCCTCAGAAAACTCCTCATTATCTTATGACATTCTCTGACCCTCTTTACGTCCGTCCCCTCTCTGCTGGGATAGTCTCCATCTCCTACTCTTGTGATCACACCTCCCTCACCAAAAATCTAGCTCAGGAGTCGTGTTCTGAAAGCCTTCCCCCTGCCCCTCAGATGTGCCTGCGCTTTTCTGCCACCACTCTATCATGTTTGAGTGAGATGCTGGCCGGCCTGCCTATCTTTGAAGCCAGAGTCTATGTCCTTTTTGTATCTCATCATTTGGGCAATAACAGACAAATAGGAGGTCCCACCAAAATATGCAGTGAAAAAGGCTGGGAATATGGAGCAATTGTCTAGAAATATGTGGTGAATGAAAGAATGTATGAGTAAATGGAGGGATGGAGGGATGGATGGATGAATGGATGGATGGACAGGTAAATAGCTGCTGGGTGGGTGGATGGATGGATCAATGGATCCATGGATAGGTGAGTTGGTGGGTGAATGGATGAATAGGTAAATAGCTGCTAGGTGAATGGATGGAGGGATGGATGGGTAGATGGATGGATGAGTGGGTGGGTGGGTGGATAGACAGGTATATGTAAGCTGGGTAAATGCAAGAAGGGATGGGTGGGTTGGTGGATGGGATGGGTGAGTAGATGGATGAGTAAATGGGAGAAGGATGGATGGGTGGATGTGTGGGTGGATGAAAGTTGGGTGGTTGGATGGATAGATGGATGGAGAAATGAGTGAATAAACACTCTTATGATCTATCCCATGAAAATTTTTTCATAGCAAAGTTGAGGCCAGCCCCCAGTTCTGCTAAAACACAAGCTAAAATCTAGCTGCTTACATACCTCGAGAGTAAAGAGAAATGATTATATCCTATCAAGTGTCCATCTGTAGAACAGCCTTGTACTCTTCAGTCCTGCCGGTCCTCAAGAACTGCCTTATTGCCCTACCTTTTCTGATAAGAAAATGGATACAGAGAGACAGAGTAGCTTACTCAACGCCACACAGGAAATATCACCTTAGACCATCTATTTCTTTGCCAGTAGTTACACTGCTGTTCCCCACCATCCCTTCAGGACCCCCCCCTCAAGCTCTGCGGGATGAGCAAGACTCACCTCCATCTGCGTAGGTCTCCGTGCCATAGCCGTCCTGTAGGCCGTTATTCCAAGTGCCCTCGTACTTGGCACCACTGTTTGTGCTCAGCCGGATTCCGTAGCGCCCCTTAAAGCCATGCGTCCACTCCCCCTTGTAGAGCCAGCGCCCCTTGGTCTCTATGCCAAGCCCATGTCGTTTGCCCTGGCTCCAATATCCCTCAAAGGTATTCCCACTGGGCCAGGTGTAGACGCCTGCCACTTCAAAGCCAAAATTCCAGGAGCCCGAGTATTCACCCTGGCCCTTGGGGCCGGTGCACAGTCCGTGCCCGTGTGCCTTTCCCCCTTCCCAGCCCCCACAATACGCCCCGCCATCATCAAAGTCAAAGCGGCCCCCGCTCATCTCATCCTCGCTCCTGACAACTCCTCCGTCCTCCAGCTTGGGCGTAGGGGTACCTGATGTTCTCCAGGCACCTTCAGGCTGAGCCCCTAGACTCACCACCGGGCTAGAGGTGTCAAAAAGCAAGATGCCAACAGAGGCAGCAAAAGCCCAAAGGCCAAGTCAGCAGTGGGGGCGCTGGTCAGTGCCATGGCTGGGAGGCCCCCTCAGTCATCCCAACAAGGCAGCAACTTAAAAAGGAAGCCGACCGAAGAGACTCCAAGTTCCCACAAAGCGTCCCAGGTCCAGCTTCCATGGAGTCCGCTGTGCCCTCCTTAAGAAGAGCAACGAAAGGAGTTGAGGGGTCCTGTCTTTTCAAAGAGGGACAGTTCCCGGTTTAGCAGCCCAGCCGAGGCTAAATTCCCGCCACCCACCCTGAAGCAGCCGCTGGCCCCCTTCTCATCCACCCCAGTGGGCGTGCGGCTCAGATCTCCCAGCTGCCCCGCCCCTTCTCCAGCCCTGCCTTCCTCCCAGGATAGAAAGGTCAGTGTTGCCCTAACAAGGCCATTGGATCTCAGAAGCTGCTCCCAAAATAACCCCCTGGCTGGCCCAGCCTCCTTCACAGAGCGGGAGGGAGGGAGGGGGGCTTCCAATCCGCTGGGCCTGCAGACCCAGGCAGTGGCCCTAGGGGGCTGAGCAGGAAATCTGAGAACCAAGCATGGACAGCTTAGCTACTTGGTGGCTTGCCTTCTTGTGGATCAGAGCTGCCTCCCATCTAGAAGTCCCCAGGTTCCGCAGGCAGGGAGAAGAGACGGAGACCAGCAGATCATCTTATCCAGGGCCACTTTGTATCCCCAGAGTTCAGGGGGTGGCAGACATGGGGCCCTAACACTTGGAGCATGCCGAGGCAGGACCTGGGGCTTTGGTCCCTCTGCCAATCCCATTGAAGAATCCAGTGACCTACAGAGAAAGGAATGGAGGACGGTTGCACATACGCCTTTGAAAGCAGAGTGGAGCTCAGAATGAGCAGAGAGGGTCTAGCCACAGTGCAAACTCGAACAAGCAGGAGTTCTGGGCTCACATTCCCACCCCAGCCCTAGCTCAGGAAACTGGGGGAGAACCCTGATAAAGGGAACCAGTTCAGGAGGCAGGGGAGATGGATCAGTTGATAAAGTACTTGTCATGCAATCGAACCCCAGAACCCATGAGAGGGGGTTGGGGGGTGGAAAGCACTTCCAGGGTTGACAGTCCTCAGCCAAGACCACGGTGTCTTCATTGTCTTGGAGATCTATTTCTTCTTACTGGAAGTTGGTGAAGACCTGGGTGCTAGAAATTCACCAAAGGCTTCTGCTCCTGCCGCAGGAGCCTCTGAAGCCTGGCCTTATGGGCTCTTAAGGAGCTGGGGCAGAAGCAAGCTTGGGAAGGGGAATATTGCAAAAATAACGATCCTGAATATTTCTAAAATGAATCTCACTCCACCACAGCCCACAGCCTGTGTGAGGAGTGCAGAGGGGAGGAAAATCTCCTTCCTGCTCATGGAAGTGTGTGTGTGTGTGTGTATGTGTGTGTGTGTGTGTGTATGTGTGTGTGTGTGTGTGTGTGTGTGTGTGTGTGTGTGTGCGTGCGTGTGTGTGTTCATAGCATGGCTGGAATGGAGGAAGGTTAGAAATCACCAAAGAAAGAAAGAAAAAAAGAAAGAGAGAGAGAGAGAGAGAGAGAGAGAGAGAGGAGAAGAAGAAGAAGAAGAAGAAGAAGAAGAAGAAGAAGAAGAAGAAGAAGAAGAAGAAGAAGAAGAAGAAGAAGAAGAAGAAGAAGAAGAAGAAGAAGAAGAAGAAGAAGAAACTAAAAGAAAAAAGCTGAGGTCCAAGGAGCATGAGACAGTTATCTGACTTCTACCATGTCTGTCTGACGCATTCCCAAATCCCATGATGTTTTTGGCCACTGAACGTCACTGCATTCATTTCCTTGTTTTAGAAATGGGCAGACTGTGTTCTCTGCTTTCCACTCTGCTGATAACGGTCCCTGCTAGTTGCTGCTTCTCATGACTATGTAGCCACTGACCTTACAAAGTCCTCTTGGTCCACATTTCAGTACCAGCCTCCACACAAGCCATCATCTCGGCCAGGTGGCTGGCACCCTGTCCAGGTGGACCTTCAGCCTGATCAGGCAGTTCCCCCACTAAAAACACCTGCCCCCCCCATTCTTTTCCAAACTCTTTCCAGATAGGCAGTCACAGGACAAGGAAATGGACAGTCAAATAGAGAGTGATTGTCTCTGAGAGTCCGTCAATCACTACAATCCTGGCTGATCTAGGTTAGCTGCAACCCAGGAAGGGATCCATTCATATGCATTTATCCCTGTTCACTCCCAGTAGCTCCCTGTGATGGAGCCCGTGCAGAAGAATCAGCTACAATCACAAAAACACAGATTGCACAGTCCTTCCCAGACCAATGGAGTTCAGTCCTCAAGGGAGAAGACCTGGGTGGCTGCCATTTGCTTTGAGCATCTCTGACTTTAAAACACTGAGAATGTTATCTATTCATTTTTAAAAGATTTATTTAAAAAAAATTATGTGTACATGAGTGCAGGTGGCCTGGGAAGCCAAGTGGTGGATCCCCTAGAACTAGGAATTACAAATGATTGTGAGCCACCTGGTGTGGATGCTGGGGACTTAACTAGAGTCTTGGCAAGAGCAGTGCTTCCACTTAAGCACAGAGTCATCTCTCCAGCCCCTTATTTATTATATAACACTGTGTGTGTGTGTGTGTGTGTGAGAGAGAGAGAGAGAGAGAGAGAGAGAGAGAGAGAGAGAGAGAGCACATATATGGAGGTCAGATGACAACTTGAGGGAGTCCATTTTGTCCTTCCATCTTGTGAGTCTCGGGTCAAACTCAGGTCACCAGTCCTGGTAACAACAGCCATAACCTGATGAGCCATCGCGCCAGGCCCGCTGTGCCGTTTTGAAATGGTTTCTTGATGACATTTATAGGTTTGCATACGTTTACTCTACACAAGCAGGAAGCTTGAGAGCTAGATGTATATTCAAATCCCAGTCCGGAGCTGTGCCTAGGGGTACAGCTGTAGTTACTGAGAAACTTAGAATGCTGAGATAGGGGTTCAACACCTACTAGGCTATATAATAAATGAGTTCAAAGCCAGCCTGGGCAACTTCATGTGACCCACCTCAAAATAAAAAATGAAGCGTGTGTTTGTATGGTAATATGAGGTCTTAAGTTCAACCAGTACTGGAAGAACAAAAACAAACAAAAACACCTCCCAGCTCCACCCAGATGAGCCAGCTTACAATTTCAGACTGATTGCCAAATCTCTCTAAATCAAGGTAGGTCCGGCATCTCCAGAACTCGCCTGGGATCAACACTTGCATGAAGGATAATCACAGTCTCTTGAAGTGACCAGGGTAGCGTTACAAGGGTCTCTGTTGACGAGGCTCACACTCCTCAGGGACTGAAGAGGTGGCTCAGTGGTTATGGACACTTGTTCTTGCATATGTTTGGTCTGCCCAGGTTTGGTTCTTGGCACCCACAATATCTGTCACTCCGGTTCTGGGGGATCCAAGCCCCTCTTCTAGCCTCTGTGGGCACCAGGAAAGCACACGGTGCACAGACAGCGTCTAGGCAAAATATTCACGAGTATTAAATAAATAAGCTTCATATTTTGAAGGCATTAAACACTTAAGCAATACTGGCTATTATACCACTTTCACACGACAAAATGCTTTTCAGACCATTATGATTAATAAGATAATCACCAAAGAAAGACTAAATACAAAATCCCTGACATTGAAGGACTCCTCTGAAGGACGCCCTGAGGTGTGTCTACAGACAGACAAGATCAGTAATAAAGGAACACGTTGATCTTTCACAAACAAAATTCAGATTTCAGAATCTGGCATTGGCCTTACCGCGCAGCCAGAGCTGAGCTTTTCTGAAAACTATGGCTCTCCCCTCAACCACCTTTGCCTCACATTTTAATCCTGTGAATTTTGAGGAGAGTACGCCCCCTTGTGGCTGTGTGTGTATTACAGCTGACTTTTCAATCCTGTGAATTTTGAGGGGAGTACGCCCTCTTGTGGCTATGTGTGTATTACAGCTGACTTCCCTTAAACCAAAGGTTCTTCAAAAAGTTTACTAAGCTTTTTATGAATTTAAACTGTTTTTAAAGATGTATGGCCGGGCGTGGTGGCGCACGCCTTTAATCCCAGCACTCGGGAGACAGAGGCAGGCGGATTTCTGAGTTCGAGGCCTGGTCTACAAAGTGAGTTCCAGGACAGCCAGGGCTACATAGAGAAACCCTGTCTCGAAAAACAAAAAAAAAAAACCAAACCAAACAAAACAAAACAAAAAGTATGGTGTTGGAAAGATGGCTCAGAGGTTCAAAGCAATTGTTGCTTTTGCAAAGAACCTAGGTTTGAATGCTACCACCTATGTAGCTCACAACGGCCTCTGTAACTCCAGTCCCAAAGGATCTGATGCCCTTAGGTACTGTACGAATGTGGTACAGACATACATATTCAGGCAAAACTTCACACTAAATCTTTGTGGGGGGAAAAACTCTATCTCTTGCCAAGATTTTTGCCACAGTCTGGTTCTATATTGTCAGAGGCAATCATGCCTTTTCTCTACTTCCTTCCCAGGGAGCCCAGGATGGAGGGAACCTGCAAAAAGAAGAGGGGCACTGGACTTCTGAAGGCCTGGAGAGAGAAGGCCCATCTTCCCGGGAACCCTTTTGTATCCAGACTGGGTTCACACCCCTCCCAGACTCCGTGAAAAGCAAGGATGGTCTTTGTTCTAATGTGTCCACAGTGGTCCATCCAGGCCTGCCGCAGATGGATGCTCCTCTGTCTGCCCATGTCTGCGGCCAAGACCTCCCTTGTTAAAACTGCTTTTGCAGTTGACTTTTTGAGTTTTCCTCTTTGGTTAGCCCACGGCCTTGCAGGCTCCTGCCCATTCCAACCACTGTACCTTGGGTGTCCTGGAACTCAATCCTGGTTTTTCTTTTTTTGTGACAAGTTGCACAATGTTGCCCAGATAGCCCCTGAATACCTGAGCTCAAACTATTCTCCTGCCTCAGCCTCCTAAGTAGCAGACTACAGTTGTCTATCACCGTAGAACTTACTTGACTGTGTTTATGTGTGTGCACACTCACGTGTGTGAGCCCACCTCTTTTGTTAATTTTTTTAAGATTTATTTTATGTATGTGAATACATTATCACTGTCTTCAGACACACCAGAAGAGGGCATCAGATCCCTTTACAGATAGTTGTGAGCCACCATGTGGTTGCTGGGAATTGAACCCAGGACCTCTGCAAGAGTAGCCAGTGCTCTTAACCCGAGTCATCTCTCTAGCTCCTTTGTCAATTTTAAAATCACATCTATTTGTGTTTGTACAGGTGTAGAACACATTGCACACAGAGGCCAGAGGGTAGCTTTTACGAGTTGGGTCCCAAGGACTTAACTAAAGCCATTAGCCTTAGAGGCAAGCTCCTTTACCCTAAGCCATCGTGCCTGTCCTCTGACTTCTATATATTCACTGCCTAGGTATTCTCTTATGGCTTTAACAACAATCTACTTTTTCCAAAGTAAATTGTTTATTTCAAACAGGTATTTCTAACAGTTTCAGACCCCCCCAAAATGAGCAGAAAGCCCAGCATTCACACATACTCCCTTATTTCTTCTAAAATATTACTTTAGCACCATTTCTTAAAAATCCATACACTTACAGTTCCTAAGTTTGGCTCTCCTGCTGTGCCTCTCCTGACTTCAGTAATTAATGCAACTCACATCTAATATACATTTCAGACAGGAAACCCAAATTCCCAGTTCCCCCTCCCAAATCTGCGCCAGCTCTTAACTTCTCAAAAGCTGCCAGGACATCTTAATTCCTATCTTCCTCTCTTCTGCTCTACCTGTAATACTTCCAAGACATAGCTCCTGCACTACTCGCTGTCCAGTGTTTGGATCCTCATGCAGGATGCCTGTAACCCTTGAAGGCTCAGGCAGGAGTGAACCTAGGCTATCCAGGGAAACTGTGTGAGACCATCGTCAAAGTTAACTCTTCATGTCTCCATCCTTTACATACCGAGCAAACTGCAACCTCACTCACTAGGAGCCAAAGCTTTTCAAACCACTCACTGATTAACCACAAATTGACCCCACCCTGCACCTCTGGCCTCACGGCTTTAGATTCTAGTGGTTCTGCTGGTCAAGAGTACTTTTATAAAAGATTTATTTATTATATATAAGTACACTGTAGCTGTCTTCTGACACACCAGAAGAGGGCATCAGATCTCATTACAGATGGTTGTGAGCCACCACGTGGTTGCTAGGATTTGAACTCAGGACCTCTGGAAGAGCAGCCAGTGCTCTTAACCTCTAAGCCATCTTTCCAACCACCAAGGGTACTCTCCCTTAATTGTCCACGCAGCTCCCATCGACTCCTTCAGAGCCAATGCCACTTTTATCACAGAAGCTTCTGCCTTAAACGCAATAGAAATCTCAGCTCCCTAGGCAGACTCCTCCAATCTCCTAATCCTTTCCTAATCCATGTCCACTTTTGCTCCTTTCCCCCATGGACAAGGAAATTGTTCTGCCCGCTGTTGTGTTCCCAGCACCTGCTACCAAGAAATACACCCCAGTGACCAATTGGTTAAGAAGTATCAATAAAAGCATGTGAAAACTAGGAGTCATTCTTCAGAATATGCATCCATGGCCTCGCCTCAGTCTTTACAGAATCCATTTCTGAGGACTCATTAAAACCACACACACACACACACACACACACACCATGCTCTCTAGGCCCCTGGGCAAAGATCAAGTCACATCCACAAGGCAGATGCTCTCAAGAACACTAAGCTGAAATTTGCCCAATTGGGTGTGCAGTTTAATTTTAAACCTCAATATTCATGTTTGCTTTGAGACAACAGGGTCTTGGCATAGAGCCCTGGCTGGCCTTGAACTCAGCTACTCCTGTTTCTGCTTGCTGAGTGTTGTTAATGCTGCTTGTGAGACTATACCCAGAAAGTTTGTTTTGAGGATGAGCTTGAGGGATACAAATAATTTACAGCTTACTCCCACAAATTTGCCATGTCTTTGCTCTGATTTGACCCCTTCAGGGAGTTATTAGGTCACTGGGACTTTGTTCTTTATAAAACAAAACAAAACTTAAGAGGCTTAGGAATGCATGGGAATTCATTTTCAGTCGCTTGCTAACTATACTTTCCCCACAGATAAAACACTACTTGTTCGAATGGCATCTTTACAGTCACCCT
Source organism: Mus caroli (assembly GCF_978045245.1). NCBI lineage: Eukaryota > Metazoa > Chordata > Mammalia > Rodentia > Muridae > Mus > Mus caroli. Next base: position 16,146,069 of record NW_028227257.1, on the reverse strand, counting down.
AAGTGGCTCTGTGTAGTCTGGGAACCTTGGAGTTTGGACCTTTGGAGGACTATGAAAGGTCCCTGGCTTAGAGGCACACTAGTTACTGGTCATCACCTAATTTGTCTCCCGGAGACTACATGCAGATGTCTATGAACTCAAACATTAGGAAGATATGCAAAGTCAACAATCCTGTTTTCCTCATCCTGTCCTGGAAAAGCTGCCTTAAGATTATATCGTCCACATCCGTCACCACCAGTGCCATGGTGACATTTCGCTCCTCGCTCTAACAAGTGCCTTCTCTTTACCAGATGTATACTAAGCTAGCAGCTGTCTCCCAAAGCTTAGGTTTTAGACTTGTCTAGAAAAAGTTCCCTACTTCTCCCAAGTGAAAGGACTCCTATGGGAAACCCAGATCCAGTCTTGAGTCAACTCAAAAAGGCCAATAAGGTACTTTTGTGAACAGTGAAGACTTACCCTGCAAACTGAATGAAACAAACTTCCTAGTATCTTTCATGGATTTTCATAATTTTAGGGATGCATAATGTGAATTAAAATAGAAGCTACAAGGAACACATAAAATATAAAAGCAGGCCAGGCATAGTAGCATAAGCCTTTAGTTCCAGCACTCAAGAGGCAGAGGCAGGCAGATCTCTGAGTTCAAGACCAGCACGGTCTACAAAGGGAATTCCAGGCCAGGCTACATAGGAATACCCTGTCTCGGGGAAGGAAGGAAAGAAAAAAAGGAAGAAACCAAATCACCTGGAAAAAGTAAGAATTCATCCTTCCAGTTAAAAGTGAGCTTGAGCTTGAGCCATTTAACCAAACTTCGGAGAGGACTTTATAACAACTCACCATAAGTCTATCAGGTATGAAATCCTCCAGAGATTTTAGGGTAGGGGGTAATGTCTAAAACATACTGAGTGGCATAAGACCTATATTGTGCTAGGCAGTGGTGGTGCACGCCTTTAATCTCAGCACTTGGGAGGCAGAGGCAGAGGCAGAGGCAGAGGCAGGCAAATTTCGGGGCCAGCCTGGTCTACAGAGTGAGTTCCAGGACAGCCAGGGCTACACAGAGAAACCCTGTCTCGAAAAACCAAAGGGGGGGGGGGGGGAAAGACCTATATTGCAACTGACCACAAACAAAACATCACACACCAGAGATGGAGGCAACACAACACACTGATTTCAGTACAACACACACTCATACATACCAAGTGCTTAGCAGTCCCACTTTAAACAGCTTAAGAAACACCACACACCACCTCTGGATAAACAGCACCAGCAGGGATTTATTTAGTGACAGTAAGGTTAATGACTCCCTCAAAACAAAACAGGCCAGGCCACCTGGTTTATTCCAACTGCATCTAAACCTTAGATATCTGACTCAACAGTAACGTAAGAACCTGTAATGACACAAACCCGTGTTAAACCAAAGACAGTTTAAATGAGTCTCATAAGCTCTACTATTGATGGGCTGGCATCTACAGCACGGTAAGTGTTCAGTCCAGTTACAGATGCACATGTGAGTTTCTTGCTGCCACATCGTAAGCAGGTCTGAAATATGCTGTCTTATAAGGATGTCTCCATGTCCCCACCGCTGCCAGTCTCCAGTCATTATGGTTTCTTCAGCCCTCAGAACATTTTTAGGAGATTTTCTTTGACCTGCTTGCCTTGACAGGTACCTAAGAACCCAGTAAACTGACAGAATGAAGAGTAACTGAGATGCCAAGAATAGTTTTTATTGCAAGCACAGTGAGCAGAAAGAGATGTCTTCTCACAGAGTGGCCACCGGGTCTGCCGTTAACTAAACCTCTGATAACCTTTCATTGGTTTAAAGCACATGAACTGGCCTTTTGTTATCAGGTGTACATCATCTCTGCCATGTGGGACATTTTCTTAGGGATATACAAGTAATACTCCATGTAGCCTGCTAGGTCCTCAATGGTCACATCATCCACATAGACACGAGCTTGCTCGGAACAGGATCGAGGCGAGCCAGACAGAGTTCTGGTGTGCAGTGACTGAGAGTAGTCCTCAAGTGATCTTCGTTCTGGGGCCAGAGGAGGGACATTCTGCAGACCTGAAAAGGAATACACTTCCATGTCATGCCACCTCTTACACTGGCACTCCTTGCCTACACACACACATGGCTTGCCCTGACTTAGCTTGGAAACAGATTGAAAGTCAGAGAGATCGTTAGCCGTAAGACTTTCTTGGGAGACTTGGGTAGCATCAGAGAGCTCTTCTGTTTTACTCTCTGATGGGAGCCTCAGAACCGAACTTCTCAGAGGCTCAATGGCTGCTCCTGTGTGATTAATATCAAGAGAAGTAGAGTTTTCTCCTGCGTTGAACTCTTTGGGTGTTGAAAGTCCCCGTCCACTGCTGCCATCGGGTGGCTCGGTCTGGCTTCTGTGCGTGAGCTGGCTGCTGGAAGGAGGCGCTGTTGCACTGCAGTGTATGAATCTGGGAGGATGAAGGACAGGGGACTTAGAACGTCTGCGACGCTGGGTTCTCACTGCTCCTCGTGAAGACTTCCTTGTAGACCTAAAAGAGAAAAAGACACGTGATGTGGAGCTACAGAGCCCTCCTGAGAGAAACCACATGAAAGCCAGAAACAGACCTTTGAGTTCAAGACCATCAATGCCTCTATTTCCAAACTACTTAAGACTTTGTGTCTCAAATTCAGCATCCCTTGTTAGCAATCCACAGGAACAAGTGAGAGAACATAATCACCCAGACCAGACATATGGGAGACACGGTGTAGAACAATTATTTCTTCCACTCTTGGTTTGTGAGCGTGGGAGAAGCAGATTAACTGATGTAGTAAAACCAAAATACAGTCCCATCAGCCCAAATATGGCTCCAGTAACAAGGCTAATGCTACAAACCCACTGTGTCAGCACTGACGGAAAGAGTATTGGCATTACAAATCACTATTGCTGCTAACAGCCAACAAAAACAAACAATAAAAGTAACAGAAGTGAGAGCTGGCTCAGTCAGTAAAATGTGTGCCATGCCAGCAACCACGAAAAGCTGGGTGCAGTGGCAAGCACCTGTGATTCTCATGCTGGGGAAACAGGAAGATCCCCGGGACATGCTGGTCAGCCGGCCCAGCTAGGTACAAGGAGCTCCAGAGTCCAAGACCTTACCTCAAACAAACAAACAAACAAACAACAAAACCAGAAGAGGGGTGAGCAACTGAAGAAGACCGACAGTCCACAAGCCCCTCGCCTTCACACGTGAGTGCACGCAGACGCATGAGCACACAGACCCAGCACAGACTCGAACAGAAGATTTAGTATGCCAGGTTTCTAGACACTGAGAATTAAGTGCACTGTAGAGCAAACATTTAAATAAAAAAGCTGAATGGAGAAAAGAGAATGAAAACCAACAAGCACATTAGAAAACAAGAGGAAGAAGAGGAGGAGGAGGAAGACAAAGACAACGAAGCAGCAGCTAGAACTTTAAAATAGTATTTAAAAAACAAGTTAATCTATTTGGGGGAGAAATTGGCATACATGTGCTGTGCATACATGATAGTAAATTACTGAACAGCCAGGACTACATTAAAAACAAGCAAACAGGCAAACAAACAACCTGTCTCAAGAGGGGTTGGGGGGGTGGGGAGAAATAGAGAAGGTGGGAAAATCAACTAGACAGGAAGCACACTTGTAACTCCAGCTCCCAGGAAGTGAAGTGGACTATAAGCCCAAGGCCAGCCTGAGTTACAGTGAGACCCCGTCTCACAGAAATAGAAAGGGAAAGGAAAATAAAACTGTATTAAATGAAACACACTAAATAAAATACTGCTATGAGAACTATTACAGGAAGAAAATCTATTTATAACAAAGGTCAGCAGACTGCAGCCTGTAGGGTGACTTAGATCTGTCCCTCCACTTGCTTCTTTTGCTAAAGTGGAGCTTGGGTCAAGCCAGAGCCTCACACATGCTCAGCATGTGCTTTGCTGGTCTTGTTTTGTACAGTCTGCGAACCCTGCTCTTCAAAGGGCTGCAACTGTGAGCTATGGAGATGAGGATAGGGTGACCATTCTTCTTCTTCTCTTTCTTTCCCTTTCGGGGCCTACTTAGCTACTACCTACAAGTTGGGCATTGAGAAGTAGCATCTTAGTTCAAGAATCCAAGCAGGGACAGGGGAGATGACTCAATAAGTAATAGTTTCACAAATCTAATAGCTTGAGCTCAATCCCTAGAACCTAGAGTGGACACAGAGAACCAATTCCCCAGAACTGTCCTGTGACTTCCAAATGTGTGCTGTGGTTCATGCCCACATCTATGTGTATACACACAACAGAATAAAACATCTAAAAGCACAATGGAATCTGGAGGGTAGAGGAGCAGCACACTAGAAGAGCTGGGTCTATTTCAGACAGAGTTAAGTGGGTGCCCTTTACCACGTACTCTAGCAGAACCCCCACCAGGTTGACCACTTTATCTTGAAACTGCCTCAGCAACTGAAGTGCCAGAAAGATGGCGCAACAACAGTGATGAGCCTTCTCTTTAGTAAGCTCCTACACAGTATCCTTGGCTTTGTCTGTCTGTCTGTCCCTCTCTTCCTAACCCCTTGCCACCTGTTTTTTTTTTTTTTTTTTTTTTTTTGATACAGTGCCTCGCTGTAGATTAAGGCAGATCTCAAACTGGAAATTCTTTCTCAGGCTCTCAAGAGCTGGGGTCATAGGTGTGTTTACCACTCTATAAAAGGTCTGCTAACCTGTGGCCTAAAAGGTACTAGAGAAAAGGAAAACATATCTTGTAAAAGCAGTCAGTCTAACAGAAGAGCTCTACATTTAGAATCTGTTTTAAGAATAAAAAGAACAAGCTGGGTGGTGATGGCACACACACCTTTAATCCCAGCACTTGGGAGGCAGAGACAGGCGGATCTCTGAGTTCAAGGCCAGCCTGGTCTACAGAGTGAGTTCCAGGACAGCTAGGGCTGTACAGAGAAACCCTTAAAAAACAAAAACAAACAAACAAACAAACAAAACATGAAAGAGAATAAAGAGAGGTCTAGGCAGCCTAGCTTAGCTGTGGAGTGAGCTAGGTTTAAGCTCCAGCAGCACAGAGGAACAGAAACACATAATGAGAGAAGATGTGATTTAAAAGACCATGGCAAAGACCTTAGGCAGCTTTCCTCTGGCGGCGGCCATCAGGTGAGCCAAGATGGGTGCATACAAATACATCCAGGAGCTATGGAGGAAGAAGCAGTCCGACGTGATGCGCTTTCTTCTGAGGGTCCGCTGCTGGCAATACCGCCAGCTCTCTGCACTGCACAAGGCTCCCCGCCCCACCCGGCCTGATAAAGCTAAAGACTGGGATACAAGGCTAAGCAAGGCTATGTCATTTACAGGATTCATGTCCGCCGTGGTGGTCGTAAACGCCCAGTTCCTAAGGGTGCAACTTACGGCAAGCCTGTCCACCATGGTGTTAACCAGCTGAAATTTGCCCGAAGCCTTCGGTCTATTGCTGAGGAGAGAGCTGGGCGCCATTGTGGGGCTTTGAGAGTCCTGAATTCCTACTGGGTTGGTGAAGATTCCACATATAAATTTTTTGAGGTTATCCTCATTGATCCGTTCCATAAAGCTATCAGAAGAAATCCTGACACCCAGTGGATCACCAAACCAGTCCACAAACACAGAGAGATGCGTGGGCTGACATCTGCTGGCCGAAAGAACCGTGGCCTTGGAAAGGGCCACAAGTTCCACCACACTATTGGTGGTTCCCGCCGTGCAGCCTGGAGAAGGCGCAATACTCTCCAGCTCCACCATTACCGCTAATGCACGTGATATTTGTAAAATCCATATCCAATAAACAATTTAGGACAGTCAAAAAAAAAAAAAAAAAAAAGACCTTAGGCAAATGTAGGCCTTTCAACAGCAGCACAACAAAGCCAGAAGACAACAAACTCCTCCAAGAACTAAAACTTGTCAATCCAGAAACAACAATTTCAGATACAACCAATCTATTTTCCAAAACAAAGATGAAACAAGGGTTCTCTCAGATAAAGCAAAATATATTTGTCACCAAACTTGGGGTCACAATCTGCGCCTAAGAAGCTAGGCTCTATCCTCAAGAAACCAATTAAAATAGACAAATAGTAAAGACCAGAAATTGAGATTTATTCAGTGTGGCTAGTTTGGGAAGGGGGCAAAGTATTCACCAACAGAACACAATATTATATAATTCCAGAGGTAACCACTCCTAATTATTTGCAGTGCTGGGGAATGAACAGACACGAAGGGCTTGTCATACCCTAGGCAAACTCCACCACCGAACTTCTGGATAGCCCAGGGAAAACCACTCAAATGTACTCTACACAGAGCACTGTAAAGCCTCATTTACTAATGGACTTTCACCAAATGAACTATTTAGGAATAGAAACGGAGGTTGGAGGTGGCAGGATCTAGAGTACAAGAACTGTGGGCGAAGAATTATTAACAAATTGCCACTAGTGATAACAACAAAACCTAACCAGTGGGATTCAAAGTAAAGCAGGATCAGCATTCTGAGTTATCACAACATGAAAGACAGGCAATCAAATGAGTACTAAGGGGGTTTATAACGCTAACTTTTGGCCTTTATTAAAAGCTATGGCTTCAAAGCCAGCTGCTTTTTAAAAAGATGATAAATACCTTCTAAATTAGTAGAGGTAAAAAAAAATTTTTTTTTCAAATCATTTAGTAAAAGATGAAGAAAGGGCAGTAGGTAAGGGAGGGAAAACAGAAAAACCCTACCTAACAGTGGACACGGTTCCTATGAAGGAGAACTGGCCAGGAAGTCAAAGCCAGCTTGGGCTACAGTGAACTTTAAACCAGCCTGGGCTATAGAGTGAGACTTCATGTCTCAAAAAAAAGTTATAAAAGTTGTAAAATAAATTAAAATGGCAAAAGTGCAAATACACCAGTTATCAAAACAAATGCACTAAACTCAGCAAATTAAAAAAAAAAAAAAAAAGAAAAGAAAAAAGAAAAGCCCTTAGTAGACTGAATAAGCAGAATCAAGCCACATGCTATTTATGTGACCCACCAGTAATTTAAAAGCCAGGAAAGAAATACACTGTTCACGCTGGCAGAAACTGACACTCTAACACTATCTTCAAGCATCACAGACCTTAGGACAAAAGCTACTGGACTGTATAATAAGGCTGGGGATGTCTCGCAGCTGCTAAGCGTGCTTCTCTGCTGTGCACCAGCAGAAACATGAAGACAGAAAATGTCTCAGTAAACTCATTTTTAAAACCTGTGAAGTCAGGCATGGGAGGGAGCTCGGGCTTAACACTCCAGAAACTGGGAAGCTACCTGAGGCCAGACTGAGCTACTTGGTAAGTCGATGGCCAAACTGGCCAGAGTGAGTATCTGAGAAGAATCACTGGGTCTTATAAGGTCGGATCACAGCATACTCTCTGCAGGAAACTTGGGAAAGAAAACCCAACCCTAAATTACTCAATGTGGTAGTTTAAGAATGGCCCCATAGGCTCCTACGTTTGAATACTTGGCCCCCTGTTGGTGGAACTGTCTGAAATGATTAGAAGGTATGATCTTGTCAGAGGTGTGTCACTGGAGGAGGGCTCTCAGGTTTCAAAAGTCCACACCACTGCCAGTCTCTCTTCTCCTCACAGCTGTGTCTCCAGAAGTGAGCTCTCAGCTACCACTCCACAACTATGCCCACCTGCCGGCCTACTTACTACGCTCCCTGCCATGATGGGTAAGGACTCCAACCTCTGAAACTGTGAGGCTCAAAACTCGTTCTTCTATCAGCTGCCTTGGCCATGGCATCTCTTCGCAACAGAAAATAAATAGAAACAAGACGAAAGTCTTTAAGGAGTGGGGGCTGAGATGGCGCTGTGGTTAAGAGCTTTTGCTTTTCTTACAGAGAACCCAAGTGGCTCACATCTTCCTTGTAAATCCAGTTCCAGGGATTCCAACACTGCTCTCGCCTGCACAGGCACATGCATATACCAAAAAAAACAAAACAAAAAAAAAACAAAAACAACAAAAAAAATACAAACAGATGCACGTGCAAATAAGCAGGCACACATTTAAGGCCCCAAACAAAACGATCTTCTGCATAGGACCTCTTACCCAGGCCAGAGAGAGCTTAGAATAAAGGTCCTTATGCTAAGCCTGACAACCAGAGTTTGATCCCTGAAACATATGCAGTGGAGAACTAAGTCTCAAAAGTTGTCCTTTGATTTCCATACACACTCCCTGGAAGGTACCACACCCCAAATAAATAATTATAATTAAAAGGGAAGGGGGCACTCTTACCCATGCCAACTGTCTTTAGAAGAACACATGGTTTTCGGTTTGGTATCATCTGCTGCTGTTCTGACTGATGCTCTGACACTTGGGCCTTCTCCAACAGATAGAGATATGATGGACCTGAGGACAAGAACAAAGTTCACTGTGATGGAAAGCTACATCACGAGGACAACTTTCCACCCTCACTAACCCCAATCCAACTTTGAATGACACCTTTTCTTTCTAGTTTACACTTCTCAAAATTTAGCTTTGATCTGGGCATGGTGGCACACATCTTTAATCCCAGCACTCAGGAGGCAGAGGCAGGTGGATCTGTGAATTCAAGGCCACTCTGATCTACAAGGCGAGTTCCAGGAAGAACAGAGAAACCACATGTTTGAACTATTTTAAGAGACACTATGGTAAATGCTTGTAATCAAAGCTGGGTAGGGGAAACAGTTACACAGGGAAATCCTATCTCAAAAACTAATCAATCAATAAATAAGAAAACAAATAAAAAAATTAAGCTTTTAATGTGAAATTTCCTCCAAAACCAAACTGGAAAGATCCCTAAAAACCCATGATTGCAAGATCATAAGCCAGAGCAACCAGCAGTGCAACCAGCAGTGGGCTATAAATAGAGTTTCAGGCTGTTTATCTGGGGCAGATCAAGCCTTCTATGTTCAGAGAGAATGCTAATGACACTGATGTTCTTTCACCTACGAAACCACAGACATAGGAACTAAGTTTAGGAACCTATCGTTAAGAGTCAATTCAACTAGCAAAGAATGGCATTTCTGGGTATTTTACAACTTTTAGAAAGATGTTCCTATTCTTACAACTAGCAAATCTGAACTGCTGTTACTCTGTTACAGCTTTACTCTAAAAGTGTACAAAGGAATATGGGTTCCCAGCTAAGAACATTTTCTTAAAAATGTAAATGAGAACCATCTGTATCAAGACTATCAACCTTAGCACTTTGATAAGTCCTTCCAAAATATATATAACACAAGAACCTGAGTTTGAACCCCAAAATTAAAATTAAAAAGCCAAGTGTAGTTGTGTGTGCTTGTAATCACAGAGCTGGTTGGGGGGAAGGATAGGATCCAGGGGCTCACTGGTTGGCCAGCCTAGCCTACTTGGCAAGCTCCAGGCTAGTGAGACAGTTTGTCTTTAAAAAACAAACAAAATACAGATGGAGAGCACCCATGGAATAGCATTCCAAGTTGTCTTGTCTACACACACACACACACACACACACACACATACACATACAAACAAACATGGTAGTGCCTGATTGTAATTCTAGAAGAGTGGCAGAAGGATTGCAGTAAGTTAAGTCCAATCTGGGCTACATACTACAGAAAGGTGCAGGGCAGCCTGGGCTACCTAGTAAGACCCTGTCCTAAAAGTATAAGCACAAAGAACTTGACACGAGAGCACGTTCGAATTATCGTAAGAGACACTATGGTAAATTCCAGTGTACAGCATGATCTAAAACACTATACCCTCAATCCCAGCACTCAGAAGGCTGAGGAGGATCACAAGCCTGGAATCAGCCTGACTAAACAGACAGACCTTGTTCATATCTCAGAAAACCATCAAAGCCGGGCGTGGTGGCGCACACCTTTAATCCCAGCACTCGGGAGGCAGAGGCAGGAGGATCTTTGAGTCTGGTCTACAGAGTGAGTTCCAGGACAGTCAGGGCTACACAGAGAAACCTTGTCTCGAAAAACAACAACAACAAAAAGAAAAAAAAAGAAAAGAAAAAAGTAAATTGTGACTCTTACTTCTTAGCCTTTTATTTTTCCTAAAATATTTTATAGTCAAATTAAAAGGTTTATTGATTTATAACAAATACAAAGACATTTGTTCTGATAAGACAAATACCACTGAAAATCAAAACCTGTTGAACAGGATCATGCTAAATTCCTAGTAAAGCTTAATGAGTCAGTCCTCGGCAGTCCCCTTCGTCGGGGTGTATGACAACAGTAGGAAACAGAAACAGTCACTGCAGAGATTCTCCAAGTCTTATTCTGCTTAGTCACACTAATTACTCATCCCTTCTCAAATATTCTCTACTGTTCCTCCTGTGACTCTAACAAAGGCATAGCACATACTACAAGTATGTAATTTCTTTACAAGGCATGTTTTGTTATTTATTATCTCTGTCTATGAATGGGCATGTTCTCTCAGTGGAAGCAAGAAGCGCAGGATCTCCTTGGAGCTGCAGTTACAAATAGCCAAAGCCATAGGTGCTGGGAGCTGAACTTTGGTCCTCTGAAAAAGCAGAATGCGCTCTTCACACTGAGCCCCGTCTGCAGTGCCCAAACATGTAATTTACAACCATAAACTGCATGGACAGTTTGCAAGGCATTTTATAACGGTCTGAATAACTCGTAGTGCCATCAATAGCTTAATTATATTTTTAGCTTGATTTTACATTCTAATTTCTCTTTGTGTAGCAGGGTCTCTTTATATAACCCTAGCTGCCCTGGAACTCCCTATGTAGACCAGACTCATAATACAGAGAGATCTGTCTGCCTCCTGAGTGCTGGGATTAAAATTATGTGCCACAACACAGAGCTTACATTCCAATTTCTTAAAACACCCGGGAGAAGTGTACATGTGAAGAGTTAGTTATATAGGTTTATATACTAGAGGATTTGTATGTATGTATGTGTATTTCTAAAATTTTTTTAAGATTTAAAAATAATTTATACACCAAAATTCACAAATATATTAAAACCACAATCTAGAGTTATGCTTTTCCACTTCATTTCCTTTTCTCAAAAGGTCGATCACGGCTGGGAGATACAGCTCAGTGGCACAGCACTTAGTTACCATCAGCCAGAGCCCCAGTTCTATCTACACGACAGAGTACCTCTATCAAAAACAGCAACAATGAAGAGTTGGGAACAATGGGACATGAATATAATGCCAGCATTGAGAAGACTGAGAATGATGGATGGACTAGGAGGCCAGAGTGGGATACATAGTAAGACCTTGTCTCAAAAGCCCTAAACAAAGGAGTGCATCTTAGCACTGATATGGCAAAACCTGTGCTGGAAACCACTGGGAAATGACGCTTTTCTAAAGTACCATGGAGGCAAGCTTGAGTATCTTAACATCCACTGAGCTAATCTAGTAGCATAACTATTCCAGGGTAAGCCAGAAAAAGCACCAGTCACAGGAAGGCAGCTATTAGCATCTACTTGTTGTTAGTTTGTAAACTATGTCGATGCTGTCTGCAATGGACAACATGAAAGAATAACTAAGAACAGGCTCTGCAGCAAGACACTCTGAGTGCAAACTCCAGTTCTAACTTCTACCAGTAGAAAGGGACCTAATTTTGTGAGCAGCCTCTAAACTAAGATGACGGCAGTGCCTGTCTTCTAGGATAGTAGAGGGTTAAATGTGCTCCAAGTACTTACTACTGGGGCAGGTGAAATGCTGTGACCAGAACTATTGATCACTACTCTACTGCTCAGCTGGGGTGTTCAGTGCTGCTGCACTCGCTGAAAGAGATCATGTTCATTAACAACATTTCTTTCATCTGCTTAGGCCAGAAGAACTACCATAAGAGATCTATCTGCACACAACATTTTTAAAGGGTGAAATAATATTTAAGATAGCAGCTGGTCTGCAAATGCTCCAATTAGTTAGCCAACAGCTCTAAGACTATTGATCTTTGTGACAGATCTCTACTGAATGCAGGTTTCCATAGACAATCAATTAAGAGACTATGAAATCAAGAATGTCTTCATAGACCTTTAGTGGGCCAATTCACTTTTAGTAAAAAAATAAAAAATACTGTGATTCCCCTGAGGTATATGAGAAGTCACTGACGAGATACTACTTGATTTAACATTTAAATATTTAACATTAAAATAGGAAAAAAGGACCTCCTTACACAGAACATACACAGGCATTACCATTTACATACCCTGGGATGCACCAAGAAGCCACAAGAGCAACATTTCAAACAAAGACTATTTAAATCCAGTAAATAGTCCTAAGCCACATGTCACACGCTCAGTTACCCTGATGCGTCCACTCTTAATTTCTTGAAGGCAGTTTGCAGGCTTTCCTCCTCTCCATCCTTGGCTTCGGATTTCATTGTGAAGGTTTCTGTACGCCTATTGATGTTCCCTCCCGTTAATACTAAAAAGGAAATAAGAAAAGTGAAAATTAGTGGAATCAAGACTTTTTTTATTTGCTTACACAATTACTGTTAAGAGAGAAATGTTTCATTTCTAAGCAGCAGGTTACATACAGAGCTTATCATGCATGTGCGCACACACATACACGACTGTTATCAGTCAGGGTTCTCTAGAGTCACAGAACTTATGGATAGTCTCTCTATATATAGTAATGGAATTGTTGATGGCTTATAGTCCAACTCCCCAACAATGGTCAGCAGCCACTGAGAATGGACGTCTAAGGATTGCTCAGTCCCACAAGGCAAGGAGGCGAAGAGAAATCTTTCTTTTAATGTCCTTATGTAGGTCTCCAGCAGGTGTGGCCCAGATTAAAAGTGTGTGCCACCATGCCTGAATCTGGGACTTGTTTTGCCCCAGATGACCTTGACAAACTCAGATTTCTTTGTCTTAGTCTCCTGGGATGTATAGCCACTATGCCTCAAGATCGAGGTCAGAAACTTCTATCTCCCAGCCTCAAGATCAGGATTACAGGGGCTGGTGAGATGGCTCAGTGGGTAAGAGCACCCGACTGCTTTTCCGAAGGTCCAGAGTTCAAATCCCAGCAACCACATGGTGGCTCACAACCATCCGTAACAAGATCTGGCGCCCTCTTCTGGAGTGTCTGAAGACAGCTACAGTGTACTTACATATAATAAATAAATAAATCTTAAAAAAAAAAAAAAAAGTAGGTTTAAAAAAAAAAAAAAAAAAAAAGATCAGGATTACAGGTGAGCCTTCCAATTCTGGATTGTAGTTCATTCCAGAGACACAAACCAACAGTATCCAAACGACCTAAATAGTTAATGCTTTAAACTCTTATAGTTTTGGAAACAAAAATCTAAGAACTATGTATGTTTCAATCTACTAAATGAAGTGAGAAAAGCTCCCTGGCTGTCCATGCCTAGAAACCTATCGACAAAATTACTATCAGAGAGACAAGAGAAAGCTCAAACTGCAACACTCTGATTAATTAAAATGCTATTGAGTATCTGTCTAGTCTGATCCTAACAATTCTAAGTATGATTTTATGACACCACATCATTTGTACATAGCAATTTTAACCAATGTATCAGCATACATGAAGAACTTTATGCTGCTGTTGTTAAAACAGGGATAAAGGCTGCTGTCATTGCTGGTTCCTTTATACTCTACTCCTTTGACCAAAAACTCTTATTAGGTTTGTAAGCTTTGGGTGCTGTAGTTATTACACAAGAAATGCCGATGCCTATACTCAAAAACAGGTAAAGAACAAAGCAGAACTTCTCTTTAGTTAGAAGTAGAAAAGAAACTCATAGAATACTGTTCTGCAAATATGACTCCATGTACTCTCCTTGTAACACCAAGGAAGGAGATAAAGGGATCATTAACTCAAACAGACAACACAAATTCTCAAATCTAATCTTAAAATTACCAAAATACTAAATCTTGAATAAACACGCCAGTATCCAAAAAGTGAGAGAAGAAGAAAAAAAAAACCTAGAAAGCAATATATACTTTTTAAGGCAAAGATATATTTTACCTTTATACTTAACCTGGTACCCCCTAGCCACCCCACCCCACCCCCCACCCCCAGGCACTCTCAAAGAGATCAGTGCCTCTCTATGGACCTCTGGGTACTGATTCTAGATCATCTTATTTCTCAGAAGAGTTTTATGTGTTATTATGAGACCTCTAATATTCCAAAGGTCAAGATGTCACAATGTTTGACATTTGTGTGTATGTTCACCCTCAAAAGAACTTAGCCAGCAAGGCGTGGTGGCACAAGCCTTTAATCCCAGCACTTGGGAAGCAGAGGTAGGCGGATTTCTGAGTTCGAGGCCAGCCTGGTCTACAGAGTGAGTTCCAAGACAGCCAGGGCTACACAGAGAAACCTTGTCTTGAAGAAAAAAGGGGGAAAAAAAAAAAAAAAAAGAATTTAGCTAGTTTTCACTTCAATATCAGAAGACAACAGCCCACGCTCCCAAATATGTGGTTTATTTAACCAGGTCAAACACAAGGAAACCTCATCCACATGACTAAGTTTCACTCATCTAATTCTTCACAGGAGTAGGAGTCCTCCAAACACACAATATTCTATATACTAAGGAGGGTAAGTTCTGGTGTGTCTGGAGCTCCCACATCTACAAAGGTCTATCACAGGTTGTAAACAATTTCTTTTTGCTACCACAACTCCATGAAAGCTGAATTTGTAAGGACTGATAAGATGGCTCACAGAGTAAGGGTGAATGGCTACTAAGCCTGAGCACCTGAGCTTGTTTCCTAGAACCTGAATAACAGGAGGAAACAACTTCCCAAGTTGCACTCTGCCCTTCATATAAAACACTCTCATACACATAATACAAGTAAAAAGAAAAATTAATAGTGAGGTTTATAGTAGTTCTCTCAATCTGACTTGTGTGGCAATCAGTCAACATTTAAGTACACTCCAAGCCACATAAGACACTGGTAAACACCACAGGCAGAGAGCCACTCCTTTCACAAGTACTTCTAGGATTCCTAGTTCTACCTTGGATGCCACAACAGAGGCTGAACTGAATACAGGGGTCCCAGGAACCCCATTTCAGTAGGGAGGGCATCTCACTCCTACCCTCCAGGACTCACACTTGGCTAGGAAGCCTCCCAGCTAAGCCTCACAACTTCTAATTACACAGTGCTGACTTAATAGTATGGCAGGTGACCACCCTAGATGTTAATACAAACTTAGCATTCTTATTGAGACACTACCAGATATATCATTAAAAACCCCTACAGCCCAAAATAAAAATCTGGCTGCAAACCAAATACTGAGAATAAAGTATCGCCTAACTTGTTTTCAAGCGTCCACCACTGTGACTGCTCATGTTTTTCTTCAGTTACTTTAAGCCAGAGCAAAAGTGAGTATCCTAGGCTTAACCTGGGGGGGGGGGGGGGGGCTAGATCAGAGCATGCTTGCAATTACAAATGGGTTGTTATGCTCCCCCCAGTTCCTAGCTTTCCATTCTGGAAGCATCAACCCAACCGCTTTAAACCAACAGGTGAGTGAATTGCCTATCTTCATTTACATTACATTGTGGAAGTTCTCCTATTACCCTACCCCTTCAGTGCTCTTACTTCCAAAGAATGCCCAAAGACCTCAGACTTGCAAAAAGCCCGTAAGAAGTTACTTTTCGTGGTTTTAAGTCAAATCACACCCCAGTTTCTTTCCACCAATACCGTGTGCACTGTCTTGTTTACACTTCTGAAGCTTTAAACTAAGCTCTCCTTAAAGTTTCCGGTCGAACTCCTCATTTTCAGCAACACGAAAATGAGATCTGCACGCGTCCTCACAAAGTTAAAGCGAAGAAATCTCCCCAAACCTCTCGAAGTTACAGAGTCCCG
This sequence comes from Mus caroli, assembly GCF_978045245.1. Classification (NCBI taxonomy): domain Eukaryota; kingdom Metazoa; phylum Chordata; class Mammalia; order Rodentia; family Muridae; genus Mus; species Mus caroli. Next base: position 16,130,274 of record NW_028227257.1, on the reverse strand, counting down.
AAAAGGAAAGACAACAACAACAAACTAGCCAACCCTATCCAGAACGGCCCGGATAGAATCAATCTGTCCCTAGGACGAGAACACATCCACACCTCTCTGGGCACACCCACTCAACCCCTCAAATCACAGGACTACAGGCAAAGCGACACGTTCGTTCCTTTCTGCCTATCACGGTTAAGCGGAGTCGGCGGGGAAAAGGTCAGAACCCAGGGACACCCAAGCGGGAAGCTGTCTCGGGTTTTTACCCTGACCGCCCTGGCCAACCACGGACTCCGAGAGGAGGCAGGAGTGAAGCTGCGGCGCAGAAGCCGCAGGACGCAAGCGGAGAAGAGTGCGACTCGCAGGGCGGGAAAAGGCGGGAAGGGGCAAAGGGCGGCAAGGAGAGCGAAAGGGGAAGCTGTGGCCGGCGCGGCCCGGGCAACCCGGGAACGCAGGAAGGCGGGAAGCGAAGGCCGCGCAACTTGGCACGCCAGGCCGCGGCAGCCGAGGGCCGGGCCGGGCCGGGCCGGGCAGTCGGCGCAGGGAAACGCCGCGACCAGACGGGAGGACCGGACTCCGCCTCCCGCGGGTGGGAGGCCTGGCGGACACGACGTCCCCGGCCCTCCTCGTCCTGTCCGGCTACTCACCTCCTCGCAGCTGGGGCGCTCCCGGGACTCCGGCCCCGTCGGCTCCGAGCGTCTCTCCGCGACCGCCGCGTCTGACTGACCCGGATCCAAACCCCGCCGATAGGGTGGCCCGCGCCTCTAGAGTTGTACTGCGCCTGCGCAACCTCGGCTCGCGCCCTGCTCACCGTTCACGCTCCTCCCACCTCGGTGACTCGGCAGCTCGGCCCGCCGCAACTACGCAGGCGTACGGCGGTAGCCCCGCCTCTCGAAGCCCCAGCTCCAACCCCTCTCCGAAGCACGTGCGTCTTAAGTCATTTCCTGTTATTCTTTTCGCTCCCTCCGCCCCCTGGCTTGGGTTCGCTCCCGGCAGGCTTTTGGGCGTGCCTACTTCCTCTTCGCTGTCACGTGAGGCGGCGGCTTGCCTTGCAGCTATGGAGCTGCTGCCGCTCCCCTGGCATAGCCTGCTTCCTTCTTGTCCTCTTGAAGTCCCCAAGCCAACGGGATTCGGTGGGCTGCGGGAGTGTTTGCGCCAGCCGATGCCTCCGGGAATGCTCGGCGGAGTTTCTTACATGCCACCAAGGGCGCTTGCACTCGGTCCACAACCCTCGCCGTGGGTCGTCTCTTTGGGTCCGCAGAGAAGCCAAGAAGGTATTAAAAATTGGACGAGGCCCAGGCGGTGGATGCTGCCCGGAATTGGAATGGAAATTATTAGGTTTTGTGGGTTTTGCTTTAAAAAAAAAAAAAAAAAAACAGGATCTCATTTGTTAGGCCAGCCTGAAACTCGCGTTGATTCCCCAGCCTCGGACTCCCGTGCCTTCAATTTTGAAGTATCTCTTGATATTTGGACGTCTGGAAATTAAACGGTTTCAGCGAAGGCATTTTGCTTTTGTTTTTCCAAGGATGGTTTAGGAGCATCAAGTGGGAAATACAGGGCAATACACGTACATATTAAATTCTGCAAGAAGGTATTAAGCAATTTACCAGTCTCTGGCTTTTTTTGTTTGTTGTTGTTTGGTTTTTTCGAGACAGGGTTTCTCTGTGTAGCCCTGGCTGTCCTTGAACTCACTCTGTTGACCAGGCTGGCCTCGAACTCAGAAATTCGCCTGCCTCTGCCTTCCAAGTGCTAGGATTAAAGGCATGCGCCACCACTGCCCGGCTAGTCTCTGGTTTTTAGTAATCTGACAAGTTACCCATATGGCAAGGGTGAGCTGTGAAAGACCTCCCCCTAACGCCATTGTCAGGGCCTGGACAATCTTGGACGTTTCCCCATCGCCTGCCACTCTGGAGTTCCACTTCAGACCCTTGTGTGGAAAGACGACTTTCCTCAATAGAGTTGGGTCTGGCACCTAAACCTTAGAGTGGGTTTTCCCCTGAACCCAAGTTGGCCTCTTCTAGAAGTGGATGCTAGAGAGGATAGCCATGTCCAGCTTAACTAGAGTCAACCCACAGAGAATGGAATCTACACTTCACTGGACAGCCAGCCCCGTCTCCAGACAGCTGGCTTGGCTTTGGCTTGCTTGCTTTGCTTGGGTTTTTTTTGTTTGTTTGTTTTTTTTTGTTTTGTTTTCCTGATCCTGCTCTATAATGATGGGAAAGCCTTTGCATTCGATGGGAACTTCATCAGATTTTGAATTTTGGTATTTTTTTTAAAGATTTATTTATTATTATTCATTAGTACACTGTAGCTGTCTTTAGATGCACCAGAAGAGGGTGTCAGATCTCATTACAGATTATGAGCCACCATGTGGTTGCTGGGATTTGAACTCAGGACCTTCGGAAGAGCAGTCAGTGCTCTTAACCGCTGAGCCATCTCACCAGCCCCGGTATTTTTTTTTTTTTCAAGCTAAAATACACCCTGTGATACGTTTGGGGATGCTGGCCCGCAGAAGGGGCTGCATCTTCCCATTCAGCCACAGGATCACAAGGGCAAGCTGATGTTCCTAGTGCCCTGTGTTGTATTAAGTGTGTTTTAGACGAAGGATGCTTCCACTTGTGATGTGCTGAATAGGATGTGACCCTTTCCTAAGCTAAGAAGCACCTGTGTAGGGCTGTTGAACATAAAGCTTGTGATGGGTCCTGAATAAAACCTTCAAATTCGGGGCTGGAGAGATGTCGTAGCGGTTAAGAGCACTGACTGCTCTTCCAAAGGTCCTGAGTTCAAATCCCAGCAACCACATGGTGGCTCACAACCATCTGAATTGAGACCTGATGCCCTCTTCTGGTGTGTCTGAAGACAACTACAGTGTACTTGTATATAATAAATAAATAAATAAATAAATAAATCTTTTATAAAAAAAAAAAAAAAACCTTCAAATTCTCTGTACAGTAACTGGCCCACAGTGAAAAAATAATCCTGTTGTAACTCCCTGATGGCTAATAACAGTTGTAACAGATGCTAGTAACAGTAGTAACTCTACTGTCTTCAAACTAATATTCCTGTGATTTTACACGTTCTACAGAGAGTTGTCGGTCTTAGGTGTTTATTGCTGTGAACGGATACCATGACCAATGCATATGTTAGACATTAAGTACTTAAAAAGTAAAAGGAACTTTTTGTGTTAACACACCTCCATAAAGTTAGGCACTTTCTGAGACTATGACTTCATACCCAAGAGGTGCCTGGAAAAGAAGGCGCAATCTGGCTCCATCTCCCTCCTGACTGTTACTGTTCTTAACCTCCACATTCTAACACCTGACGCTCATTGCACTGCCAGACCACAGCACTGTCAGCTTGAAGTTGTCTGCCTAGGTCCGGGTCTCGGTTCCAACAGCCTCTGCTTGTGTGGCCTTGAACCTACCAGACACTTCCCAGATTTGCTGTGTTCTCTACTAGAACATTGTTTCCCCACAGCTCAGCTCTTCATTCAGGTCTCTGCTCGTACCCTTTCCCCAGGCGAGTCTCCGTGACTACTCCAGCAGTCTCCTTCACTCCTAATTTCTTTTTTACTGTTTGATTTTTCCTTAAAAATCCTCTGTCGCCTTTTTAAAAAGAGTTATTATTTATTATATGTAAGTACACTGTAGCTGTCTTCAGGCACTCCAGAAGAGGACATCAGATCCCATTACAGATGGTTGTGAGCCACCATGTGGTTGCTGGGATTTGAACTCAGGACCTTTGGAAGAGCAGACAGTGCTTTTTTTTTTTTTTTTTTTTTTTGGTTTTTCAAGACAGGGTTTCTCTGTGTAGCCCTGGCTGTCCTGGAACTCACTCTGTAGACCAGGCTGGCCTCGAACTCAGAAATCCTTCTGCCTCTGCCTCCTGAGTGCTGGGATTAAAGTCATGCGCCATCACACCCAGCTCAGTCAGTGCTCTTAACCACTGAGCCATCTCTCTAGCCCCTCTGTCACCTTTCAATATATCTCACTATAGAAATTTACTATTGTTCACATAAACAGGAGCTTCCCTGAGGATAGACTTGGTCTCTTCATTACTACTTGTTAAGTGTACATTTTCCCACATTTTTTTTCTTTCTTAATTTCACCTCCAATAAATGGCAAATCTTTAAAATGGCATCTTGAGCAGGGGAGATAGCTCACTGGTGGAGTACCTGTCCAGCATGGGCAATGCCCTGAGTTCAGCTGATGCCAAAAATAAGAGGGGGAAGAGATATCTTAGAGCTGACAATATGATGTATCCCCAGGGCCTAAAGTCTTGTAATACACAAACTTCACACTGGGTAATTACCCCTCAAAGGAAAGTGTTGAAAGTTCACTGTGACAATTTAAATATCTTTAATCTTCACAATTATCTGAAAACGCTTCCTGTTGCCACAGTTGGAGGCAGGGCATAGTAATCATTTGGGAAGACTGGGAGAGCAAAGAGAGCTGTGTTTGGTTTGCACAGCATGGCAAGGTGCCTCTTCTCAGTTACTCCTCACACAGACCTCACTGATCACCGACTGCTTGCCCAGTGCTGTGCAGAAGCCCTTGAGAAGAAGGAAGTGTGTGGGCTGGAGAGATGGCTTAGTGGTTAAGAGCACTGACTGCCCTTTCAGAGTTCCTGAGTTCGATTCCCAGCCAACCACATGGTGGCTTATAACCATCTGTAATGAGATTTGATGTCCTCTTCTGGTGTGTCTGAAGACAGCTACAGTGTACTCACATACCTAAAACAGTCAAGAAAGACTCCTTAGAGAGCCACTGAGCCAGAAGCACAGCACAATATCTGGTAGTAGGTACCCAGCCTGCTTTGGTGACTGACTTGCCTGGGCAAAGGGAGGAGCAGAATAAGAACAGCTGTGGGTGAGGCCAGCCCCGTGTAAGTGCCAGGAGTGTGTTAAAGAGCCTGGACTTTGCCCAGAACGTCATGAGTTATTTTTAGTTATTCTCATGATGCCACTGTGCCAGCAGCAAGTACTTTGTATCACCTGAGAAAGCAGCAGGTGAGAGGGTGGTGAGTCTGGGAGAAATGTTGAGGAAGGGACACAAGATGGAGAGAAGGTTCTAGAAAGACTAGACTCAGGGTGCTGGACACAGACCTACCTAGTTCACTAAGATTAGCCTTGAGAAGTGGGGCATAAAGAATGAGTACTCCAGGTGAAAGCAAAACTCAGCTAAGAAAGGATACATTCTATATGTTACTCAGTGGGTATCCGGTATATAGAACACCAGTCAAGATATATGGAGTCCGTCCTTTTGATCTGGGGCATCCTGACAAAGACTTTTGGACCATGACCTTCATACCATGTCCTGAATGGGTGTGACCCTCCCTACAGTCTTCGGGCCTCTGCCTGTCACCCGCCAGCTCTAGGCCCTTCCTCAGCTATAGTACTCCAGTGACATTCCACTCAGGTTCGGTGATGGACCTGTCAGTCACTTGCTGGCCTCTTACCCAGCATCTTGGTTGGATTTCTACCCTGTGATAAAAGCACTGTAATCAAAACGTGGTCTATCTGGCTGATGGATCCTGGGTCCCTGTCACTGAGGAAAGCAGCAACTCAGATCTGGAGCTAGGAGGCAGGAACCAAACCTAGACACCATGGAGGAAGACTGCTCACAAGGTTGATCCTTCTGACTTGGGCAGATTGCTTTCTTATACACCCCAGGACCACCTGCCTAGAAATGGCCCAGACAGTGGCCTAAGCCCTCCCCCATCAATCATCAAACAAGAAAATTGCCCCCAGGCTTGTCTATAAGCAATCTGATGGAAGCATTTTCTCAATTAAGGTTCCTCTTCCCAGATAACTCCAACTTATGTCAAGTTGAAGAAAAAACTAACCGGGCTATGCAAACACCTTTCTTCATCAGCTGTATGCTGAGTCTGGACAGCAAGCAGTGCCTGCTACATGTTCTCCCGACAGTCCTGCTATCTGCTCCTACCTGTGTGGCTTAGATGCCCTTGTAGCTCCCGGGGCACGTCATGGTCACTTCAGAGCAGGACTCACATCTTGTGCTGCCCCTGTCCCCACCCCACCCCCACCTGTATCCTGCTCAGCCTTGGCAGGGCACTGGATGAATGAGCAAGCTTATGGAACCTCTGCCATCAGTCCATCATCTCAGCAAAGACTTCCAGTTGCTTATTGGCAGTTTAGAACCACAACTAATGACAGCTGATCCCATCAGCCTTCGATCTGAGCTGTGGGGCTTTTCCCCACCGGCTCTTGCCTGGGAGGCAAGGGTGGGGTAGGTAGGGATTGACTGTTCTATTTGCCCTCTCTGTAGGTCCCAAGGCTGTCGTACTCTTATTTAGGCAATTGCTTTCCTCTAATGTTGGGGAACAGCACAGGGAGGGAAAGGGCTGCTACGGTGCTGTATTCTGAACACACCAGCTCGCCTCTCCTAGTTCCTGGTAAACTGGCCACAGCCTGAGCTCCTGGATCCTGTTTAATAATCCTCACCAGGAGTGAGACTGTTTCCTAGGAGCTATTTCTGGCCAGCAGAGGGCAAGGGATGCCAGATTCTCTTTAAAGCTTTTCAAGGCTTGAAAGACCCCAGGGGAGTGACTAGCTGGCCTCTGTCATTTGAATTTTACAGTTTCAGTTGTTCAGTGACATCAGTGAGGTTTAAGTGGAAAATGGGATCAGAAGTAAAGCCTCTGGAAAAAGTTTACGGTGAGGCCAGGGACTGCTGAGAAGGACTTCTGAAGTTTCTCTCAGACATCCATGTCTTGATCGGATACTGGCTATAGGAATGTGTTCAACCTGTAAAAGATACATGAAGGTCTGTGTCTGAATGTCTCCGCATCATTCAAACCCAATTTAGTCTCAGAATCTAAACCTTGCAAAATAAGTCACAGCATCCACAAACCTCAAGGCCAGCAAGGTGGCTCGGTGGGCAAAGGCACTGGCCACTAAGGCCAGCAAGATGGCTCGGTGGGCAAAGGCACTGGCCAACAAGTCTAACAACCCTGGAGCCCACACAGGGAGAGAACAGACGTCTGAAAGTTGTTTTCTGACCTCCAGTGTGTACCGTGGCATACATTTACACACACACACACACAATGTAATAAAAATTAACCTCTATGCAATGATAGCACTATAGTCCTTAACAATGACAGGGTCATGAGACCCTTGAGCCAACCACAAAGCCCAGCTGAGAGCTGCAGCAACAGAAGAGAACACGAGTAAGAGACACAGTAGAGCATAGAAGAGGTTACAGATGGCTCTGAAGCACATAAAAAGACGTTCACCTTAGGTGAGAAGATGCTCAACTTCAATCTTTTTTTTTTTTTGAGATTATAATAGTATTGTATGTTTCTCACTTCCCTCTCCTCCCTCCAAACCTTCCCATATGCCCTTCCTTGCTCTTTTGTTGATTTTATATATGTGTGTATACATGTTTAGGCATTCATGTTGTGAGACTATGGATGTAGCTTTTGACATTACTAGGAGACACTCTCCCACAGAAAAGTCCCTGATCCTTTGGCTCTTAGGGCCTTTCTGCCTCGTCTTCTACAATGTTCCCTGAGCCTTAGGTGCCAGAGTTATTTTTGTAGATGTATCCTTTGGGACTGGGCCCCACAACTCTGCATTTTGATTGTTTATGGTTTTTAGTGTTGGTCTTGGTGCTTTGCAAAGAGAAGACTTCTTGAGGAGTGAAGACTCTATGTACTTTGAGTATAAGGGCAAATATCTAGAGGGTACTTAGGGATTGTGCTGGTTTAGCAAAGTGGTGGCTGTAGATTCTCCAGGCTTCAGTCTTTCAGAGATAAGTGTTTATTACCAGTGTGCTGAGGACTGTTTTCAACCCACTAGATTGACAAAAGTCTCACAGTTTGATGGTAGAGATGGAAAAATTGCAGAGTGGTAGAATGTCCATTCATGCATTGCTGGTCAAACTCTGAAGTGAATAGCCCTGTTGATTTGGTAAAATCAAAACTAGAAGTCTAGCTATCTACACAACATCTAACAAGTCTGGAAGGTGGGGAATGGAAGCACAAGAACCTTTTGCCTGTCTGCTCAGAGAGTGGATGGAGACCTGGCTCTGTGTCTGTTTCCTATGTCTGCCTCCAGTCCTGCCCAACACCAGCCTGCTCTACTAACCCCCAAGTGCTCACATTTTCACACCTTCTCTGGAAACACTGTTTTCTGTCCGCCATGTCTAACTGTCTGCCTTCTCTCATCTTTTTGACTTACCAACATTGCTTCAGTTTTAGTCTTAATTGGCTTTATTTGCATTCTAAAATGGGGCAGTAGTCCAGACCAGAAAGGGTTCAGGACACGGCATTCTGCCACGTGGGCAGGTTATATTTGCAGACAGAGAATTTCTCTCCCCTTTTAAAACTCCAAAACAAATGAAGAAGAAAAAAAATCAAGACCAAAACTCACAAAGCCCCCTCTATCCAGGTTCCTCCTGAAGCAACTGTCCTTTTTCCTTTCCGAGCCTTAGTCAGCATCTCTACTTACACTCTATCTATCTATCTATCTATCTATCTATCTATCTATCTATCTGCCTGTCTACCTACCTACCTACTTACTGACTGTCTACCGACCTACTATCTGTCTGTCTATCCTATCTCTATCATCAATTTATCTATCTACCTATCTCTATCCATCTATCTATCTATCTATCTATCTACCTATCATCTCTTTCTAAATAACCTCCTTGTGCTGCTGAGTCCAGTAGCTCCAGTTGACGTCCAGGCACTGTCTGACACAGGGTACACACTCCTCTTGACAACTTTTGGTAGAGACTAAAAGAGTAATACAAATAACAAATGAAGCATTGGATTGATCTTTTGAAAAGATAAAGAAGAACTAACCTTTAGCCAAGTAATCAAAAGAGAAGACCCAAATTAAAAATTGAGACTAGAGGCTGGGGGAATAGTTCAGGAGTTAAGAGCACTTCCCATTCTTCCAGAAGGCTCAAGTTCAGTTCTTGGCACTGGTATTGAGCAAGTCACAGTAGCCCATTACTCTAACCCCAGAGGATCCACAGCCTCTCTGGCCTCTGTGGGTACCAAACATGTGTACACACACACACACACACACACACACACAAATAAACCTTTAAAATTGGAGATGAAAAGTAGGGACATTACAGATTTCAGTGAAATACAGAGGATCTTTGAGGGTCTACTTTGAAAATTTATATTATAAAAACTGGGAAATCTAGAAGAAATGGTAAGTTCCTAGACACATGATCTGACTGAATTCCATGAAACCTCTCCCATAGTGACCAATCTAGTATCTGTTGTAACTGCAGATCTCTATCAACACTATCTCTCTCTCTCTTTAAAGATTTATTTATTTATTTATTTAATCCAGTACACTGTAGCTATGCTGATGGTTGTGAGCCATCATAGGTTGCTAGGAATTTTGAATTCAGGACCTCTGCTTGCTCCGTTCAGCCCCACTCACCCCAGCCTAAAGATTTATTTATTATTATATCTAAATACACTGTAGCTTTCTTCAGACACACCAGAAGAGGGCGTCAGATCTCAGTATGGATGGTTGTGAGCCACCATGTGGTTGGTGGGATTTGAACTCAGGACCTTTGGGAAACTGCTGAGCCATCTCTCCAGCCCCAGTTAACCCTATCTCTTTTGCAGATACTGTGATGCTGTCACTCTAACTTCCCAGGAAGAGAAACAGTGGTTCAATTTGTGAAGTCATCTTCAACTGTGCAGTGCTTTGTATTACATTGTGTGCACACACACACACACACACACACACACACACACACTCCATAACTCCAAGGAGTTAGACTTGTTCACCTGAGACTTACAGATGAGGCCCAGGAAAGTGAAGCACCTGTGGAGCTGGGAGTGGCTCTGTCCCTTGAAATTCCTCACGCTAAAGCACTTCTCCTTCAAAGACCCTGAGTGCCAGAAGCTGCTGGTTGGAGGAAGATGTTAATGAGCCCTCCAGCTGTGTGAGTGCTGGGCCAGGGCTTTAACCTCCTCAGGGAGGCAGCACAAGGACCCAGATGTGGAGACTGGGAAGAGCTGGATTCCTCCTGATCTCTTCACAGCACTTCCTATGAGACCTTGAGCAAGCTAAGCTACTGTACTGTCTGGAGTCTCTGCTCAGACCCTTGAGACGTGGAACACCCATCCTATCTGCCAACTTAGAATTGCTTTGAGGACCTGGCACTGAGTTTTCCTGATACTTGTTGTCTTGGGAACTTGAAAGTTAGCCACTCCAGGAAGCCCTCAGGCTGGATCTGCTGGGGTGGCAAGGCTGGATGGACGACTTGAGCAAGGTTTCTGCCCTGTTCCTCCTTCCTTTTCTACTGGTTATTTTACAGTGTTCTTGGAAGATGGTGGGGTGCTGGGGTGCCTACAGAAAGGAAAAGCTACAGGCTGGAGAGATGGCTCAGTGGTTAAGGGCACTGGCTGCTCTTTCTGGCATGCGGGTATACATGCAGATAGAGCACTCAGACATAAATAAATAAATAAATAAATAGGAAAAGAAAAAATTGAAAAAGAAAGAAAGGAAGGAAAGGCTGCCCTATGCTCCCCTACCCTTCCCTCACACTCTAGGGAGAGCATCACTCTGGTTTAGCACACATCCTTCTTGGGCTTGTAGAAGTGTGTATCTCAGCAGCTGGGAGGCTGAGGTGAGAGACTCCAAGTTCAAGGCCACCATGTTTCAAACAAATGAATAAACAAATACTCAAAACCCGATCCCATTTCTGTGTATATACAATGTAAATACATACACAGGGACACACCTATACATGTGACTTTGTTCTTAAATGTTATAAAATGTCACACCACCCCTCTTTTTGTACCTCACATTTTCCTTCTGTCATTGTATATTGCCAACCTTTCTATATGCAGGCTACCTAATTCTAAATCTGGGCATTTTACAGGTATATTTAGTCAACTATCTTCCTATGCCATTAAATTTTAAAATATTACTAATGGTGCATTGAAATGCTTAACTAAATTTATATGCTCCTATAGTTATTTTGAAGTGAAATTGATGGTACACGTGCCTATATTTGGTGTAGCGGGAAGGGCCATGATTGAAAGATGTGAAAAGGAGACCCTCACCCGCACCCCCACCCCAACCCCCACGCCATGGAAGCCACTGCTTTCTTTGCAGGGTGTATAGAAGAAATCCTTGGTGTGGGCCTGGAGAAGCCCACACAGCTTTTAAGTTACAATCTCTTCCTCTGACCTTCAGAGACTCTCTGTTGCCCTTCCTATGCATCTTCTCTTAGTGCACACCTAGAACTAGGAACTGCCTTGCACAACCAGTTTGCCTCACCACAGAAACTAGAAAGAATATCCACCAAGGTCTGACCTACCCAGACACCAGAAGAAAGCCTCATTCTGATTTCTCAGGATCATTTATTTAGTGAATTTCCAGGGCTTTCACAACACACACACACACACACAGGGAATGCACATGTTGAGTCTGAGCTGCTGGTGGAGGCTTAGCTGAAGCATGAGCAGGTTCACAGCCCCTTCTGCCAGGTCTCATTGGCATGCAGACCGAGTTGATCCGGGTCCACACTCCTGTCTGTCCTCCCACCCACTTCAGAGCAAGCCACAGTCAGCCTGGAGGAAGCATCCTTGAAGGACTTTGTCGTCTAACCTAATTACTCCCAAGAAAATAACCCATGCAGCAGAAGTGTTGTAGACTTGTCTGCAACCTTTGTGAAGGGGATGGAGAGGATCCACCCAACAGCAGACTTCCACAGTGCGCAGATAGATGCTCCAGCCCTGATGCTGGAGACAACAGTTCTGTATGTTTAAGCCACAGCCCAGTGTGCATTTCTAGTGCAGTAAAGGGATGTAGACACCGTCTTCTGGCTCCCTCCACTCTCAAATCATACAGAAACCAAGCCAGTGGAAGGCAGTGTCCAAGATACAAAGTCACAGATCTCCATCTGGCTGACTTAGAGACAGATGAATAATTGCAAGAGGTTCATGGAGGGAAGAGGAAGAAGGCTGTAAATGAGAAAGGGCCTGAGCTCTGGCCCTGTCCTTCCTGCCCCACACCGGATAAATCACTGGGCTTCCTTAGGCCTTTGCTCCCCTACTCACTAGTAACTGGAAACAATCACTTTTTCAATCCTGGTTTTCTTGGAAACATTGTTAGTAATAGCAAGATGGTTAAGATGTGTTAGGGATTTGGGATAATTCCAGGCCCTGGTTATTTGTTTTACTTCTTTGTAAGGAACACGTTCAGAGCAGTGGAGGGGGAAAGAGTGGGAGAGAAGACGTTGCTAAGCAGAAAACAGTTTGAAGGGGAATATGGCAGGGAAGGCCAATTATTCGATACTGCGTTATTGATTTAGTTAGTGATTGACTTAAGGCACTGCGTGTACTGCACCGCTCACGTCTAAGCAGGACTTCATCTGCTACCTGGAACAGAGTGACCTGGAGGAACAGCTGAAACAATGGGCCATTGCCTTAACAACCTGACCACAAAAGTTCACACCTGCCAACTCTAATGTATGCCTTTCAAAACAACCTGCTGGTCCCCCTGAGCAGCTCTGTAAAATCTCACTCGATAGTCTGCCTTCACCTTATTAGGGCGTAAAATGAGAATGTCGCGGGAAGTTTTCTGGAATTAGCAGTCTGGCACCAGTGAGAGTGGACGAGAGAGTAGGCATCGCTGTGGTCGGAGACCTCCTTACAGGCTTCAGTGCTAGGTCTGATTTGTGTTCTCATTTTATGCTCTAAAGCCACAGGATGAGGCAGGCCAGCAGGCAGGACTTTACAGAAGCCTACGCAGAAGTCAGCAGGTTGCTAAGGGTCACGCCCATTGTTTTTGCTATTCCTCCATGGCACTCTGTTTCAGGTTGCAAGTGAAGTCACGCTCTGCAAATCAGCACTACAAGCAGTGCTTTAGGTGAGTTATGAAGCGAGCCAGTGTACCGAGGACTAATAATTTGTCCCTTCCACCTTACTCTACTGCAAGAATACAAATGGGACCCAGACCAGAAGCCTTTGAAGGAGCTCTCCTGGCTCCAGTCCACTGCAGCACTTCTCCTTGGTTCCACTCAGGTGTTGGAGTGCTTATTCCAGAAACATCCTGCAACAAGTTCTTAAGAACACTGAGCCACGGGCATCTTGGTAGGTCCTTCTAGATAGGTGACCTGATAGCCGGTTCCTAACCTAGATTGTGGGACAGATTTAGGGAGCCCCTGATCCCACCAAAATTGTAGGGTTGGGGTTTCTGCTCTTCTATTCTGTTTCCAGAATTATTAAGTTCTCCTCTAAACAAAACCTGTTGTCTTAAAAATATGTTCTAGACACATTTTAAAAGTATATTTTATGACCCAGGCCACCATGTCTTTAATCCCAATACTTGTAGATCTCTGAGTTCCAGGATGGCCTGGTCTACATAAAGATACTCTGTCTCAAAACAAAAAAACAAAAAAACAAAAAAACCCCAAAAAAACAAGACAGACAAAATGTAAAACTCTTTACCTACCTTAAAGCTGCTCAGTAGGCTGCTGTTGTATTCAGTCTGAGGGTTGGAATCTGAAAGGCTCTTGTGTTGAAGGTTTAGCTGCCAGCACAGGCTTAGGGGAGCTGACTGGATCCTGAAGACTCTGACCTAATCAGTGGGCTAATCCCTTGATGGATTCACAATATGGTTATGTTATGTATAAAGTGGGCCACTAGATGCTTGCCCTTGAAATCCATCTCTTGTCTCCAGCCCCTCCCTGGGTCTCTCGGCTTCTCAGCTTCTACCAGGTGAGCCGCTCTGCTGGGCTCCCCTTCCTGCCATGGTGTCTGCCTCACCATAAACCCGACTCTGGGTGGGCTGAGACATCTGGAACTGTGAGCAGAGGTAAACCCCCCTCCTAAGCTCTTTTCCCAGGAATTTTATTACAGTAAGGAAAATTGACCACCTGCATAATATGAAACTTTGTTTCTTTAATATTGTTTCTCTTTCTGAAGCCTGGTCTCATGGTAACCCTGGCTGGCCTCAAATTCACCTCTGAGCTGAGAATAATGTTGAACTTCTGATCTCCCACCTCCCCTTTCACAAAGCCGGGGAAACAATGGTGTGCTATCAACCTCAGCGTCTGGGGCTTCAGGGTGGAACCCAGGGCTGCATGCACGCTAGGAAAGTGCCCTGTTGACTAAGCTGCAATTGCTCACAGTGAGCAGACGTGTTTCCCAAAAGCGTGTTCAGTCATTACTTACCTGAACCTAACTTGACAACCTGCCTTCTCTGGGCCACTTAGAGTATTTTAAAAGCTTTTGTGGTCCAGAGAGAAGCCAGATGAAGAATATGAGCAAACAAGAAGAGAACCACTGAAAAGGTGGGCACTGAGCTAAAATGATTTTTAAAGGCACAGAAGGATGACAAAAATATCTTGCTGTGAGCAAGAATAACCAATCAGGAACACTTCAGGTATCAACATCAGCACTCATTTCCAACCAATTATATATATTGTTTTTTGTTTTTCGAGACAGGGTTTCTCTGTATAGCCCTGGCTGTCCTGGAACTCACTCTGTAGACCAGGCTGGCCTCGAACTCAGAAATCCACCTGCCTCTGCCTCCCAAGTGCTGGGATTAAAGGCATGTGCCACCACACCCAGCTCCAACCAATTATATTTAAGTAAACAGTTATCTCTTGGGCAGCTACTGTTTTATGTCAGACATTGTGACAGATGCTTGGGGACTCAACAGCAGCCACTGACCTGGGACTTAGGAACAAGGAGGAAGCAACCCAGACCCTGTTCTGTTCATAAAGGCTTTGTCTAAGCAGCCGCAGGAGGAAGCACGAGATGGCTTTCTTCTCATCCTGTGACCCAGCCACGCTGCTTGTGAGACACCTGCATGTGTCAGGCTTAGTGGAAGCCTCCTTCAAGTGGACAACCAGCATAGATGCTTTCCCAGACACTATCTAGAGGATCATCCAGGAAGCTCATGACCTCCTGGCTCCACCCCTTTAAGCTAGTTTGAACTTTTTCCTGATTCAGCTGCCACTTCTATCTTGGAGGGTGTGTGTGTGTGTGTGTGTGTGTGTGTGTGTGTGTCTTGTTTTGTTGTTTTTCTGAATGACTGAGAACCCCACAAAGCAAGTCTATCATTTCCTTCAGCCTTTAGATCATCAGGCAAAGCACCCGTCTTGTGGTGACTTCTCCAGTCTGTGAAGTTCTTCCCTGACACAGCCTGCCGGCTCCCTGCTGATTCATCAAGCCCAGCACAAGCTCAGAGCTTCTATCAGGGAACAGATGGCTCACTGCATGGGGGCATCACAGCCCAGACCTTTGAGGACAGACTGTGCTGGTGACACTGGTGACACTGGTTCTGCTGCTTCCACAGGTGTTGGGGGAGGGGGAGACAGCTCTAGTTGTGAGACCTAATACTATCTTTCCAGTAAGAGCTTGTTTGCCTGTCTTAGAGAAGAACCTAAGTGTGGCTGACCTCTGGTAGGATCCAGCTGACCTCTGGTTTGGATCCAGCTGGTTCAGATAAGCCTGAGTCCGGAACTAACCAATGATTTCAAAGAGGATGAGTTTAGATGCAGACACCTTCAGAAAACTTTTGCTAGATCCTGCCAAATGTGTTTCCTAGAAGACTCGGTTCATTCCCGGTATCTTACCTGGGATGAATTTGGGATTCAGATTTCATGGGACTGTAGGAAGGGAACACAAGATTGTCCTGCGTATGACATGCCATTTCTAGGCAGGCCATGGCAGCTTCTCACAATTAGTAGCAGTCTCCATGGAGAGTAGAGTAAACAAGGGCTATGCTGGCTAATACTGTCAGGCTGACAGGATGTGGAGTCACCTAGGAGGCCAGCCTCCCAGCATGCCATGAGGGATTGCTTCAAGTTCAAGACCAGCTTGGTCTATATAGTGAATTCCAGGACAGTTAGGGACACCCAGTGAGACCCTATCCCCAAAACAAATAAAAGATTTAGGGAGAATAAGGAGAAGATACATGCGGTTTATATGTGTCCCCCACCCCCACCCCACCAGATAAGCATGGGGTCTTCCTCTGTTTGCTCCTCCCTGGTGTCCCTTAAGCCCTCATTTGTCCTTGTAACAGCCCTTGCCACACTGTGCTATGATGGCCAAGGTTCCCACAGAAACAGTTCACTGAGAAAGAAACTGAAGAGCTCTTAGACATCGAGAGGTAGGAAAGCAGAGTGCTGGAGAGGGCATGATGGACTTACCATGAGAAGATGGCACCACCCATGACCAAGCCTGGCCTGGTTAATAGTGAGGCACTGTGACTGTAATGGGAGAGAAAGTGGAACCTATAGCTGTAAATGGATTTTAATAAACTATTAATTATTAATTATTACCCAGTTAGCCTCCCAATAACTGAGTCCTATGAATTATTCAATTAGCTCTTGCATAGTTACTGGGGTGGGGGTCGCCCCTAATCTATGTTTCTAGTCACTAGACTGTTAATTCCCAGCTGTGCTCCTCAAATGAATCTGGCCTGCTCCAGCAATCTGCCCTGGGGGTGGAGGTGGGACATTTCATTAGGGCTGTGCTCCTGGTCTGTCACATCTAATGGAGACCCCCGTTCTCTCCATCTTCCTCCTTCTTGGTTCTCCTTTCTCCTTCTTCTCCTTAGTCTAACCTAGAACTCCCAGTCCGGTAACTGAAACTCTGCCTCTTCTATTCTCCCCAGTAATTGGCTGTAGCCACCTTTATTTAACCAGTAGTTTTATACTGGGGAGCAAGGTTTACATAACATCACTTCGTATACATAAAGATCTGCTCATGGGGGGAGGGGGCAGCCAGATCCTGGGGACTAGTATTTAGCATCTGAATACAGAGCAGCACCAGACCAAACCCCCAATGTATCCCCCCAACCCAGGAACAGGAATTAGATTCTAGTTGTCCAGCCTAACTAGTTATTAAAATACAGGGGCTAGCAGGGCATCATCGTGGCCCATGCATTTAATCCCAGCACCTAGTAGGCAAAAGCAGGCAGATACCTGTGAGTTTGAGGCTAGCCTGATCTACATTGTAAATTCCAGGCCAGCCAGAGCTAAATAGTGAGATCCTGAGGAAAAAAAAAAATAAATAAATAAAAACAAAAAATGAAAAAGAAATACAGGGCCTGGCCTGGAACATTTGCCTGGCATACATGAGACTCCCAGGTTCTTCTGTCCCTAGGACTTCAAAGACTTCAAAGAAAGGATAAAAGGTGTGGTGTGGTGTGGTGTGGTGTGGTGTGTGGTGGTGTGGTGTGGTGTGTGTGTGTGTGTGTGTGTGTGTGTGTGTGTGTATGTGTGTGTGTGTGTGTATGTGTGTGTGTGAGAGAGAGAGAGACAGAGAGACAGAGAGACAGAGACAGAGAGAGACAGACACAGAGAGAGAGAGACAGAGGGAAAGAGATAGAGATAGAGAGAGAGAGAGAGAGAGAGAGAGAGAGAGAGAGAGAGAGGAGAGACTGGCTCTCTAAGAAGCCAAAGAGCTTCCATCAGTCTGACAAACCCCAGAGTGGATGTCTTACAAGACAATTGGCCAGTCTTCCTTGTGAGACCTGGGAAAAGAGAACAAGGACCAGCCCAGATGTAAAAGGCATTTGGAGAAATAAAGTTTGCCTGGTAGGTAGTCCTTGATTGAATCCTCATTGAACTAGCTATCATAATAGTTCTGGCAACACTTAAGAAATCTGAATAGGGAGTAATTATTAGGGGCCTACTGTGAATTTTTTTTAAGCATGAAAGTTGTGTTTAACGTAAGAAAATTATTTATGTTAAAGCAGGGCACAGTAGCTCTCCCTATAACCCCAGCCCTAGAGAGATCGAAGCAAGGTAGAGTTCAGAACTCCACATTCATGTCAAAGCCCAGGGCTAGAGCTGGGGAGACACAGATCAGAGGATCCCTGAAGCTCAACAGCCACGCAGACTATGTGAGTCAGCAAGTTCCAGGTCCAGTGAGAGATCGCACCTAAAAAAATAAAGTGAAGAAAAAGTGAGGGAGATGCCCGCCCATCATTGACCTCCGGCCTGCATCTGCAGTCATGGACTCACATGTGAGTGCACACACAAACATGGGCACACATACTGCAGCCTATGTTAGAGATAATGTGCCTGTTACTTATAAAATACCTGAGATGGTCAGGGTGGCTCGCTGAGGTACCTCAGTGCTTTAGAACATTTGTAAGGACGTGGGTTCAATTCCCAGCAATCATCTGTAACTCTAGTTCCCAGGGGATCTGACACCCTCTTCTGGCCCTTAGACACATAAAAATCAATCTTAAAAAATAGCAATGAGAGGATTCCCTGGAGCCAAGCAAGCGGCAAGATGAGGCCTTTGACTGAAGAAGAGACCTGGGTCATGTTTGAGAAGATCTCAAAGTACATCGGAGAGAACCTGCAACTCCTGGTGGACAGACCGGACGGCACGTACTGTTTCCGGCTGCACAACGACCGAGTTTACTATGTGAGTGAGATGATGCTGAAGCTGGCCGCCAACATCTCTGGAGACAAGCTCGTGTCGCTGGGGACGTGTTTTGGAAAGTTTACCAAGACCCACAAGTTCCGCTTGCACGTGACAGCTCTGGATTACCTGGCCCCCTATGCCAAGTATAAAGTGTGGGTGAAGCCAGGAGCAGAACAGTCCTTCTTGTATGGAAACCATGTGTTGAAATCCGGTCTGGGTCGAATTACTGAGAACACGTCTCAGTACTAGGGAGTGGTGGTCTATTCCATGGCGGACATTCCTCTGGGTTTTGGGGTGGCAGCAAAGTCTACCCAAGACTGCCGAAAAGTGGACCCCATGGCAATTGTGGTGTTCCACCAAGCAGACATTGGGGAGTACGTACGCCATGAAGAGACACTGACTTAGGACGGTCATCCCAAGAACATTTTGCTGTGTGAGAGGACTTAGCTTTGTTTCCTGTGTGCGGCCATCAGATTAAATCTGGACTACACTGAGATACGCAACTTGGGTTCTTATCAACAGAAATGGCTCGAAAATAGGGTCTCTGGCCCTTTAGAGTCAAAAGCAGGTGGATCACAAGTATAAGGCCAGCTCAGGCTACTTGGCGAGTTCAAGGCTAGCCTGGGCTACATAGTGAGCCTTGTCTCAAAAATCTAAAATAGGCAAACCAGAACCTGAGAGTGTTTTGTGTGAGTAAATGGAGTGTTTTAAAAAAAAAAAATAGCAATGAAAAAGGCAAATTAACTCTCTCACACTAAAGCATTTCATTTGAGAAATATGATTCCTATAATTTACTCCAAGTTCTCCAGCCTTCAGTTAAACAAGAATGGAAGAGGGACGGTGTTTTAATAACAATTGTGTCTAGTGATGGATATATGAATGTCCAATGAACTTCTTCCTTCCTTCCGTCCTTCCTTCCTTCCTTCTTCCCTCCCTCCCTTCCTCCCCCTCCCTCCCTCCCTTCCTTCCCTTCTTCCTTCCTTCCTTCCTTTTTCCTTTCTTCTTTTCTTTCCCTCTTTCTTTTTCTTCCTTCCTTCCTTCCTTCCTTCCTCCCTCTCTCTCTTCCTTCCTTTCTCTCTTTTTTTTGTATGTTTGAAAATTGAAAACAAACAAGCAAAGAAAAATGCTAGAATTACATCTTTTGCCTCACTTGAGAAAGCACCTCTGTGAGATCAGGCTGTAAAGCATTTTCTCAGTCAGTGATTGTTGGGGGGTGGGGCAGCCGACTGTGTGTGTAGCAGGGTTGCACCTCTGGACTGACTTTCCTGTTTTATATAGGAATTTAGGCTGTACTGGCTATTTTTGTGTCAACTTGACACAGCTGGAGTTATCACAGAGAAAGGAGCTTCAGTTGAGGAAATGCCTCCATGGGATCCAACTGTAAGGCATTTTCTCAATTAGTGATCAAGGGGGAAAGGCCCCTTGTGGGTGGGACCATCCCTGGGCTGGTAGTCTTGGGTTCTATAAGAGAGTAGGCTGAGCAAGCCAGGGGAGGCAAGCCAGTAAAGAACATCCCTCCATGGCCTCTGTATCAGCTCCTGCTCCCTGACCTGTCTGAGTTCCAGTCCTGACTTCCTTTGGTGATGAACAGCAGCATGGAAGTGTAAGCCGAATAAACCCTTTCCTCCCCAACTTGCTTCTTGGTCATGATGTTTGTGGAGGAATAGAAACCCTGACTAAGACATAGGCTGAGAAGCCATAGGGAGAAAGCCACTAAGCATCACTCTTCCATGGCCTCTGCTTGCATCAGCTCCTGCCTCCATATTCCTACCTGGTTTGAAGTTCTGCCCTCAGTGAACTACAACTCATGATATGTAATTGTTTTTATGTTTCAAGACAGGATTTCTCTGTGTAGCCCTGACTGTCCTAGAACTCACTCTATAAACCATGCTGGCCTCAAACTCAGAGATCTGACTGCCTCTGCCTCCCAAGTGCTGAGATTAAAGGCGTGTGCCATCACTGCCTGGTCGAGATATATAATCTTAATAGACCCTTTCTTCTCCAAGTTACTTTTAGTCTTGGTATTTCATCATAGCAATAGAAACCCTCACCAAACCAAGTGGTATTTCCTAGAATGATTAACTGAAGGAGAAAGACCACCCCCTCCCACTATGGACACCACCTATGCCTATTGATAGCCCAGTTTAAAAAGATCTAAAGAAAAAGAAGGGCTGTTTTATGCCTGCCTGCCTTTGTGCCCTGCTGGAGAGTGCATGCATTTGGCTGCTGCTTCTGCTGCCATCGCCATCATCCTTCACTGGGACAGAACCCAGCTTCTTTGGCCTTCCAATCCAAAGACCAGTAGCTCCCTAGGCCTGCAGAGCCCTGTTAGAACTGCTGAAACTTCACCCCCGCAGGCTAAGCAGCTTCTGAACTCCCGGGGTTCTCCAGCATGCAGACAGCTGCTACAGGACCACTCAGCCTGGTTCATGGAAAGCGATCTAATAAGAAAACCTGGGGAGACCAATTCAACAATGAGACTCAGAAAAAAAATGCAGCTCCAGGCTCCTGACAGCCATGGCATAAAGGAAAGAAAAAGCTCCATAGAAGTTCGCTTACTTTAGTAGAAGAAAAAAATAAATAAATAAAAATTTAAAAAGACCAGCCACTGTCTGTGAGGTGAAGTGTCCAGGACTCTGAAACAGCAAACAGTGAGGCCTGCTCTCCCAGTTACACTAACTCATAAGAGCAGGGTTCGACAAACGGGCTCACGAGACAGGGCTTCTCAGTAAACTGGCCTGTGTAAGATCATTCTGTGACATTTGCAGACATTGCCCAAGGATATATTTCTCATAACTTCTCCCACTCTTTAGGGGCCAGCAACTGTATTTTTCAACTACTATCTCGGGGTCCACTTCTCAAAGGTAAATTATGACATTAATAACATTCATATTCTGGGACTGAAGAGGTGGCTCAGCTGTTAAGAACACTGGCTGCTCTTCCAGAGGTTCTGAGTTCAAATCCACATGGTGTCTAACAACTATGACTCCAGTTTCAGGGGACCTGACAACCTCTTCTGGCCTCCGAGGGCACCAGACATGCATCTGGCACACAGACATATTCATGCGGACAAAAACACCCATACACATACAAATAAATAAATATCTAATAAAATATTTTCCAGGGGAAGCATGGGTATGCTTAGGTAACCTTACCTAAGTTCCAAAGAACATTTAAAATCTCCTACAGGAGAGGCACAGGGGCTGTCTACAGACTCCTACCTGGCTACATATCCTAGGGTGATGGTGTCACCTAGGATCCCACCAATGGTACCCTTCCTCACCTGGGAAAGTCGTGTCTACATAGCTAAGACGCATGATTCCTTTAACGAGCTTGAGTTGCTGCTTGCAGGACTGCTCAATCATCAGTTAGTCCCGTCCTGCATGAAGCCAGCCTTGAGTTTGAATCTCAGCTCCACCAGTTAGCAGCTCTATGACCTTGAGCAAGGTCACTTCTCCTCTGAGCCTCCCTTTCTTCCTCTGTAAATCAGGCCAAAGGGGTAGACAGCTGGAAAGCCCTTAGTGCCTGTGCCTGGGCAGAGAGTAAGTGCCGATGTGGTTAACAAATTGCAATTCATCCCCTTCTGCTGTTGGAAACCCTTTAGGAAGGGGAACATCAGAAAATGGAGTTTCAAATAAAGCTATCTCCAGACACTACTTGTGAAAAAGGGTTAACAGACCTCTATACTGTCGTTTATCTAAACTAAGAAGTGTTTCCGCAAGATTGAGAGGCACAAATGCGTAATGACGGTGAAGTCTTTGGCAGGTGACTGACCAACTGTGAGCGCTCTGGGGGCTCGGCCCCGGTTTCTGCATCCTTCCCTCCCTAGGGCCCTCAGGGAGGACCTACAGCTGGGAGGAGGAGGAAAGAGCCCCGGGATCCCCTTGCCCCTCCTCCTGCACCCAGTGAGTAATAACATCGCGGGGAGGGGGAGGAGGAAGAGGGGCCGGCTCGGAGAGGCCATGTGATGCTGGGCGCCAGCGAGCCGCTGCCGAGCCGCCTCCTTCCTCCTCGGATCGCGGGCTGTCATGGCGACCCCCAACAACCTGACCCCCACCAACTGCAGCTGGTGGCCTATCTCGGCGCTGGAGAGCGATGCAGCCAAGCCGGTGGAGACCCCCGACGCGCCCGAGGCATCCAGCCCCGCCCATTGGCCCAAGGAGAGCCTGGTTCTGTACCACTGGACCCAGTCCTTCAGCTCGCAGAAGGTAGAGCGGACGCGGGGTGCGGACAGGAGACTGGGAGGGGACTGGAGAGAGGGGCAGGTAGCACCGGGGGTCCCCGGAGGGAACTGTCCTGAGGGGCCGCAGAGCCCTGCCCCAATGCCAGGAGCATCTCCTTAGGCCTCGTTTCCTCCTGGGGACACCTGAACAGAGAGACAAAGGCCGGGGACAGACCGGCCCTGCCGGCAAGCGGCCTGATGGGGCTGAGCAGAGGAAGCCTCACTTTAGGCCAGCTTTCATCCCATCCACTGTTCCAGACACTCTCGGGCCACAGCTCCGAGGCCCTCGTTCTAGCAGGGGTCTTCTTCGGTCAGGGGCTTAGTCTTTCCCCAGCCGTCACCCTTTCTCAAGAGCTGAGAAGGAAGGAGTTGTTAACCCATCCCCTCAGAGCAGCTGGCTTGCCCATCAGATTTGTTTTGCTCTTAAAGGCACAGACCGGCTTTGGCTCCTTAGACCACTTAGAACACTCCCCTACTTCCTAGGGTAGGGGCAGTTGAAAGTACACCCTAGTACTGTCACCGGGGTTTCCGCTTTGTAGGAGTGAGATTAGGCTCTGCGCCCAGTACCTGGTGGCTCTAAGGGACTCAGTCTCCCACCCTGCCTGGGTAGCAGTCCTGTCTGCAGCCAGTGGGTTCAGCACCATGGCCAGAGCCCAGAACTCGTTCTAAGGCACAGCTGTTTTGTTACCTGACTACCCCAGCTCTCCACCGCCCTGTCCCATGCCTTCATTTTACACATGGGGGCCGGCAAGTATTGCTGAAGATAAATGCTTTGGAAACCAAAGACTTGGATTTGTGTTTTGGTCCAGGCTAAGTTTTATAACCTGAAAAATGGGATAGTGATAGAGGTAATAATAGCCACCAGGAACTTGAACCCCTCAGTAGAGTTTCTGGAGGGGCTGTTTAAGGGGTGACACAACAGTACTCCAGGCTGGCTCTACTCCCACCCCACTGTGCCTTGAAATCACTTCATGATCCTGGCTAAGACACAGCCTGCCAGATTCTGCCCCAGATGGCTGTTAGTCTAGAGGCCCACCTAGGTGATACTGAGAAAGTTGGACTACCTTTCACTCTTTAGTCTCCCAATTTAGAGCCCTTGAGTCTGAGATTAGCCAGGGAGAGCCCAGTGGGAGAACCATCTTCTTCGCTGGCCCACTATGAAGCTTTGGATGCCTCGGTTTACCTCTCCAAAGGCTAAGCGTTCTGATCTGTAAAGTGGAATAAACATGGTCACTTCTGCAGGGAGCTACCGTGAGGATGATGTGAAATTGTGTACAGGGAGTGTTGCTGTTGATGCCTGGTAAGGGATGGAGGGCCTGTTGATAAGGGTGTGAGGATTTGTTAAAGTGTTAGGGGGTGGAACGGGGATCAGCTCAGTAGCAGAGCTTGTGCTTAACGTGAATGAGGCTCTGGACTCAAATCTCAGCATCAAAATAAAAATTGCTAGATAAAGAAGAGTCGAAGCTAGCCAAGGTCACTCTGAGACCTGTCCATGCATTTGCATGTGCTTACCAAGCACCTACTTGCTTGCTGAGTGTGTCCTGGGCTGTACAAGGCACTGGGGATTTGGAGTTGGGTCAGACTGACCTCCAGTTCCCAGAACTCTCCCAATGAAAACCTTCAGGAAGCAGACCTCGATGACTGGCATACAATATGTGGTAGCGGGAGGCATCCCCCTGCTGTCCCTCTAGAGACTCTCCTGCTCCTCTCCCAGGGAAGATTCACGATTCAGCCTGGGCGTGGGGCATAGGTGGGTTGGAGTTAGGGAAGGGACTACTCACAGCAGCACTCCTTTAGGCTAAGTGTCTCTCAAGCTAGCGAGGCATCCTCGTGCCTCCTCCACCAGGGTACAGACACACAGCCTGAAAGCAGCACACAGGAAGAGGAGGATGGGTTTGGCAATCATGTGGCTGGGTTCATATCCTCTTGGCTGTTTATCCTCTGAGTGACTCTGGGCAAGTCACTTCACCTGTCTATGACTCAATCCTCACCTGCAAACAGGGCCTTGCTTTTCTCTGGGCTCTGCAGATTGCCTGGGGGATTTCCAGAACACTGGTGTGTGTTAAGAGCCTAGTGTGCAGTAGGAACACAGTGGGTGCATTCCATCTTCCCCTTTGGCCCTTAGGCCAAGCTTGCTGCAGACTCTCTGGGAAGCCCCTCCTTGATTGTATCTGAGCTCTTACATGCAGAAATGTCCTACCTTAGAGAGTGATAGCAACCCCTGTGGGCACTGGGGACTGTAGAAGATCCTAAGGGCAGCAAGACCATGTGGGAGCCCAAGGTCTAGACTCTGGGCCTAGCCAGCTGGGCTGCCCCTGACTAGCAGGACAATATACACACATTACTTTGCCTCTTGTGTCTCAGTGATGCATTTGATAAACTGGGGGCGGGGGGGGGGTAAAGGCAGTAGGTGAACTCCTGATCATTGCCTAGAATGTACATGGCATGTGCCAAGGACTCTGTGATCGCTGGCTGCCATGAAGACACCAGTTGTGACATGAGACACATTGGGTCCCTGTCCCTCTCAGACCCTGTGGATCTCATAACCTCTCTAGGTTTCACCTTGTTTGGTCTTTTGTGGGCAACACTAGTAACTCAACCTGAGGGTGTGAGGACTGAGTGATGTCATGCACGGTCATGGATGGAGCTCCTGATTGATTACACAACTGCGCACTGACAGAGTGCTCAGGCACTGTCCTGGGTGGTGGTCAGAGGCCACGGGGCTGGGAAGAAGCTAAGACTGCTTACTGGGAATATGAGTATGGCTCCCATATGTCCATGGCCTTCTCTGAACCTCAGTTTTCTCAATAGGAAAATATATCAGCTACCACCTGCCAGGATCCCTCCTTCCCCGTACAGAACGAATAGCCTTTCCTATTCCAGTGTTCTCTGCATTATATATACACACACAGATACACACACGCAGATACACACACAGACACACAGACACCACTCCCCCATTCCCCTTATATCTGCTAAGTTGTTTGTTTGTTTGTTTTGTTTTAGTTTTTTTTTTTTTTTTTTTTTTTTTTTTTTTTTTACAGAACTAAGCTACTTGCTACTGGCTAGCTTTGCCAGGTCATGCCTAGTCTCTAGGCTTGTTTCCTCTTGTAAAGTTTGGATAGTGACGGTGTTGGGGTATTCACAGGTACTGGTACCACATCCCAGAGTATCTGTAGGGAGTGTATGCTTTAGTTCGCATAAGGCTGTCTGTACATCACTTGGGACAGTAGACGGATGTAAGAGTGGCCTGGTGATAATCTTGCTATTTCTATGAGAGTGGTCTCAGGCTATCCTGGTACCCTGAAACATATCTGAGTAGAGGTTCCTCTGCCCCATCCTCTTGGACCCTTCCCCTGTCCCAGCTGTGCCTTCGAGGAGCCCTGTACCAGCCTTCAGCCCCCAAAGTTAAAAGCCTTAGGTCTGGGTCCTGCCAGGGACCAGTACTCCTGATTCCATGCAAGAGCTGAAAGGATAACTATCTCGTCTTTCAAACTCCTGGGCACTTCCTACCAACCTTGACCTACTGTGTGTTCAGCACACTCCTGCTCAGGCATCTACAGTAGCTCCCTAGTCCCTCCAAGAGAGACCCGGGATCCTCAAAATGGCCCAAAGGCACCTAACATGATTGAGAATCAGGATGCAGTCACAGATAGCCATGGACCCTTCTCAGCACACTGTTTTCAGTTGAATAACGGAATAACGTCCCATGGTAGGGTAATTAGAGCAGAAAAGGACCCAGTTGTTTTCAAGGTCATCTATGGGAATATTTTTAATACCACCACTCCATGTAATGACGTGTCTTTCTGCACCTGCCCACTATCTGACACAGTCTGGAGGCAGGTCCTGTTCAAGTCCCAGTTAGTATACACATACTTTGAGTAACTGCAACAACTGTCAAGCCATGCCCACACCCGACTTGTCTGCCCACGTCCTTAAAGAAGGGATAACAGTCAGGGAACTTTTGTCACTAAAGGGACATGTCATCCCTTCCCTCACTCACGGACTCCCTGAATTTATTTGCACATGGCTCCCTGCCTGAGTCTGGGAGTCTTCATTAAGTCATAGTACATAATCCTTGTACTCCATTCCTGGTCCTCACCCACCTGTCCTGGCTTCAGACATCTCCCGATGACTCTGCTTTATGCCTCTGCAGCAGATGCTCTTCCCCTGAAACTCCCTGCCCAGGTCCTCACGTGGATCTCTCCGTCCCCTTGTTAGGGTTGTGTTGAGCTGTTACACCCTTGTAGGCCTGCCTGATGTACCATCCTGTTCAAAGCTGTGTCCCTGTCTCCGTAACACTCTGGTACTGTGGCCCTATGGCCTTAACATTTTACCTTTATCTGTCCTGCCTAGAGCATCAGCAATAGCAGAATGGGGTCTGTTATGTTCACCACAGAGCCTCCAGCACTAGCAGTGAGAGCAAGGCCTGGCTTGTAGGTTCACAATGAACATGTACTAAAAAGTGATGTGTTCATAAGCCATTGGTGTTTGATAAGCCAGGCGTAGTGGCACACACCTGTAACCCCAGCACTAGGGAGACAGAGGCTGAGGGTGAGATTTCAAGGTCACTCTTGACTTTATAGGGAGGGAGAGGTCAGCCTGGGCTAGAGAAAAAGTATCTGCTTCAATAAACCAGTAGCTGTTCGTTGCCTTAAATGGGGAGGGGGCATTGGAAAAATAAGTAAGGCTCGGAGGTCTTGAGTGTCTTTTACAAAGTCACTCAGCAACTACACTACTGTGTAGAAAAGCCAAGCCAGGCCATCACAACCATCCTACTGTGCGTCGTCCTAATGAAGCAGCAGGAAATACTTTCCAGGCACCCACAGAGGAGGTAGATTCCCCTGAGATCGTGACACAGAGTGGCGACCCCCCTGGGTCTAACTAACCAAGTCTCCAGGAGACTGAGTGGCAGATGGCCGTGGTGGCTGTGTGCCCTTCCCTTGGGCCTGGCTTCCTCTCCGGGTTCCCTCCCCTGCACATGGCTCTGGCCTTCAGCTCCACTAAAGGTGAAAGCCTCCTCGGCCATCTGCCAGGGTGACCTGAGGCAGCTCCCAGCAGCTACTGTGTCTCTAAAGATAGTCCCTCCCCAGGCAGAAGCCCATACCTGACTCCCTCGAGGGAGCCTCAGGGCACAGCCCAGAGCACTTTCCCACAGCATGTTGGGAAAGGTGCCCTGACAGGGTAGAAGGCCAAGGGCAAGGGCAAAGGCCTGGTTTGGTCTTCTTTCTAGCCAGGTTGACCAGGAGCCCCTTCTCCCAGCTTGGCTGAGCCAAAGACCTCTGGGATATACAGAAAGAAGGGACCTGGCTGTGTTCTGTGCCCAGCTCCACCTCAAAGCTTAGGGGCTTCTCCAAGACACCGCCTCTCCCATCGGCCACTGCCATGGGTTCACATATGCACATCCACACACGCCTTGCCCACAAACACAAACTCTACTAAGCCGAGTACACACACTTTCTTTACACTCCCACAAGCACACTGTACACATGCGCACACAGCTGCCCACTCACTCACCTAGAGCAAACAGATGCTGCCCCGGCCTGCTCCCTCTGCAGTGATTCCTCCTGGTGGAACCAGAAATCCCTCCTACTACCCCAGAGGGAGCTGGTGGGAGGGGTGCAGGCGGGGAAGGAAGAAGCTGGAAGAGTGGGGCTTTTCAGATCACACAGCAAACATCGGTAGAGCCAGGTGGGCTTCCATTCTTAGTCTTTTCTGTCTATCAAACCTGCTGTCTTAGTTTTCTATTGCTGTGATAAACACAAAACTGACTAAAAGCAACTTGGGGAGAAAAGGGTTTATTTCAGTTTACACCTCTCGGGTAATAAACAGCCTATCACTGAGTGAAGTCAGGGCAGGGCAGGCAAGAAAGCAAGGCAGGAACCTGGAGGCAAGAACTGAAGCAGAGGCCGTGGAGGAGTGTGGCTTACTGGCTTGCTCCCCACGGCTTGCTCAGCATGCTTTCTAATCCATCTGCCCAGGGACCACCTGCCCAGGGACCATCTGCCCAGGGCTATCGCTATCCCCAGTGATCTGGACCCTCCCACATTGATCATTAATCAAGAAAATGTGCTTCAGACTTGCCTACAGCTAGATCTTATGGAGGCATTTTCTCGTGTTCTCAGTTGTCCCCAAATGACTGTAGTTTGTGTCAAGTTGACAAACGCTAGCCAGAATATGGGGTCTGATCCAAGTAGCTAATATCTATTGCCCTAATGTGTGCTGGAACATCATACAGGATTGAGCTTTTACTCCTCCCACAGCCTTCTGAGGGAACACAGTAGGATGCCCTACAACAGGAGGCTCCCAGGAGTAAGAAGACTTTTAAAGTCTTCTGGGTTGGAACAGATGGAGCAAGCCTGTGATTCTGACACTAGTCCCCCTCTTCTGATACTAAACCTGGACTCTCCGAGGGGGTCGAGATGCTCAGCCCATGTTTGCCATCTATGGTGTGGGAGAACATAAATGCTCAAGAATTGGCCTCTACCTCTTTCGGGGGTGGCCTCCTGGCCCTGGGTTGGAGCCAAACGATTGGGAGGGGCAGCGATGGAGTGGATTACCACTACCCCCTTTCCATGGTCTAGGATGAGACCATCCTCCTTCTGAGTCTCACCCCATAAGTGAGGCTCTAAGAGCTTCAGGCAAACACAGCCTGGGTCAGGAGAGTGACCCCCTCATTGGGCCCCTAGAGACATAAGGGAAGACTTGGGTGAGATTGGTGTCTCTCTTAGCTTTAGCTGCTCCAGCCTCGATCTGGCTACCTCTAGTTGCTCTTGCCGGCATCCATCCAGGCAATCAAGATGGGAAGGCGTTTGAAACAACTCAGGACTATGTGACTATGGACACATTCTCGTCTACCTCACTCTGTCCCGCAAATCATTTGAGGCATTTAGCTCTTGGTTATGATGATACTGGAATTTCTGTGAATTTCCTGGCCAGATCCATCCCTGGAGTCCGGGCCAAGTGTCTGCATCATGGTAACATTAAGTGTGAACTGACCTCATCTGTGTGCTAGACACGGACTTAGAGCTATAAATACTTTCATTTGGTCCTACGGGTTCAGGCAATTTGCCCACATCTGCACAGATGGAACCCCAGTCCCACATGTTAGACCCTTAGCACTGCCCTGTGTTCTAGCCTCTGGCTGCATTCTTCTCCAATCCGCAAGCACAAGCCCCCTGAGCCATAGCCCCGCCCCCCTCAAGTGCCCAAGAATGGGCTGCAAGCAAGTGTCCCCTCTTGTGTGTGACCTCTGACCTCCCTTCCTGCATGCCTCCCCCCACCCCGGGCAGAGTGTCCCCTGTGTCCACCCGCCTTCCCCCCCGCTCTGACCCTGGCGCCTGCAGGTGCGGCTGGTGATCGCTGAGAAGGGCCTGGCCTGTGAAGAGAGAGATGTGAGCCTGCCTCAGAGTGAGCATAAGGAACCGTGGTTCATGCGGCTGAACCTGGGTGAGGAGGTCCCAGTCATTATCCACAGAGACAACATTATCAGTGACTATGACCAGATCATTGACTACGTGGAACGCACCTTCACGGGAGGTATGCTATGCCCCCCAGGGGTGGGCAGGGATCCCATGGGCTCAGACAGCTTTGAACCTAAGCAAGCCACTGACCCATAGGCAGGACTCAGTGTTCCCCCCAAAAAAGCCAGATGCTACTGTGAGGGCTCAGATGCCTCCAGAGCCGCACACCTCTCCCTGGCACGCCAGGGAAGACATGGCCCAGATAACCCAGGTCAACTGGGGTGTGGCTCTCTTCTTTCTCTAGGAGCTCGATCAGGTTCAGCCCTGACCCTCAGGTTTCCCGCAGGCTCCCATAAGCAGAATGACATTTTATCAGAGCCCAAAACCCTACAACCTCTAAGTATAGTCAGGACCAGACTCCCAGGAACCCCATTGGCATGCTCTCAGGCAATGTGAACCCCGAAGATACACAAAGGACACCCTGGAACTTCTCTGCTCCCTCCCTGCCACCCTTTGGCTTCTGCAGGCTCAGTTGCTTGCTGGCTGGAGCAGGAGCCCAGGCAGCCGAGACAGTGGGCCCAGGGCCCGGGCTGGTATTATTTATAAGAACAAGAATCTGCAAGTAGGACATGGTAGCACATGCTTGTGATTTAAGCCCTTAGGAGGTGGAGGCTGGAGGACCAGGAGTTCAAGGCCAGACAGTTACACAGTAGAGTTGGAGGCCACACTGAACTACGTATGTGAGACCCCAATCCCCACTCAAGACAATTTGGCCTAAAACTCATAATGCAGACCAGGTTGGCCTGGAACTCACAGAGATCCCCCTGCCTCTGCCTCCCAGATGCTAGGATTAAAGGCGTGTGCTACCTCACCCAACCTCAAAACAACTTTTTTTTTTCTTTTTCTTTTTCTTTTTCTTTTTCTTTTTCTTTTTCTTTTTCTTTTTCTTTTTCTTTTTCTTTTCTTTTTTTTTTTTTTAAGAATATAAAATTTCTGGGCATGGTAGCACATGTCTATGCCCTATAGTTCCAGTAATTTGGAGACTGAGGCAGGAGAATCTCTAATTTGAGAATAGGCTGTGCTACATACGGAGTGAGATACTATCACAATAAAAAAAGAAGCATAAATATGAATAATTATTTGCCAAGTCAAGGAGGCTTAAGCTCTAAGCATCCAGCTTTTCAGCCCATGGAAAGCAGGCAACATATGCTTCCCCCGGCTCCTATCTGTAACTGAGAGGTGCTGGACCCTTGAGGTCAGCTTTGTAAAGCCCAGAGTAGCCACTGAGTCGCCAGGATTCCTAAAAGCCAGCGGCTGAGTCCTAGAAGGATTATTCTGGGACTTCTGAGTATTACTTTGGTGGTGGCGGGGTGGGGGGGGCTCTAGGTTTCTAAGGGGTGAGTATCTGGGTGGGGGCAGACATAGACTCTGCTCCAGCCCTTGCTGGTATCCACAGAGCATGTGGTGGCCTTGATGCCCGAGGTGGGCAGCCCACAACATGCCCGAGTGCTGCAGTACCGGGAGCTGCTGGATGCGCTGCCCATGGACGCCTACACACACGGCTGCATCCTGCACCCTGAGCTCACCACAGATTCCATGATCCCCAAGTATGCCACGGCTGAGATCCGCAGTGAGTGCTGCCCCTTGGGGGGACCCCCTCTTTCCTTGCAGAAGGTCCTTCTTCCTCACCTCGTGCTCCCGAGTCTCTCTATCCACCCTCTTCTCCTTCCTCTCTCCCTTTTGTCTTTCCTCCCTGTGCATCCCCCCATCTCCTGCTCCTGCCACCCCATTCAGATAACAGCACAGAGGTCTATCCACCAGCTTCTCTCCAGTCCGTGAAACCCCCTAGGGAGGCCCAGCTGCAGATACCTGAGGTCAAAGACTGGGAAAGGGTCCTGCATAGGTAGCCAAGAACACCGAGTGACATCAGGGTTGAGGTTTCTACAGAAGGCTGCAAGACACCCAATAGGTCTTTTTTTTTTTTTTTTTCTGATCTGAAGTCACCCATATATTCTCCTAACTATCAGGCTGCCTACAGTCAGTGGACGAGAATTAGACCCAGTCAGACAGCCCACCCAACAATAGTTTATTTGTGGGGATTTGGGTCTAGATTCTGTTATGGTATTTGGTGGCCCTAGAGGCAGAAGAGCCATGACCTTCTCTGATAGGTCCTACATAGTAAGTGGTCACCCCCTCTCCTTCCCATCCTCCTCTGTCCCAGGGTTGTGCAAAGGTGGGGAGGGGTTGGGTTGTGGAACTCAGTCCTAGCTCCAAGAACCCTGTAAGGAAGACTCAGGAGCTATGCTGGTGCTCCCATTCAGTCAGCCACAACCTGGATGAAGCTGCCAACAGGCAAAGATAACACAGCTTTTGCCATGCCAGGGTCACCACTCCTGGAAGGAAAGTCAAGGTCAGGCCATGACAGCGAAAGATAAGGAAACTTGGGCAGCCAGGGGTTGAGGGTGGAGGTCTCTGTACCAAACGCCAAAAAGGCTCATGCCTTGAAGATTAGCCCAGAGTCACTCTTGTGCATTTGAATGTGTGTACCAAGAAGTGCATACCGAGATATCCACCAGGCATGGTAGCAGATGCCTTTAAACTCAGGTGTCAGAGGAAGTTCCAGGCCAGTCTGTTACACAGAGAAACCCTGTTGGGGGCAGATGTGGATATTCACTACAACATAGTGAGAAATATCACTGGAAACAACCTTGGTGTCTACAAGTTAGAGACAGAGTAAATTCGCTGTTATGCTAAAAAATAATAGTCACGTGGGATAGTCTCAAGATACACTAATGGGTGTAAAAAGAGGATCGACCCAAACACATAGTGTGCCCTCTGCTCTAGCAAGTCCTGAAGAATGCCCCAGGCTCTTCGTACAAGGAATGGTTCTGGAAAGGTGTATAAGAAACTGCAGTAGTGTTGGTCTCCAGGGAACACAGCTGAGAGTCTGAAGATAAAGAGGTAACTGTTTGGTTTGGTTTGGTTTGGTTTGGTTTGAGCGTTTTTGAGACAGCCTTATGTAGTCTAGTCTGGTCTTGAACTCGCTATGTAACCGAGGATGACCTTGAACTCCTGATCGTTCTGCCTCCAAGAGCTGGGATTACAGACATGTTTGTCACCCCATCTGACTACAAAGACTTATTTTTATCACACCTCTTTTGCTTTTGCTTGCATTTTTAACTATGGATGTTTTAATGTCTGTATAACCTGTACACAAACCAGTTAGTTAAAATTTTTAAAATCTAGTTTCAATATCAGGGTCAGGACAACACAGAGGTAGGTCCCAGGGTCACAAAATCCTGGGATTATGGCAACATCCAAGAACAAATGGGAACATTCATGAAAGGAAAAGAGGAATACTTGTGGGGCAGGACAGGTGCGGGACAGGTGCAGGAAAGGTGTGGGACAGGTGCAGGACAGGTGCAGGACAGGTGTGGGACAGGTGCAGGACAGGTGCAGGATGTGGAGAACTGAAGGAAGTCTAGTGGAGGCAGAGTGGAACATGGGGCAGTGGCAGCATCTTGTGTGGATCTGAGGGGAAGGCTTGGAGGAGGGGGAGCTTTACAGACAAACAATGGGCCTTGACCCTAGCAGCTCTGTATTTCCCAAAGAGAATTTCCCTGAGAGAGGAAGTATGACCTTGGTTGCCATTTAAGTGAGTGGTGCTGTGGCCTGGCGAGGCTGTGAGCACCCGAGAACTTGCTCTGTAGATCAAATTGGCCTTGAACTCACAGAGATCCACCTGCCTCTGCTTCTGAGTGCTGGGATTAAAGGTGTGCGCCACCGCTGCTCTGTAAAATTAAATAAGTTATAAGGCGGGAGGGGGGAGAACAGAGGACATGATTAGTCCAGAAAAGGAGATGTGGGCTAGGGGTTTTGGAGTGGTCTGGTGCATGGGAATTTATTTGAGAGTCTGAGATGGGACAGGGTTTGGGGTATCTCAATGAGAGGTAGGGCAGCTGAGAGACAGATCCCATGGTCCCTGAAGACAAGCAGAGAGCTGTGCACAGAAGATCTTTGGAAGAGGGGGATGCGAGTGGGGTGAAGTAACACGTAGGAGACAGAGGCAGGAGGATCACCGCAAGTTTGAGGCCAGCCTGGTCTATACAGCAAGTTCTAAGCCAGCCAGGGCTGAAACTCATACGAGATCATAGGTGGCCACTGAGTGCTGATTGTCCCATGGGGAGTGTCCTGTGGGGAATGCTGCAGGAAGAGCCTTCAGGGCCTGGTTTAAGGTGAGGGGCTCTGAGGACATCCCAGGCTGGGCTGGCTTCATCTGTCGGAGGAGACTCTGGAAAGGGGAAGAGCTCTGGGTTTCAGGTTCTACACATTTCCAGCATCATCTTCTCCTCCTCCTCCTCCTTCTCCTCCTCCTCCTCTTCCTCCTCTTCTTCAAGGCTACAGTCTCCCCTTCAGCAAGGTTTACTGGCCCCTTGTGCCCCAGGCAGGTGACTTTCTCCCAGTCCTGTGGGAAGAAGCCCTAGCGAGCAGGGAGACAGGACCTTTCCTATTCTTTCCCAGGACATTTAGCCAATGCCACCACAGACCTCATGAAACTGGACCACGAGGAGGAACCACAGCTCTCTGAGCCCTACCTTTCTAAACAGAAGAAGCTTATGGTGAGTACCCTGCCTATGCCCCGCCCCAAAGACAGGGACAACTAGATGCAAATGATTCTAAATGGAAGATCAGAAGATGCTGTGACCTGGAAAAAGTACAGGTTGGCTCCTCCAATCATGTCTCCTCTACCATATCCTGGCTATTTGGCCATGGAAAATCACTGCTACACCAGCCTCTGGTTTCTTATGTTGCCCCTGGAAACACAGTCCTGAACCCAGGTTCTTGCATCAGACAGTATGGAGAGATTGTTCCAAGGATATGGGAGAGGTAGGGAAGAGGATGGCCAAGCCTCCTCTGACCCTGCAAAAAGCTCTGGAATATGAAAGGCACCCTATAGCTGGCCGGGCTTCAATACCCTGTATCAGTCAGCCATTGGCTACAGACCGTATGTGGGGGTGGGGATCATCTTCCATGTGCTTCTGAGCAGAATTGGCAGAGAGCCATTCTCTGGGAGAAGAACATCAGTGCACTTAGCACAGTGGTACCGTTGCTCCAGTCCCATGCCAGGGAATGTGCGCAAGGTGGCCGAGCTCACTGGACTGGCTCAGTCCTGGATAAGGGTACATTCAGTGGTGAGCCGTGTCACATACAGGAGGGGGTATTTGAAGGCAGGGTCTTTTGTGTGTGTGTGTGTGTGTGTGTGTGTGTGTGTGTGTGTGAGGGTGTTAGGCAGAGCTCCTTCATCATCTCTGCATATCATGGCTCTCATGAGACCAGCTCACGCTGGAGCACCTCTCCTGCCTGTCCTGCCCATAGGCCAAGATCCTGGAGCACGATGACGTGAGCTACCTGAAGAAGATCCTCGGGGAGCTGGCTATGGTGCTGGACCAGATTGAGGCGGAGCTGGAGAAGAGGAAACTGGAGAATGAGGGTAGGTGCTGTACCAGCGGTGAAGGGGTCAGCCCACCTGCTTGCCCTACCCACTCTGTCAATCCCCAGCCTCTTTCTCCCAGAGATAGATCCCAGAGCCTTGCCAGCTGGTTAGGATCAGGAGCTGTGGAGTCAGGCAGACCTAAGGTCTAGGGCTGCAGTGGCCTTGACAAGTCCTGCCCTGTACTGGGACCTGGGTCTCCCATACACAGAGTGGAGAGAATGACAGAATCATTGAGACATTTGGAGTACTCGGGATGGCATCATGTGGCATGCGTTTACTCTGTGGGTGAAGAGGACAGTATGGTGACTGTTAGCATTCACGGTCTCACCTGACCCTGAAAGGGGACATCTTTGGGCTCTTACTGCTGCTGTAGGGTAGGTCTCGGACCCTGTCATGACAGCTTCTCTCCCGCCCCACACCTTTGCAGCAACGCTAGCCTGGTGTCCCCTCTGTGACAGTCTGCCTCATCAGCTGGTAGCACACGGTCGTTCTGAGCTCACCTTGCAGTAAAGAATGACTGTAAGCTTCTGACCCCCCCCCCGCCCCCCTGCGCTCCAATCTCTCAAAGGTTGGGATTACAAGACATGTTCTACCATGCCCAGGTTTATCCAGGGCAAGGGTTCAAGCCCAGGGCCCAGTGCATGCTCCCGATGGAGCTATGCCTCAGCTCCTTCAATCTGAGATTGATAGTCTATGAAGCCCCTTGAAAAGATGGCAAATACCTACGGAGGAGGGAGATTGAGCCAGTCACCTCTGTAGGAGAACACTGCTTCAGGCACAGGAGCCTGCCAATGCAGGGCTCTGAGGTGAGATCGGACTTGTCGTGAGGCTCTGCAAGGAGATCCATGTGGTGGATAAGACTCAAGAGGGAAGCAGACTCTTGGGCCTGGAAAGAAGTGGGGGCAGCACACAGGTAAGACCACAGGGCTTTGCTCTGTCAGTGAAGCATCGGCTTGACAGGTCCCACTTAGACCTTAACAGGATCCCTCTGTGTGCTGCTGTGCTGATAGTAGATAAGGAGGCAGAAGCGGAGTCAAGGGAACCATTTAAGAAGCACTGTGATCACTTGGGGAGGAGAGAGTGGTAGTTCATGTTGGGATGGTGCAAGAAGAGACACTAGAGTGTGTGTGTATTCTGAAGAGAAAGCTAATTAGACGGACTGGCAGACTGACTATGCGCAAGACGGAAGAAATTGTTCCCGGTGGCACCTGGGCTCTGGCACTTAATAGAAGGGGGGAGAGACACTACTGCAGTGGGGTGTGGTGAGCTTGGGAGCCCCAATCCAGAATTCCCTGCTGGACATGTTTAATTTGGAATGCACAGTGACACTAGGTGGAGCTATCAACCAAACAATATAAGTCTACAACTTTGGGTGGTGCAGCCTGTAATTCCATCATTCTGGAGGTTGAGGCAGGAGGATCACAAGTTTGAGGCCAGTTTTGGCTTTAGAGTCTGTTTCCAAAATTGAGAGAGAGGAAGAGAGAGAGACAGAGACAGAGACAGACAGAGACACAGAGACAGACAGACACAGACAGAGGGGAGAGACGGGGAGTGGGGTGGGGGAGCAGGGAACGTAGTTCAGTTGGCAGAGCGGTTACCTAGCTTGTACCAAGTCCTAGGTTTGACTCCCCCAGCACTGCATAAACTTGGTGTGGTGGTAAAAGCCTACAATCCTAACTCTCAGGTGTGGGCAGGAGGATGAGACAGTCAAGGTTATCTTCACTATAGTGTATTGGAGGACAGCCTGAGCTACACAGGACCTTGTCTCAAAAAAACAAACAAACAAACAAACAAAAACAAAACAAAACAAAGCCAGGAAAAGCAGAGGGCAGATCTGTGCAATTTACAAATCAGTTGATTTGAAGGAAGAGCGGAGAAGGCTGGTGTGAGGATATGGCGGAACTGCTAAGAAGGTTTGGGAGGGAATGGCCTCAGGAGAGAGACACTGGCAGGCAGACCAGAGCCAGGGCTTCTAAGAAGTGAGTACCAGGTGTCCTCTCGCTCTCCAGGGCAGACGTGCGAGCTGTGGCTCTGTGGCTGTGCCTTCACCCTGGCGGATGTCCTCCTGGGAGCCACCCTGCACCGCCTCAAGTTCCTGGGACTGTCCAA
Organism: Mus caroli; assembly: GCF_978045245.1. Taxonomy (NCBI): domain Eukaryota; kingdom Metazoa; phylum Chordata; class Mammalia; order Rodentia; family Muridae; genus Mus; species Mus caroli. The sequence goes on along the minus strand of NW_028227257.1, from coordinate 16,092,608 downwards.
GAAATACTGGGAAGACGGCAGCCGGCCCAACCTGCAGTCCTTCTTTGAGAGGGTCCAGAGACGCTTTGCCTTCCGGAAAGTCCTGGGCGACATCCACACCACCCTGCTGTCAGCTGTTATCCCCAACGCGTTCCGACTGGTCAAGCGGAAACCGCCATCCTTCTTTGGGGCATCCTTCCTCATGGGCTCCTTGGGTGGGATGGGCTACTTTGCCTACTGGTACCTCAAGAAAAAATACATCTAGAGCTGGGCTGGGGCCTGGTGTGTGACTGGCGGTGTCTCTGTGCTGTGTGCTTCCCAAATCCTGCTCAGTTACTCACTGTCCCATGAGCACTGGACAGACCTTCCTGCCCCTTCTTCCTAGTAATTCTATTGTCAGTGTGACAACATTCCATAGTTTAGAAGTAGACATTGTCAACGCCGTGATTTGAGGCTACGGCTCTACCAGAGGACAGAGAGAGAAAGCGAGAGAAAGGAAATCCAAATGTCTTTTCTGCTGATTCAAAGACTCAAGACGTTACTGTGGGGACTGGTTAGCATCTGAGGTGAGTCCCAGAGTGTTCCACCCGGCAGGGCCCAGGTTCTGGGAGGTGCTGGGGACTCAGAGGGCCTGACCCCAGCCTCCCGTTCCCTCTTGGCAGGGACCTCTTCTATAGGACAAAGCCAACATGGAGACCCAACTCATCTAACCAGTACCTCTGTCTGGGACTGGAGAGCCAGAGTCCCCGTGGAAAGTCTCTGAAGACCAGAAGGGGTCTCATTCTTCTCCTGGACATGGACTGAGACAGCAGTGGCTCAAGCCAAGCAGTGGCACCCTAAAACCCATCTCTGGCTGGGATCAACTAATTCCATGGGCACACCCTTCACCCCTTTCCTCCTCATTGGCCAGCTGGTGAGGGTTGGCACTTACCTAGAAATCCTGAGGCAGCAGCGCGTCAGCCACTCCTACCTTGAGTTGAGTTCCCACCCTTCACGGTGGGCCTCTCAGCAAAAGCCATGTTGACCTTCCCTCCCAAGGTCAGTCTCAGCTCAAGAACAGGGGTGCCTCCCTCATGGTCTCCACCTCTGAAGGTCCTTCTCAGCTCACGAGCGGGGGTGCATCCACCTCCTCCCCTTTTTTTCCCCCAGGAACTCCTCATACTGCATGCAGTGGGGTCTCTCCTCCACACTGCTCCCCCGGTCTCACTTTCCTGTGCCTTCTGCATGTTGAGAAAGGGTTTGGGTGTCACTGCCGCTCATGCTTAGAGTCCCCAATAAAGCATCCAGGAGGAGCGATTGCTTTTCATTTCTAAACCGTGTGGTCCTATTCAACTCTCATTTCCAAAGTCAGGACAGAGGGCTGGAGGCGTGAGGTTTCAGATCCAGCTATTCCGAAGATCAAGCTCACCTGGCAAGGCGGCCATTGACTACCTTCCCAGCAATTGGGAGGCCAAGGAAGGACAGAAGGACAGAGACAGATCACCTGCTGCCAAAAACTTCTGACATGGTCATAAGTCCACTTATGCATTTGGGTACCTAATTTCAGCTTACAGAGTGTGTTTATATCCATTTGCTTACCTCTGCTCTTCGAGGTTGACCACGGCACCTGTCCCCATCCAAATTTCTAAGTGGGAGAAACATTAAAATGCTCACAGATGAGAGAATATAGCTTGTTCCTGAAAAGGCATAGTTTTATTTATTCTACAAAAAAAAAAAAAAAAGCATGAAAATGTGTGTAATTTCAGCAAGGTTACAAGAGAACAAATAGGGCAGGAGATGCGGTTCCATTGGCAGAGTGCTGGCCCAGCTTGCATGGCGTCCTGGGTTTCATTCCCCAGCGTTTCATAAGCTGGGCACGGCAGTGACCACCTGGAACCCTAGCACTTGAGAGGTGCAGAAAGGAGGATCAAGTTCAAGGTCACCCTCAGGTAGTGAGTCTGAGGCTAGCCTGGACTAAGTGAGACCATCTCTCAACAAACAAACAAAGGAATTGGGATGGAGAGATGGCTTGAAATTTAGAGTATTTGTTGTTGTTGTTGTTGTTGTTTTAAGGGGACCCAGGTTCAAGTCCCAGCACCCACACAACAAATCTATGACTCTACCTGCAGGGGACTGGATACACTCTTCTGACCTCAGCAGGCAAAACATTCATTCACATGAAAATAGTCATGGCCAGGACATGACAGGGATGGATTTGCAGGCCCAGGAACTGCCTGGCACTGTCTACCCTAATGGGCATCCACGAAGACCCTTCTCAGTCTTAATGAATATTCTATTCATGAACAATAACACATGGGTGCTAGTGGGGTAAACACCCCACGAAAGGACGTGGTCCTCTCCCTAAAATGAGGCTCTCAGAGCCCTTCTCTGTCCCGTCTCTAGAGGAGGCAGGAGGCTGGATTCTACTGGAGTCTCTAGTTGCAGCATTCACAATCCTCCTTCACATACTGTAAGATACAGATCAGATGTAAGTGTATAAGCACTGTTAGCCTCCTATTCCACCTTTCTCACACACACCACACACACACACACACACACACACACACAGAGAGAGAGAGAGAGAGAGAGAGAGAGAGAGAGAGAGAGAGAATAAAGTCCTACCAGTTTACGAAACTGGCCCCTAGGCCACCACTAATCTTAATTGTTGGGAAACCATGTGTCTTAGTCAGGGTTTCTATTCCTGCACAAACATCATGACCAAGAAGCCGTTGGGGAGGCAGGTTGGGGTTTATTCAGCTTATACTTTCCACATTGCTGTTGATCACCAAAGGATGCAGGACTGGAACTCAAGCAGGTCAGGAAGCAGGAGCTGACGCAGAGACCATGGAGGGATGTTACTTACTGGCTTGCTTCCAGTGGCTTGCTCAGCCTGCTCTCTTATAGAACCCAAGACTACCAACCTAGGGATGGTCCCACCCACAAGAGGCCCTCACCCATTGATCACTAATTGAGAAAATGCCTTCCAGTTGGATCTCATGGAGGCATTTCCTCAACTGAAGCTCCTTTCTCTGTGATAACTTCAGCCTGTGTCAAGTTGACACACAAAACCAGCCAGTACACCCTGCTATCCAGTTCGTAGTCTACCATGACCAGACAGCTTCCTGAGCTCAGAACAAAATGGAGGACTCCGCTTTCAGTGGGGCTTCCTTTCTCTGCCTGACTTTTTCTGGGGAGTCTGACCCCCACCTCCTCTACCTGAGGAATGTCACATAGTCCTTGATAAAATTATAGGTTCAACTCCCTTCCTCCAATAAAAACCTGTCCAGTGAGCACCTAAAATGCCTCGCTAAGCAAATGAGGCATTCCCAATACCTTGAGCTTTACCCAATTACATTCACCCGAAAAGCCCTGTCCTACTCCCCAAAGCTCATATTGCCCCTGCTCACCCCAGTAAGCTATATACACAAGCTCACTGCCTACAGGTTCTGTTTCAACAGTGCCTCAGCCGGTTGGGACAGTTTATTGGAAAAATGACTTATACCCCAGTAGTCTGAGGGTGGCTGTGGTTTTCTGTTGATCTTTTATGGTTGGATGTGGACGTAGTCCCTTTCCATACATTATCTTCTGTGCCATCATGGTAGAATGGCAGCCCAGTGTGCCTTGAACAGTACGTACCAATCTGCCTAGCCAGGGGACAAACCATGTTTTTGTATATAGTGCCAATAGTATATGCCCAACATGAATGTCTAACTCAATGACACCACTGACATCCTCCCAATTGGAACTATAGTCTCTAAACCATCCGAGACCATGGATGGAGAGATGGCTCAGCAGTTAAGAGCACCTGCTACTTACTCTTCTAGAGGACCTGGGTTCTATTCCCAGCGCCCACGTGTCTGCTCACGACCATCTAACTCCGCTTCCAGGGAATCTGGAATGTCCTCTTCTGATCTCCTTGAGGCAAAATGTTCATACATATAAAAACATTAAAAAAAATAATCAAAGCCCAAAATTTCAGCCTGGGAAGTGAGCTATTTTTCTTTTTGCTATAACAAAATATCCAGAACCTCAGGGTGGGTCCTTTCTCTTCAGTTACACCTGAGGAAGATGGACCACCACAGACAGACCCAGAGGTTTGTCTCCTAGGTGATTCTAAATCCAATCAGATAGACAGTGAAGATGACCCATCACAGGAAGCAAGTCTTGTGCCTGGAGTACATGTAACCATGGGAGTAGATGTTCCCACTTCCATCTCTGTACTCCCGAACTCGGGTTTTCCCACTGTTCCACTGCAGGGGCACACACACAGGATTGGTGGCGACCTCTAGTTCAGAACTATAGCTGCACTGTGGTGCCCCCCAGCTACCCTGGAATGCACCCTTCCTGGTCCACTTCAGTGCCCAGCTATTGGGTAAGAGAATACAGCAGCACTCTGTGAGGGTCTAGCTAGCCACATTTCTCTTGCTGAATCATCAACTCTTTAGTGAAAAGCAAGACTGGAAACAGGGCAGGCATTGTGAGTCAGGGAAGGCGACCCCTCCCTGCCCCCACACAATAAGTACTAAAAGCACCTGTCCCCTCCACAATGTCCACATTCGATTTAGCCCCGTCTGCCATCTAGACGGCAGGTTTCTGTGGTGAGTGGGGCCATATCAGGAGCTCTAAGTCAGCGTTTGCTGCGAGGAAGGCTATGTCATGTCCGTTTACAAGCTGTAGCTCAGTACCATGGCTAGTCTGTGTATGAACAATTGATTAAGCACAGGCATGGCTAGGCAAAGAGAATGCCTTACATCTCCAAAACACAGCATCTTGTCCAATGGTCGCAGACAGTGGTGCTGTCTGCAGGCCCAGACCATGCCCCCACCCAGTGCCTACTGTCCAAGCACGTCCGCATGTCCTTCCTCTGGTGTCTACTTGCTTCCAGTCTCCCAGCCTTTACCATTCTCCTGGACAGCCAGGCAAAACACCAAGCACCGTATGCCTGCATGGGTATGCCGCCATATTTCTGGCCCTCAGTGTTCATCTTGGTGAAACCACCTTCTGAGAGGTTCTGCTTAGAATTCCTTTTTCTACAAGCATCTGCCTCCTGCAATGCCTGCCTTGCCAGGCTGCAACCATCCTCCTCCACTTGACATCAGGCCAGAGTTCCTTCTGCCTCTACCAACTGACCCGATAAGAGAGTCGGATAAGAGAGGCGGCAATGCTGCAGAACAGGTGGTACTCACCATGCCAGCTCACTCCCTCTTGAGGATAGCGAGCTGCTGTCCAAGGTCTGTAAGGGTAGACTGAGGGCGGGGCTGCTGATATCCATTCATGAAGGTTGTATTGTTACTTGGTGTGGTCCGGTGTGGCATCCCTTCCAGGGCCCAGTGGCCTGTCTGAAGCTGCTTCTCAAAAGGATAATTCTTCTCTGCAGAGGAGAACGTGACCTTGTGCCAAACGATAGGAGGGCACAGGCAGTTTCCTCCTCAGGTCTTCCTGGAAGAGCATGGCTCATGCCCACCTCTAAGAACTTAAACACCATTGGATCTGCAGGGCCATGGGGTGAAGCTCTGCTGGCAGAGCATCTTAAACTGCAACCTGAATCTGCTCTGGAGCCCATTCAAGATTGGCAGTGCTGGGACTACTCAGTAAGCATTGGCGGCGCGCACAAACGTGTGTGTGTGTGTGTGTGTGTGTGTGTGTGTGTGTGTGGTGTGCATGGCCTCCCAGATGGAGAACCAGGCACAGCTCTCTCTTATTCTCAGCAGTAGGAGGGGGAGTCCCTTGGAGGGACTCTGGAGAGAACACTCCAACCACTTCACTTCCAGAGAGAAGGCTTGTGGAGCCTGAGGATTTAAACTGGGGGGATAGTGTGTGTAAGCCTCCTCTATCTGCTGGAAGAAGGGCAGGGCAGAAGGGCGGTGTGGCTGTGGGCTCAGGATCTCTGGCAGAAGAAGAGAAAGGATCACCACAAACCCGCCCAGGGCACACCCCAGGCCAGGCTCTATAAATAAGACCCAGTCCTCAGCCCTGGGTCACCTCCAGCATGGGAGCTGCAGAAAAACACACTACGGAGGACTCTGGGGTGGCAGCAGCAGCAGCGGGAGCAGCTGTGGCCAATGATAGGCGAAGGCTTTGCCTGCTGTGGCTGTTGGGATATGGGAAGTGCAGGGGTGGTAGGAACGTGGTATTAGTTCTAATTATCAACTTGACACAACCTAGAATCACGGGGGAAGAGAGTCTCAATGAAGGGTTGTCAGGCTGTGACATGTCTGTGGGGGGGCTGTCTTTTTTTTTCCTTTTTTTTTTTCTTTTCCTTTTTCTTCTGTGTACAGGTGTTTTGCCTGAATGTGTGCCTGTGCATCACATACAGGCCTGGTGCCTGCCGAGGCCAGAGGAGGCCGTCCCATTGTCTGGAACTGGGATCACAGACTGTTTGTTGTAAGGCACCATGTGGGTACTGAGAGGAGTAGGGTAAAGAAAGTGGAGAACATTGAGCTGAGGGTGAATTCTCGGGTGTCTTAACAGGAAGGACACAACCGAGCAAGTGAAGGAGCCCCACTAGCAAGATGAGTGGCAGACACTTGTGAGGTCCCTCCTCCACACCCTCGTTCAGTCCAGGCTGTCGCTTGGCCACCACTGCACGGCCTCCAACTATATGGACAAAACTTAACCTCGGGGGTGAGGGGCTTAGCCCTGCATGGCCCTGAGCACCACCCTGCAAAACCCCAAACCTCAGCCAAGCTGAGGAGCTAGAGTTAGACTCCCCAGCAGTCAGACAGACAGAGAGGGGCCAAGGCTAGATCATGAAGAACTTCCAAGATGGCCAGCTTTTTCCTCACCCTCCTGAGGAGAACAAAAGCCTGGCAGCATAAGACAAAGGCTCTGTGGGCCTTTCTTCCTGCCAGCCGGCCCCTGCTGATGGGTTAGCTCCTCAAGTTCAAGGCCAGATCAGGATGTGTCCCACAACAGCCATCCTTTCTTCAAACGTCTAAATTAGGACATGAAGAGACCCTTCAGAAACTTAAAAAAAAAAAAAAAAGCCCAGCCCTCAAGAAGAGACTGGATATTTGGCTTCCAGAGTCCCATCTCTGCTTTGAAGAAGGTATTTTTCTGTGGGTCTGGGGCTTGAGAGTCTGCTCACCCCCAGTTAACCACCATTCTTCAACAGCCCATTCTGTCTGCTCTGCTTGCTGTTCAAATACCTGCCCTGCTTGAGAGTTTGCCTCCCTTTTAATCCTTTAACTGGCACAGAAGCACAACTCGCTGAGCTCCAGCCGGTAGGACTCAGCAGGTGGAGACAGTCCATCAGCAGGGCTACAATTGGCTGAACTCGCTGTCAGTCAAGGAGGTGGGGGGGGGTTTGAGGATAGTTGTTACCAGGTGTTAGTGCAACACTCGCTGACTTATACAGTGGTGGTGCTGAGCTATGAAGCCGTGTGCGTGTGTGTGTGTGTGTGTGCATGTGTGTGTGCGCGTGCGTGTGTGCGCGTGTGTGCGTGTGCTCGTGTTCGCGTGTGAGTGTGTGTGTGTGTTAGGAGATACAGCCTTGCAATGATAAAGCCTTGCTATTTTCCTCTTGGTCCAGGTGTCAAGGAGCCAGAGTGAGATGATAGTAGAAGTCAGGTACTGGGACTGGAGATGGCTTGGCGGTTGAGAGCCTGCTCTTACCAAGGACCTAAGTTCAGTGCCCAGCACCTATGTAACTCTAGTTCCAGGGAACTTGATGCCCAGTTCTGGTCTCCGCAGGCACTGCACCCATGTGCATTTAAACACACACATATATACACATAATTAAAAATAAAATATTTTTAAATGTCAGGTAAAGAAAAGAGGAAGAAAAAGAATTGTTGGGTCAGTCAAGGACAGTCAGCTGTTGTGATACACATGCTTAATCCAAAAACTTGGGAGGCAGAGGCAAGTGGATGTCTGTGAGTTCAAGGCCAGCCTCATCTACAAGAGTTCCAGGTCACCTAGAGGTACGCAGTGACACTCTGTCTCCCCCCTCCCCCAATAAAAGTGACAAATGCCAGTCACTTGCCTTATTCAGTATTGTGTAGTTCATTGTATGAATGGCACCAAGTGATTTCAGGGTTACTGGGGGCATTTGGGTATTATGGTCCCTTGGCTTCCAAGAGAGACATTCATTAAGCAAAGATAATCTTCTTCAATAAAAAGTGGTTCTCAGTTGGGCGGGGGTGGTACACATCTTTAATCCCAGCACTCAGGAGGCAGAAGCAGGCAAATCTCTGAGTTCAAAGCCAGCCTGCTCTATACAGAGAATCCCTGTCAAAACAAGCAAACCAACCAATAAACAACAACAAAAACCTAAAACCAAACAACAACAAAACCACCAAAAAAGTGGTTCTCATATGTACCCAGCATTTTAAAGCTTATGTTTACCCATCTATGATTTAGAAAGAATTATTCTTTTTTTTTTTTTTTTTTTTGGTTTTTCGAGACAGGGTTTCTCTTTATAGCTCTGGCTGTCCTGGAGCTCACTTTGTAGACCAGGCTGGCCTCGAACTCAGAAATCCACCTGCCTCTGCCTCCCGAGTGCTGGGATTAAAGGCGTGCGCCACCACGCCCAGCTCTAGAAAGAATTATTCTTATCCCATGCTGAGTAACAGGCCCAGAGAGGCTCAGTGTTCTGCCCAGTATCACACAGCTGAGGGGCTGAGAGGATTTGAATGCTGTCTGCTTATCTTCAGGCCCAGTGCTTCTAATCACACAAGCTGAAAAATCAATGTCTGACCCACCCACTTCCCCGGCCTGTCCCTGTAGCACAGGGGTAGCTCAGGGGTGCACGGGGGCACCCAATGATGGAGGTATTCCCTAAGAGTGCAGGTGGAAGTCAGGGACACATGAAAGGCATGGAGGGAGATATTGGTTCCTGCAGCCTGTTGGGGCAGGACCTAAACACCTTTGTTCTTAGACACTAAGGTCGAATCCAGGCAGTTACCTGGTGCCCCACCCTTTCACCTCTTTAGTCATTCAGACTTTCAGGAGTACGTACACTGGGTGGCTGAACCTGGCAATGAGGGGCAGCATTCAGAGAGAAGGATCCTGGTCCTGTGTCCAAAGAAAGTTGCTGGGAATCAGCACCAGGCAGTTCTCAGTTCCCTGTAGCTGTCAGCAGCTTCAACACGGTCCTACTTCACGCTGGCTCTGTGGGTACCACAGATCTAATGTCCTTCCCCGCCAGAAGTCAGCTTTCTGCGATCCTTAGCTAATCCAGACTCCAGACTAAAGCTTAACCTTAGGGACATGACCCTCCACATCCAGACAGCACAGCAAGCCTTCCAGAAAGTCCATCAAAATTGAAACCATCCCTGTGGAGAAGTGACATCGATGACAGGCTTAGGGCTCCGCATGCATCGGGAAGCCACTCATATAGTGTCCCCCAAGTGCTGCGCCCGGCTTGGAACTTCTCCAGTGTTAATTCATCCCCATAGCGTTATGGAAACTAGGGCACAGAGAGGTTAAGGAACTTGCCCACCATTATATAGCCAGAATGCCTGTGGAGCTGGGGTATGAACCCAGGGGCTCTGGCTAAACTCCTCACTCCTTTTGTGTAACTGCTTTAGGCAGATTGTATCTGCCTGAGAGGTGACAGCATCAGGGCAGTGTGATGGTTAACCCTGATTGTTAACCTGTCAGACCAGAGATGCCTGGGAGATTAGGGAAGCAGATTGTCTGTGGGCGTGTCCCGGAGATAGCGGACCACTAACGCTTTGACCTACTGATGGTTTGGACTCCAAGTCTAAATAGACTATAGGGAGATGGTGGAACTGTGGAAAGTGAGGCAGGAAGGACCCTCCAACTGGGTCCCAGAGCATGAGCCTTTGTTTTGAAACAGGGTTTCATGTAGCTCAGGCTAGCCACACACTTGTTACGCGTATCTGAGGATGATCTTGAACTCCTGATCTTCCTGACGCCAGCTGTGGGTGTCCCTGGGCCTTTTGTGTTTCTCTCCTCAGCTCCCCAGGCTGCCAGAGGTGAGTAGTCTTTCTTCTACACGCTCCTGCCTCTGTGGTGTTCCGCTAATGAAGCCAGCCTCGCCATGAAAGGAAATCTCAAAACTGTGCACAAAATAAGCCTTTTGCTTCAGGCTGAGGTGCCGCACACCTTTAATCCCAGCACTCAGGAGGCAGGGGTGGACATGAGTTCCAGGCCAGCCATAGATACAATGGGAGAGCCTAACTTAAAGCAACAACAACAACACCCAAAAAACTACAGCTGTAGAGATGGCTCAGTCGTTAAGAGCACTGACTGCTCTTCTAGAAGTCCCGAGTTCAATTCCCAGCAACTTCATGGAGGCTCACACCCACTTGTAATGGGATCCGACGCCTTCTTTTGGTGTGTCTGGAGACAGTGTACTCATATACATAAAATAAACAAATACATCTTTAGAACAAAACTAAATATCTCTCCCCTCCCCCATATAAATTGTTCTTCTTGGTTACTTGTCCTGACTGAGAAACACTCTGCTCTGGACGGTCCGTGGACTTTTAGGGGTCACTCATTCCACTGTCTGCCCAGCTGGCAGCACTCACAGAAGGGATGTCCACACTCCTGACTTACTGCTGTGTCCACTGCTCCTGGCAGATTTCAGCTCTCTGGGGCTCCTCTCCTCCCAGCCTGCACCTGCTGAGTGAAACCTGGCGCTGTTAGCACAGCTTAAACTCCAGACTCTGACCTGGCCAGATCTTCTGCCTTCCACACCATTGACACTACAAACCCACAGACATTATTCATTCTTTATCGTGACTGTGTTCAGTCATTAGTGAGGAACGACAGTCACTCACGTGACTCATCAGCATCTGGGTTCCTGGTATCTTTTGCAGGCAACTGTCTTCCTGCACTTCACAGCATAATCCCTGCTTGAGGTGGTTAGATCTGCGTGTGTTCAGTGTGACTACCACCAGGTCATCATCTGTACAGGTGCTTTCCCTGAGGCAGGACAGGGTCTGTGCTCCGCGCTGTGATCAACTGTAAAACTCCCCAGACATTCCCCAACCACGGTTAGAACACTGCCCGGCGCTGCCTAAGCTGGGAAGTAGGTTTGCTTCCCTGTGCTGAGAAAGCTCACATGGGCCCAAGCGATCAGGTCAGAACTCATCCAGATGTCCACACAGAGAAAAAGGCAGTGACCAATCTGCTGCAGCCTGCAGTTTGCTCCCTGTCATTCACCGGGAAGCCAGCTGCCACTTGACCCAAGCGCAAGTTTTTTTCATGTCCTTTCCTAAAATAAGTCAGAAGGAGCTGGGCGGGGGCGGGGGTGGGGGATTTTTCACCAAGCAAAACAGAGAAATGAAGAGTAGATCCCAGGGTTTCAGGAGTTACCTGGGTAACCTCTACCCACCCAGTCTACCTATGGCTTGCTTATCAGATGAGGAGACTGAGGCCCAGAGGCGCTGTTGCTGTTTCAAGATCACAGAAGAACAGAGAAAAGCAGGGGTGGACGGTGCCCAGGCTAGGCTTTCTAACAGCAGCCCAGAGCCATCTGCATCAAAACAAGGCACGCCTACAAGCCCCACCAATCGCTTCCCAAGTCTTTCCTCAGTCTCCAGGGCTTTAGAAAATGAGGGAAGCCAGGTTCTCCCCTCTAAACAGAAGCCATGGTCTACCTACATGGTTTTCGGTGTGCTATCCCTGCCTTGGCTATACTTTCCTGGAGGGATGTCTTGATTCTTCTCCATCCTTTCAGACCAAAAGGAGCATTACCTTCTACGAATGTGTTTCTGGATCCCTAGAGTAGCAGGTTCTCTGTTCAATGTTCTCAGGTCCTAAGCTTACCCCAACACTCAGGGCACTTGATGGTGGCACAGGCTCTTTTCCCTGAAATGCAGCCTGCTTCACATTCATATTTATAACCCAGCACATAGCTTTAGCTAGGAAGGGCACTGCTCTGAATCCAAACACCTAAGTGGAAGACGTCCAGCCTGCACCTAGCTTGCAGCAGAGTTGCAGCAGAGTTGGCTGCTGCTGCAGGGCCCAACAGCGTGAGAAGATTCTAATCTAGGATTCAATGGGTTTTCGACACACACTGCCTAGAGGTGCCAAGCAGGTCAGACTGACAGTGAGTGGGTCTAAGGGAATAAAATGCTATTTTATGCTTGGAAAGTTCCTGGGCTGCAAAGTGACCTTATCCTGGTAGGCTATCACTGCTCTTCAGCAGTCTGTGAGACCTACCTCTCTCCTTCTGCCAAGGAGACAACTCCCAGGCCTGGCTGACCCAGACCTCAGGATCCAATGACAGAAATAAAGCAGGCTGAGCGATATCTGTACTTAGGACAAAGGACTTAGGTGAACCATCTTGAGAAACTTCAGCTATAAAGTCCCTTCTATGAAAGGATAAGAAATTGGGCTGAGTCTGAGCAGGTCGGATTGCTCCGTGGGTAAACACACACACACACACACACACACACACAAAATTTAATTTAAAAGTTGAAGTTTAAAAGTTAAATTAACACACAGAAAGGAACACAGCAAACTCCGGAATGTAGACTCCATTATCTCCAGTGCCCTTTAATTCACTTGTTTACACATGGACTGTGCATAGGTAACAGTGGCACGAACTATTCTCTGAATGCAATCTGGTACCCAGACAGTGACGGATGCACGTGGAAGCTAGTGAACAAACCTCCACGCAGGGGAGCAAACTGCATGGCGTGACTCTAGTCAGATGCTCCCAAAGCCTGGGATTTACCACCAAGGGACAACAGACACTTGGAAAGATGACATGAGACTACTTCCATAGGCGACCCAGGCTCTGAGTTGTTTCGTTACTTTCTCTAAAGGAGCCAGAACGCTCTAAGTACTGTCAGGAGAAAGCTGGAGAGATGATGACCTATGGAGCACACGTGCTCAGCATCTTAAGTATGATTCCCTTTCAGTGCTCAAAGAATCGCCTCCATTTTACTGGCAAGGCCAACAAGGGCTTGCACGCTGGTCAGGTGGTTTGGGAGGGATGCCAACGTTCACACCTGCACCTCATGGCAGCCCAAGCCCAAACACTCACCCATGCCACGCCTCCTCACACGGGAGGAGAGGCATGCTCCTGAGAAGGTGAGGGCTCTGGGGAACTTGGGGTGTGGCTCAGAACCCTGGGCTCCACCCCACCACCCCACCCAGAGCAGAGAGGGAGGAGTACCAAGTATAAGCATGTGTGATTTCATCCATCTGATATGCAGAGAACAATGAGCAACTGTGAATTCCCACGTGTTGTCGATTCAATGTTGAACCTGGTCAGATCACGTGAGGAAAATGCCTGGAGCCCCAGTGTGAACAAATGAGCCTCTGGCCACAACCTGTGTCTGCCCCCTTCTGTTGTGAACATGCAGCTTGAGAGACTTTACCTGGGGACCAGCCCTACCATCATCCCCAGGCCCATTCCTACCCTGGGGAAATGGATGGACACTCCCAGGAAGTCAAATATCCTTTCAGTCCACTGTCAACACAGCAAAACATCATGGGGACCCCTTTCTGCCTGCCTTTCTTCACCTTTGGTGACAACATCTTACATCTTAAATAGTAATTGGTCAAGTTGACCTGTCGTTCAACAGGATATAAAACACATATTTTAAATAGATTATTACATTTTAAAAATTACTTAGTAGCCAGATATGGTGGCCTTAATCTTAGTATATATACCTTTAATCCCAGCACTTAGGAAACTGAGGCAGGCAGGTAGATTTCTGTGAGTCTGAGACCAGCCTGGTCTACATAGTGAGTTCCAGGCCAGCCAGGACTGAATAGTAAGACCCTGACTCAAAAGATTAAATTAAACTAGAAATTTTTAAAAATACTAAAATTAAAAGATAAAGAAAGATCTGTCTCTTAATTTTTTAAGTGCCTAATAACCCGAACTTGAGTCAGGCCAGTCAGGGTCAGGGCCAAAGCTTATCAGGTAATGTCATTAGCCAGCTCTGCTAGGGAGGAGGCATCAAAGCAGCTTCAAGGATCATCATCCAAAAGGCCAGGGGCTCAGCTGTGCCAGGCTTAAGGAGATCACCCGGGGGAGGACAAGGGCCTTCTCATCAGATTGGAAGCCTGCCACATGGGACGTGGGTGACAAGACTTCTTATCCTAACAGTCACGGTGAACGCCACAGGATGCCATGGCTGGAAGCCGGAAAGTGCTGCAAGAAAAGACTCTCATGGCTATTGAACACCCCCTCCTAGGGTTGTTCTGTCTGTGAGCTGAAGAAAAGAGGCAGAGCCAAAGTCATGGCGCTATGTAATATGGCCGATTTGGCATGGTGGTGGTATGTAATACAGGTGGCTTTGCATGCTGGCTGGCTTCCTGCATCAGAGGGAAACATTTGCTCTCACTTCTAAATTATCATAATCTCCAAAGGTAAAAATCCCTTAGGCTGTGGCACTTGTCCTATGAGGTCCCCAAACCCTATTCTGTCTCTATCACCAGTCAGTGGGCAGGAAAGCCTCAGAACAAATGAGCACTGAATTACTCTCTCAGCTTAAAATTCATCAAATAATACAAGTCTGCTTTTCAGTTTTATTCCCTCCTTCTTTCTTTCTTTTTCGAGTCAGGATCTCACAATGTGGCCCTGGCAAGGTAACCTCAACCTCACAGAGATCCGCCTGCCTCTGCCTTGCCGGGGCTGGGATTAGAGGTGTGCAGCACCATGCCTCCCGGCCTCCAGTTATATGTCTAAGAGAGGGAACATTCCTATGAGGTGCGATTTCATATGACAAGCCAAGAATTTGGTTTATACAAAAAGTTAGTGTTCTTAAAAAAAAAAAAAAACCAAAAAAACCCTCAAAACAATTTTCACATACCAAGGTGTGGGTGACACTGGAGCTTTGCCAACAGAGAACAAATAGAGTAGTAATGATTAAAACCATAGGGCAGTCACTCAGGAGAGAAGAGAGAAAATGGGGTTCTCTGTTAACAGCTCCAAACCCCAAGACATAACAATACACAGTGTGGACAGAGAAAGAAGCCATCCAAGTGCCAGGCTGGGCCGTGGTGGACCCACCTTTAATCCCAGCACTCAGGAGGCAGAGGCAGGCAGATCTCTGAATCTGAGGCCAGCCTGGTCTACAGAGCGAGTTCCAGAACACGCAGGGTTACACAGAGAAACAACAACAACAACAATCATCCAGGCACTTCGGGGTCATGGTCCCCTGTTGGGAATCATGGCCAGGTGCAACGTCAACATTCCACAGAGGACACGGATGCTACAGCCAGAGAGTGTCCTTGAGGCATCGGGGTATTTAACAAAGAGCCTGCCAGAGACAAAGGCTTATCTCAGAGTCAGCCATGGGGAAGCTGTTAGAAGAACAGCATTACCTTGGCCTCTAAACTCTAAAGAGAAGCAGAGCCGGGGAGGCCACAGCAGAGAATCCTGAAGCCCTGCTTTTCTCTTGACCCACACAATGAGGCAGGCTGCTCTCCCTCTGCCGAGCCTCAGCTCTCCCTCTGGGGACAGATTAAGGTCACATCTTGCCAGAGATGAGAAGAATCTGGCAGGAATAGCGCTGCTGGCAACATGGCGGCACCGCCAGCAGAGTCTGATGACTAAGCTTGTTCCCCAGGCGACCCCCACGCCAAAGGTACCTAGTAAGGGCCCCCTCTGAAATGGGACAGATAATTCAGCCAGTCACTGGACAAAGTACGTGGGAATCCTATTAGCCATTGTCCTCCTGTCCCTGTGTCCTTCTCTTTCATTTCTTGTAAGTATCTCGCTTCAAAGTCACACTACAACTCTGGGGAGGAAGCCCTGGCGAGAAAGACTTCAGATACCAATACCCATAGGTCCCGTACCAGCCCAACAAACCAAACATGGTGCCGAACACTTTCTGGGTCAAGTCGTGGAAATAAACGGCCGTGCACAGAAACATCCACACCCAGATGAAGGTCAGGAAACCCAGGGCAACAACCAGGGTGGTGATGGCAGCATGGAGGTGGTGGCCGCGGTCTGTCTTCACCTCGTGCAGCACGGCCATCTCCTCCACGATCATAAGTGCACAGAAGGTCAGGAGGAAGGAGTGGCCTGAGATGTCAAAGCCATGCCAGAAGCCCCCTTCCCGGTGGCACTGCTGCTTGCTGCGATGCTCCTGTCTGATGCCCTCTAGGGCCGGGGACTGGTAGCAGCTGCCTGTGTAGTGCTCGATGTTGGAGAAGAGGGCTGTGCAGATATACCAGATGGCTGTGCCCACGAGGAGGGTGCTCAACCGCCGCAGGACCAGGCTGGTCTTGCCCGTCAGGTGGTAGTTGGTGAGGGCAATGAAAGGCAGGAGGAGACAGACTGTCCAGGCCCAGGCCAATTTAACAAAATACCTGACAGAGGAGGAAAGCACAGGTGAAGACCAGACTTGGCAGAAAGGAAACAGTGTCGTCATGTTCCCAAGGGAAGTTATTTAAAACCCACCGAAGCTGTCCATCCAAGCAGCTATACCCTCTTTTATTCCTTAATACATGCTTACACAGCCTTTATTCCCTAAGTACTGAAACCAGTTAGTCCGTATCTATGTGACACTGAGCCATATAGATAGATCACGCCAAAGTGGAGGTCATAGTGGTAAGACTGAAGTTCAAATCCAGGACCTGAAATTTTCCAGTTAGGTTACTTTCTCAGGAAAGCAGTCGCTGAGCGTCTATCAAATGTCAGATGTGTTCGCACACATTCACAGTCAGCTGAGGAGGAAGGGGTCGGTCTTTTTTTCTTTTCTAAGTATAGCCCAGGCTGTCTCACACTGCCTATGCAACTGAGAATAGTCTTGAACTCTGACCCTCCTGCCTCCACCTCTCAAGTAGTGCCATTATAGGTACCACATCCAGTTCTATGTGGTGTTGGGGTTCAAACCTGTGTGCATGCTACAAAAGCACTCTTATCAACTGAGTTGTATGGCGGCCTTCATTTGATCCATTTCACAGATAGCTCTGGGGGCTCAGAAAACTGAACTTTGCCAAGGCCACATACACAATGGCAAACAGATTGAGCCACACTTTACACAGCTCCAAAGTTCATGTCTGTTTTACCACACTAGTGTTCTATTCTACAAAGCTGGTAAGTCTTATAAGGAAGAGCTTTACCGGCTGGAGAGATAGCTCAGCAGTTAAGAGCACTGACTGCTCTTCCAGAGGTCCTGAGTTCAATTCCCACAACCACATGGTGGCTCACAACCATCTGTCATGGAATCTGATGCCCTCTTCTGGTGTGTCTGAAGACAGCTATAATGTACTCATACACATTAAATAAAACTTTAAAAGAAAGAAAGAAAAGAAGAAAGAAAAAAAGAAAGAAAGCGAGCAAGCTTTATTTCAAGCTACAAGACCACGGTTTGAATCCTGACGCTGACTCTTATTTATCTTCAGGCCTCAGTTCCCTCAGCTAGAAAAGCCTAGGGCACCAAACCGTTTTTTAAAATCTCTTCCAGATCCAGTGAGTCACTGCCAGTTCCCTCCCATTAATCAGCATCATGTCTTGGAACAAAACATTAGAATCCATGGCTACCCCTAAACAATTGGCGTGCCAGGCTGCTGGGCTCCTGGTTCATTAGGCCAGATAAAGCAACATCTGCCATGTCTCTGCCTCCTCTGTGCTCATGAAAGGTGGCTGACCTGGAGATCTGGGCAGAAAGCACACGCCAAAGAGATCTGGAACAACTACCACCCTTACTCTCTATTCTTAGACCAGCCACGATGAGTGGGGAAGGATGAAGGTGGGCCAAGGACAGGACTCTTCTTCTCTAGGTTCCAGTAGTTTCTCAGACACCACCAAGGGCCCATTACTAAAATCTTCACAGGCTTGACAAGGAAAGCCTTGTTAAAGCCAAGGTCTGTCAGAAACCTGACCCAGTTGCCCAAAAGAGAAAACCGGGTTTGAAGTAGATTAACAAGAGAGAGGCAGATTGTCCACAAGCTGGAGACACTCACTAGTCTGAAGTATTAAGCTCACATGGATGGAGCAATTTCATCTTCCAAACTCCCTGTCTAGCTCCAACGGAGTGTTGTGCAATAAACTTACGATGTAAGTGTTTCTAAAGGACTAGGAAAGAAATAAGTGGAGTTTGAGAGAAGTCCCAACGAGATCGGCTGGGGTTGTTTTCCTGGGTGACTGCCATGCACTTTAGAGTACTGAGAAAGTCCAAGGAGATCCAGGAGAAAGGTCACCAGAGTGAAAAGGTTTCACGCTTGCTTCTACCAACATGGGGCAGGGACGGCAAAAGCTCTCGGGGTGGTAGGTGGGTCTAGAGCTTTTAAATCAACGGTGGGATTTTTGACACAGTGGTTAAGAGAGGGGTGTCTGACTAGCCGGCAAGAGGAAGGTGACATCTCCCCAAACAGGACAGGGGCGAGCGCCTAACTCTGGGGGCGGGGGAATAGCCGCTCCAATGTACCCACTGTCACTTATAACCCACCCGTCACCGACTCGATCCTCCTATCGGAATGCTCAAATACTAGGCGCGAATGTCACTCGCTTTCCCAGGGTCCCAGTGTCGCGACACGCGCGCGGACGCGGCTGTCAAGACAGGGCTCCCTCCCGATGACTCGCCCGCCCCAGCATCCAACTGGCTTCTTGGGGCGCGGGGGCCCGGAGCCCGATGCACTCACACGTTGAGGACGTTGCGCTTGTTGCTGAGGTAGCTCTCGGGCAGCGGGGACAGCTCCTTGACAACCGAGCCCGCCAGCATGGCGGCCACCAGCGCCCAGGGCAGGTGGCGCCGCACCGTCGCCCTCACCAGCGTCCCGCGGAGAAACCACGCGCAGCGCTCCAGGTGCTCCATGCCGGTCCTTCTCGGCTACCGTCCGCCTTCCAGAGCCTTCTCGGCCACCGTCTTAACCCTTCGCCCGAGCTGGTACCACCACATCCCCTCTGGGCGCATGCGCGCTTCCTGCAAGCTCCGCCCCTAGGGGCGTGTCTCCCTCTAGTGGCCTTGATGGGTCTCTGCAGAGTGCAGGTCTGCATTTACCTGCGCCGCTTCCACTCATCGCCCCCAAGCTACAGGCTGAGATCACTGCAGACTGCACTTTGCCTGGGCAACCTGCTCCCCTCATGTTTGTGGGATGGGATTTGCTTTCTTTATCTGCAAAACAAACAAGAGACCCACCTTTCTTAAGAGCTAGTTTGGGAGTTCTGTGTATTGGGTCAGATATAGGGTTTTTCAGATGAAATTTCTTTGCAAAGTCATTACTAAATTTAAATCTTGTTTTTGTTTTTTTTTTGGTTTTTCGAGACAGGGTTTCTCTGTATAGCCTTGGCTGTCCTGGAACTCACTTTGTAGACCAGGCTGGCCTCGAACTCAGAAATCCGCCTGCCTCTGCCTCCCGAGTGCTGGGATTAAAGGCGTGCGCCACCACGCCCGGCTCTAAATTTAAATCTTATTTACTTGTTTTGTTTTCAGACTGGGTTTCTCCAAGTAGTCCTGGCTGACTTGGAACTCATGCTGTATAACCAGGGTGGCCTCGAACTCAGAGATCCCCTAAACTTGGCCTCCAGAGTACTGAGATTAAAGTCATGTGCCACTTCGGATTTTGAGACAGGTAAGGGCGCTTGTTGCCAAGCCAAATAACCTGGATTCAGTCCTTGGGATCCACATTGTGGAAGGCATCTCCCATAAGTTGTTCTCTCTCTCTCTCTCTCTCTCTCTCTCTCTCTCTCTCTCTCAGACACACACACACACACACACACACACACACACACTAAATAAATAAACACAGATAAATAGATAAGTAAATAAATGTAAGAATGAATCAGCTGAAAAAAAAAAAAGAATGAATCAACTGTGTTGTTGACTGAACATCTTGGGCATCCGAGGTTTGCAGAGCTCACATGAGGTACTGTTGACTCAGTCACTCAGTTTTGTCCCTTAGCTAAGCTCCTAGCCTGTTAAAGTCAGGGCTTCCCAACTGTGGGCTCTTCCTTAGTGACTGTAGTTTATAGATTAGCACTTTAAAATCAAGGTGAAAACACAAACCCATCACTTTCTAATTATTTTACTGTTTTATTATTATTTATGTTCTTGTCTGTCTATTTTGAAACAGGATCTCTTTACGTGACCCTGGCTGGCCTAGAACTCACTTTATATAGACAGGGCTGGTTTTGAACCTGTGCTGTCTTCCTATCTCAGCCTCCCTCTTGGGTGCTGGGATTACAAGCATGTGCCATCACATCTGGTTTATCTATGCCGGGACCTACCTGCATCCATTGTGCCTCCCGGGTACACCTTTGTGTTCTCTTCTCCCTCCTGTGATGTCACACAGGGAGCTTGAAACCAGCCACAATAGAAGTATTTTCACTGAGGAAATTGGCAAGTGCTACACATCAGGCCTGTGTTCTGTCATCGCCTGTCTTCGTTGAGCTGTGCCTCCATTTGTCAATGTGTGGTTGAACTGAAATCACAGGTGAGCCGTGGAGACAAATGTCCAGTAAAATCAATAGCATTGTAAGCATCGGTGAGTTAGATTTACAGTGAGGAGTGCCATGGGAGCAGGGACTGGAGTTCGGTTGGTAGGATGCTTGACTAGTGTGCATGAAGTCCTGGGTTCAATGCCCCGCACTGCATAAAGTCTGTGTGGTAGTACCTGACTGCAATCTCAGCACACCGGAGGTAAAGGCTCAGCCGCAGAGTGAGTTCAGGGCAAGCCTGAGATACATGAGACCAATCCTCTAAAGAAAAAAAAGTGTTGTGTACACAACTCAATTTAATTTTTAAAATATCCTGGTGTGTCTCACCTATAATCTCAGTACTTGGAAGGAGGTCGGGGGAACCTTGCAAATTTGAGGGCAGCCTGGTCTAGATGAAGAATTCCAGGGCTACGAGGACCTATGTTCAATAACTAGTACCAACAAACAAACAAACAAACAAACAAACAAACAGACAAGCTTGTCATGACTCACTGTTTATTTTACAATAGCACATGAGAAGTGTTGAAGATGAAATGTTAAGACATTGACGTGCAATGCCCTTGCCTTTTCCACCAGAGAGGGATAGAAGACTACAAGCAGGTGATGGAGAGATGGCTCAGAGGGTAAAGTGTTCACCATGCAAGCATGGGGACTTCTGAGTAGACCACCAGCACCCACAGAAACAACCAGGCACAGTGGTGTGCCTATGTAATTCCAGCACCGGAGACCCAGACAGGAGGGTCCTTGGGGTTTGCTAGCAGTGATCCTAGCAGGATCAGTGAACTCCAGCATCAGCAAGAGACCCTGCTTCAAAAAATATGGTGGAGAACAACTGAGCAAGGTGTCTAACATTAACTCATTGACCTCTGGCCTCTGTATGGACTCACATGTGCACATATGGGGTGGAGTGGGAATGGAGGAGGGAGGGAGGGAGGGAGGGAGGGAGGGAGGGAGGGAGGGAGAGAGAGAAAGAAAGAAAGTACCCAGCACCCAGTTCTACTGTTCTGCTGCCAGGGACCTCAGTACCACTCTGCTGTTGATTTTCAACTGTTGTTGTTTGTCTTTTATATATACATACTCATTTAGAAGCATTGTTTGTGTACAAATAAGTGGGAAGATACCCCATCTTCACATACAGGAAGAATTAATGTTGTTGAAATGTGCACACTGAGGCTGGAGAGATGGCTCAGCAGTTAAGAGCACTGACTGCTCCTTCAGAGGTCCTGAGTTCAATTCCCAGCAACCACATGGTGGCTCACAACCATCTGTCATGGGATCCAATGCCCTCTTCTGGTGTGTCTGAAGACAGCAACAGTGAACTCACATATAAAATAAATAAATAAATAAATCTTTTAAAAAAAAAAAAAGAAAAAAGAAATGTGCTTACCATTTAAAGCAACCAACAGATGCGAAACAATTCCTATCAGAACTTTAATGTCCTATTTCAGAGAAGTAGAAAACATAATTCTAAAATTTCTTATAGATGTGTTACCACTATGTACATCTACACATCTTGTGTATGCCTGGTTCCACCAGTGGCCAGAAGAGGTCATCACATCCCCTGAACTGGAGTTACAGATGATGTGTGTACTGGGGATCAAACCTATGTCCTATGTGTGCTGGGGATCAAACCCATGTCCTATGGGACAACAATAAATGCTCTTATGACTGAGCCATTTCTCTAGCTCTTTAATCCTAAAATTTCTATGGAATCACAACCACAAAATTAGCCAAGGCAGGCATGAAGCAAAAGAAGAAACTTTATTATACCACCTGATTTCAAACTACATTATAAAGCAGTAGTAATTAAAATATTGTGGTACTGCCATAAAAATATATACCTTGACCTTCAGAATAGAAATGAGGAGCTGGAACGGGTCTCAGTTGTCGGAGTGTTTGCCTAGCACGCGCAAAGCCCTGAGTTCCAACTCTGGCACCGCATAGCCAAGTGTGGTAACATGCACCTGCCTGCAATCCTAGTATGTTGGAGGTCGAATCAGGAAGATCAGGGATTCAAGCTACCCAGGAGTACAGGAGACCCTATATAGAAAGAGACAGAGACAGAGACAGAGACAGAGACAGAGGAAAGGAGGGAGAGGGAGGGAGGGCAGGCAGGCAGGCAGGCCAGAGTCCAGCTCAACATCCAGTTCAGGTACCCAGGGAAAGCAGCAAAGCACAGCAGTTGGGGCCAAAAGCTGATGACTTTGGCTGTTTATTCTCTTTACCTCTTTGCTATTCTGTGGCCAAAAGCTGCTGATTTCTGTCGATTAACTCCTGGTGATAGAAGCAGGGGATTAAGAAAAAAAGCTTAATTACTAGGACTCTTTTCTGTCAGGCTCAAGAGGCTAACTTTTCATAAATGAGAGAGAAGAGAAAAAAGAAAGAAGATTGGAAGGAAGGAAGGAAGGAAGGAAGGAAGGAAGGAAGGAAGGAAGAAAGGAAGAAAGGAAGAAAGGAAGAAAGGAAGACAGAGACATGTATACTGGACGAAGCTGAAGAAGGCTACACTGTCATTTTTAAAAAGTTTTTATTTTATTTATTTTATGTATATGAGTACACTGTAGCTGTACAGATGGTTGTGAGCCTTCATGTGGATGCTGGAAATTGAACTCAGGACCTTTGGAAGAACAGTCAGTGTTCTTACCCGCTGAGCCATCTTGCCAGCCCCTACATTGTCATTTTGTTGTAGTTCTTAGTTTTTATACTTTCTCACGATAATTGATCACATCGTTTCTAAGCATTTGTATATTTCATACATTCAGAGTAAGTTTAAGGCACTAGTTCATGTCATAGATCGATAAGACATAAGGAATTACATCAGAATTGTTTACATGTCTTTCCATTAAGACCTGTACCTTAGTATACCTTCATTATCTGATACTAGCTCCATAAGTTCATTATAAGTTTAAAGCAACACTTTTTCACGTCATAAGTTAGCATTGTTTTGTTGGGAGACAAATCATCTGCCTTGTGTCTCATTATTTTGAAGTCTTGGATAGATAGACTAGTCTGTCATTTATTCTGTCTTTACACCTGTAATAAATTGCCCATTCCCAGTTTATGACCTTTAGTTACCAGATAGTAGCCTCGTTCCCTACCTAGAAGGAATGTTTTCCTTGATTATAAACCTGTTCCAAGCCTGCTTTCTTTTCCTAGTGGAATGGGAAACCATGAAGGTTTACAGAGCTCTGTTTGCAGCTTTTCTTCTACAGGGGGCTTGAGATTACTTACATCAATTTAGGAATTCTGTAAAATCATTATTAGGGATTATGAAATCATCCATTTGTCTACACAACATTACTACATGAAAGTACATCTTCGGACCCATTCTGCAGGAGATCTGCCCAATAGGATGGGCTGATGCCCGGGAATCACTAGGTTACATAATATTTACAGGAAAGTGATACTAGCAGCAAGAAGCAATCCCGGGATTGCTTAGGACCCTAAGTCTCTTAGGACCCTGCATCTCAGAGCGCACCCATCGCAGCCATTCAAAATGGTGGGCCATCTCCAGAAAACTCACTTGCTTGCCATAGCCTTTCCTAGATGGCTTCTGACAAAGAAAAAGGCTAGGAGAATCTCAAAGTTCGAGGCTAGCCTGGTCTACAGAGTCCCAGGACAATCAGAGCTACGTGGAGAGACCCTGTCTTGAAAACCAAAACCCAAACAAACAAAAGACAAGCCAGTTAACACTTTAGCATGGAGTGGGGAGGAGGTCACAAGCCCCCACTCCTAACTGAACTCTTGACAGTTGATGGCTTCTAGAGGAGGAAGAGTCAGTTTTTCTTTACAGGTGTGGCTCCTGGTGGGTCAACAACACTCTAGTGAATGGTCCTACACTCCTGAGCATAAGAGAAGAACAAAATGAACTTGGTGGGTAATTTTGTTTAAAGTGAAGGTATGGGATTGGGAGGGGTGAGAAGGTGGACAGCTCACCAGGGAGGAGTTGGGGAGGTAAAGGGTGAAATGTGTTCAAAATACACTGTATAAAAGAATTAATTAAAATGTTATTAATTTGAAAAAAAAAACAACAACAAAGAAAGCCCAGAAATGAATTCATGTGAATAGCATTGGTTATTCATCAAAAAAACAAAACAAGGATTTTTTTTTTTTTTGGTTTCGAGACAGGGTTTCTCTGTGTAGCCCTGGCTGACCTGGAACTCACTTTGTAGACCAGGTTGGCCTCGAACTCAGAAATCCGCCTGCCTCTGCCTCCCAAGTGCTGGGATTAAAGGCGTGTGCCACCACACCCGGCTCAAAACAAGGATTTTAAAGGATATTGGATATTTTGAAAGGATTGAACTTTTAATATGTAAAGGCTGTGGGACTTTTAAAGTTATTTAAGATCTTGGGGATGAATAAGAACTAAGGGTTGAGGCTTACTAGTGATGTGTTTGTGTGTCAAGTTGACAAAGGGTCAATTGTACTGGCTAGTTTTGTGTCAACTTGACACAGCTGGAGTTATCACAGAGAAAGGAGCTTCAGTTGAGGAAATGCCTCCGTGAGATCCAATTGTAAGGCATTTTGTCAATTAGTGATCAAGGGGGAAAGGCCCCTTGTGGGTGGAACCATCTCTGGGCTGGTAGTCTTGGGTTCTATGAGAGAGCAAGCTGAGCAAGCCAGGGGAAGCAAGCCAGTAAGAAACACTCCTCCATGGCCTCTGCATCAGCTCCTGCTTCCTGACCTGCTTGAGTTCTGTCCTGACTTCCCTGGTGATGAACAGCAGTATGGAAGTGTAAGCCGAATAAACCCTTTCCTCCCCTCAAAAAAAAAAAAAAAAAAAAAAAAAAAAAAAAAAAAAAACCATGCCAAGAGGTGGGTGTGGTGGCACATACCTCTAGCCCCAGCACTTGGAGGCAAAGGCAGGCAGATCTCTGTGAGTTTGAGGCCAGCCTGGTCCTCAGAGTTAGTTCAGGACAGCCAGGGTTGTTACACAGAGGAATCCTGTCTAGAATTTTTTTTTTTAGATTTATTTATTGATTATATGTAAGTACACTGTAGCTGTCTTCAGACACACCAGAAGAGTGTCCAGATCTCGTTTATGGATGGTTGTGAGCCACCATGTGGTTGCTGGGATTTGAACTCCGGACCTTCGGAAGAGCAGTCGGGTGCTCTTACCCACTGAGCCATCTCTCCAGCCCCTGTCTAGAAATTCTTAAAGAACCGTGGAGAAGCTTGGCATGGTGGTGCATACTTGTAAAGCCAGCATTTTGTGAGGTGGAGACAGGCAAATTAGAAGTTCAAAGTCAGCTGATCACCCTAGGCTATATGAGACCCTGTCTCAAAACCTTCCCCTTTTGACAACACGGTTTACAAATGACAAATCTATCCGGGATTACCACCCCCCACCCCCCACAACCCCACTCCACCCCACCCCCCACGAGGTCAGGACCCTCAGATTACTCATTTCCCAAAAGCTGGTCCCCTGAAACGTGTGCCTTCAGCAAGAAGGCTGCCGAGGGACATTTCTGATTCAAAGCACACCTGCCTTGAACAGGGCTTGGTGAGGGTAACAATGGTTCCGGCCCTCAGAGCAGAAGCAGGAGGATCATCCAAAGTTCACAGCCATCCTGGGTTACACAGAGTTCCAAGCCAGAGAGCTCCGGAAGCGAGGCCTTCTCTCAAAAAACCCAGCTAACCAAATAAAAGCCATCTTTAAACCTGGGTCAGGCAAATAAACCTCCTTCTGCCTGCCCCCACTCCCACCCCCTTGGTCTGTTTTAAAGTAAATCAGCCTATGCTGCCTAGTTAAATGACAATATAAATATATATGGAATGGGAGGCTCTCTGAAAGGCTCCATTTAAGATAAATCTTTTCTTTCTTTCTTTCTTTCTTTCCTTTTCTTTTTTTTTTTTTTTTTTAAAGACAAGGTCTCGGGCTGGTGAGATGGCTCCACGGGTAAGAGCACTGACTGCTCTTCCGAAGGTCCTGAGTTCAAATCCCAGCAACCACATGGTAGCTCACAACCATCTGTAATGAGATCTGATGCCCTCTCCTGGTGCATCTGAAGACAGCTACAGTGTACTTATTTATAATAATAAATAAATCTTTTAAAAAAAGAGAGACAAGGTCTCATGTAGCTTGAATTCATTCATATATCTGAGAATGAGTTTGAACTCCAGATTCCACTACCACCACCACCACCCTCACCTCTCCTTCCTGAGTACTGGGATTCTAGGTCAGTATGACAACACTTGGCTCCTAAGCTATAATTTATATTTTTATTTATTCCGATATTTATTTTCTGTCTTCCCTACTTAGATGCTAGATCGAGAGAGTACTCTGTTACATTCACTGGTGTTAGCCCAGTGTCTAGAACGGTACCTGGAGCTTACAAAGTAGTTAAGTAATTGTGTTACTGAACAAATCAATCAATTACTGTTGGTATGGGGTCTTGCTCATGCTCAGTAAATACTCTTCCTTGAGCTGTATCCCATGTATAGAACCATTACTAGAGCTAGAAAGACTTGCTCAGCAGTTTAGAGAACTGGCTGCTCTTTCAGAGGAATTGATCACAGGATCAATTCCCTGTAGCTACATGGCAGCTCATAACTCTCTCTAACTCCAGTCCAGGGGATCCAACGCCCTCTTTTGGCCTTACGGGCACCCGGCATGCACATGGTAATATAGGCATACGATAATATAGGCATACATGCAGACAAAATACCCCCATAGATGATAGATAGATAGATAGATAGATAGATAGATAGATAGATAGATAGATAGATAGAATCATTACTTATGCAGTGAGCAAAGGGAAATTATTTTTGAACTTTAAATAGATTCTTTACGGGTAGAAAATAAATAACCTCAAATAACAGCTACAGGATAATTATGTCTTTCATCTCAAGGAATTTCCACCATTAGGAATGGCTGTGGATGCTGCTCTGCGGTCCCTAGAGTCTGGAAGATGCTGAGATGAAACATTGGGGTTTGGCGAGGTCAGCTTAGGCCCTGGAAGAGAGGGAAGGGCATGGCCATCGGTCAGCCAGAGGAGCAGTGGGCAACAGTCATTCCCGGAAGAGTGGCCAGCCGTGCCCTTTTGTTGGCTGGCGCCTATGAAATACTTCGTTCAGATCAGGAGCGGGAGAGACAGCCAAGTGTACTCTCCCAGGAGGAGGCTCTCCTTGTCCACAGCTGCTGGCCAAGCAAGACGAGCACTCACTCCTAGCACCAATTCCTTCCTTCTGGAACTCTTTCTGCAAAGTCTCCCGAATTAGTCACCCCTGGCCACGGCTCTTTCTGACCCAAGGGAATAGCCAGCCACTGCCTGGAGCATGGCGCCTGAGTAAAGCTGGTGGTGCCCGCCAGAGGGCAGATCTCTGGCCTTCCTAGCTAGAAAGCTGCGCATTCTGTCTGTGCCTCCAACACACACAAACTTAGGGATCGGGACCACAGGGCAGGCGCTAAGTGTAGGACCCATCTTTGCCCATCGGCAGGATGCAGGGAGAAGGGGAAGGGTATTGTGCGGGATCCTCATTATCCCCAAGCGGCTTTGTGGACTACCTCCCAACCCCAACCTCCTAGGGAGATGCCCCCTGCAGACCTCAGACAGTCATTCAGGCAGCCAAGGGCCCCAGCCTAGGAGGAGGAGCTAGCCTGGCCTGGAAGAGGTTGGTAAAGATGAGAAAGAGGTCAGCTTTATGCCAGGATGGTTGCTCCCTGAAGAGTAAGAAGGGAAGGCATTGGGGGGCTAGAGACAGGCTGGAGGTTTAGACATTGTTTCTTCACCTGGGCTGGGTTGGTGTGGAGGTGTCACATAGATGTGTTTGAGAAACGACTCATTAAACTCCACACTGATATCTCAGAAGTCTTGTATTTCACCAGTCCCCGTTAAAACAGGTACATGGGCTGGAGAGATGGCTCAGTGGTTAAGAGCACTGACTGCTCCACATGGTGGCTCACAACCATTTGTAATGGGATCCGATGCCGCCTTCTGGTGTGTCTGAAGACAGCTACAGTGCACTCATATACATAAAATAAATAAATAAATCTTTTTAAAAAAAGAATGCAAGGGTTGCCATTACCATGGCTGCTTTGTGTCAATCTGGGGACACAGAATACCCTTTCTTTAAAAGAAAAGAACCCACATACAAATCAATAACGACCATAACAAAATAAGAAACTCTAGGTAGGATAAAATGCCTGTGTTCTAGGATTATGCCAGACACTGGGCTCAGCGTTAAGCTGTTCTAAATTGTTCCCTATGATATGAAGGCAGTGTAATCACCCCCATTTAACAGATGGTCTGCGGTTCAGCTGTGCCTGGAGGATCCCACGGTTCCTGTCCCACCCCCACTCCCACCCCTCCACCGCCCTGGTGAATTCTTAGGGTCCAGCTGGGCGGTGGCTGCGGGCCTTGCAGGAATGTGCGGCTTGGTGGCCAGGCAGGGGGCGCTGACGCCTGGACTTTTCCGCTCCAGCTGCTTGGGCTGGCGACACAGCACATTCCGCGGCCACACCTGGCCTGATTGATGCAGCTGTCCCAGACCAGGGCGAGAATTTCCTAGTCCTGCGGCCGCCAGCCCTGAGGGCATGGCCTTGACCCCGGACTGCAGGGGCTTGGCATAGGGGGACTATGGAGCATCCCTGGGGCTCCGGGCTAATGGCCACCTCGCCCTGCACAGCCACCAGTCACCCACACCCACGACAGGGCTCTAGCCTGACCGCTCTGCTCTGCTCCCTGGCTCTCCTCTCTACCACCCCAGAGCAGAGAGAGCGGCTCTCTGGCTTAGCCTCTGCAAACACCAGGCTAATGTCCACTGTCTGTCTCTCAGCAGAGCTATTCTTAAATGGGGATGTATCTGCGCCCTGCTCCAGAAGATTCTGGGTTCTGTGGAAAATCAGACCTTTGGCGGGGGAGTAATGTGCAAAGCGCCTTCCCTGCGTGGCTCAGCGCTGGTCTTATTATCTCAACCTGGCGCTTAGTTGTGGTCTAGGGCGAAGCACTGAGGTCTCCAGCTGAACTCCGCAGACTTCTGCAGACTGGTTTTGGACTCTCCAGCTCCCTCTCAGTCCCAGTATCCCCAAACACTCCCTAGCCTGGCCTTTCTGGGTGCTTCAGAGGAACCCCGTTTCTTGTTTTTTGTTTTTGTTTTTTTTTTTTTGTTTTGTTTTGGTTTGGTCTTGGTTTTTTCGAGAAGTGGTTCTTTCTCCCTGCCTGAGTCCCGACTCTCCCCAGCTGAGCACGGCTCCTTAAGGTTAATGAAGGATTTTGAAGTTTTTCTGGGCGGTGTGTTGGGGAAGGTATTTATATGTGGTTAGGAAGTGTATGTTAGGAGAATAAGAGTGTGTCCCCATCCCCACACCCTCTCATCAGTAGCCCTGGATAGCTGGCAACCTGCATCGTAGGCTGGCATTGAACTCACAGAGATCATCTTGCTTTTGATTTCTGAGTGTTAGGATTAAAGTTCTGTACCACCATCTCTCTTTTAAAAAACATTTAGGGGTGTGTGTGTTCTCCTAGAGGTAGAGTGAGCCATGAGCTGCCCCATGTGGATGCTTGTAACCAAATTCTGGTCTTCTACAAGAGCAGTAAATACTCTTAACTACTGAGTCATCTTTCAGCTCTAGTGTATGAACCTGGGGTTTCCTTAGGATTTTTGATCCTATTCTTATTGACAAACTACTTTTATTATTATTTTTTTTTACATCACTTACTGAAGGTAGGGGCACATACATGTGCATACGTGGCCTGCATATGGAGGTCAGAGGACAACCTTCAGGAGTCACTTTTCTCCTTCAATGGCTTTTGAGGATGGAACTCAGGTAGTCAGGCTTGCAGCAAGTGCCTGTGCCCACTGAGCCATCTTGCCAATGCAAGAGA
>NW_028227257.1:15207500-15432500 GCF_978045245.1 Mus caroli | reverse complement strand
CTCAGAGAGTGAAGAAGATGACGGCTAGGTCACGGGGAAGTTGGCCCATGAGTGAGCAGGCTAGCAGCTGTCTAGTCTGTGCTGCACAAAGACTCTGCTGAGCCATGGCTGGAGCCGCATCCAGCTCACACAGGCGGCTCTGAGTCAGTGGAATACTACAGAATTTAAATCGGCTGCTTGTGTTTAAAACTTGAGATATTTTACATAAAATGCTATTTTCCCAGCTTGTCCCAGAAACTTGGGAGATCTGGCCACATGCCTCATTACTACTGGATGATGGCGATTTGGGTTTAGTAGCAGCTGCCCGTTTGAGCGTGACGTTTCCAAGTCCCCACCTTATCTGGCCACTTGACGCTTTGCTACTCATAATCTAACCTATCCCACACTTAGAGATACTTGCTATTAGGGCCTTTGTTCCAAATCCAAGTCCAAATTTTGGATTTATATATGACCGAGCCAACCTGTCCTGATATACATTTCCCTGGTTTTACCTTCAGAATGCCAGGAGAATTTGTTAAAGAAACATGCGACACAGTGTGCATGTGGAGGAAGAAATACATGCACAACGCAGTATTCACATGGGGTCAGGACAGTGCATGGGTTTGAGTCTCTCCTTCCACTGTGTAGGTCCCCGAGACCCAGTTCAAGAGCATAGGCTTGGTGACAGCTGCCTTTACCCACTGAGCCATCTTGCCTGCCTGAGAATTCTATTTCTTTCTTTCTATCTATCTATCTATCTATCTATCTATTTCAGTTTTTTGAGACAGGGTTTCTCTGTGTAGTCCTGGCTGTCCTGGAACTCACTGTGTAGACCAGGCTGGCCTCGAACTCAGAAATCTGCCTGCCTCTGCCTCCCAAGTGCTGGGATTACTGGCATGCGCCACCACTGCCCAGCCTAGAATTCTATTTTTAGAAAAGATATTTTTTATGTATAGATCTGTGTGAGTATGTGCACATGAATACAGTGCCTACAGAGAGCAGGACATGAGATGTCCTGGAATTGGAATTACAGGCAGTTGTGAGCTACCTAATATGGGTGCTGAGAGGTGAACTCAGGTTGTCTGCAAGAGCTTACATAGTCTTAACTATCTCCAGTCCCTTCAGAACTCGCTCTTTAAAATTCTCTTTTAAGGGCATTTCGTAGTTGAGTAATGAAAGAAGGTGGGATTAAGATGTACATGAAGTAATTCTAAAGATCAAGGGCAGACTGTCTCTAAGGCCTCCATACTGAGGCCTACCACAGTCCTGAAGCACGGATTTGGAGGTAGTCTACAAGATGGCTCACAGTGCACCAGCAGTTGACAAGGAGATACTGAACTAGAATCTGAGGACAGCACCAGGTGGTACCTCAGCCTGCCCCTCTGGTGACACTAAGCCATGAAGTCTGACCTAAAAGATGTCAGAGTGTAGAATATCATACGAGTTTCTGTTTTTCTTACTAGTTACCATAATGGTAGAGGCACACTGCATTGTGGGAAGCCTCCCTGGACAATCTTATTGCAAGCTTAGGAGATGAATCTGTGTGGCTAACTAACATGTTTCCCTCAGCAGCCTCAGAGAGAGGCTTTCTAGTTCTAGACAAGCAGTATTTAATTTTAAAAATGATACCCTCTTTTCTCCTGTGAAGGCCATTACTTTTTTCATAATGAACTTTTTGCCCAAACTGGAAAATAGGAAATAATTTAATCAGAAGTGGCAGAACTTGATATTAAAAAACCTTCATATTTTCATCTGAAATTGAATACTTATCCCATTTCTAAAATTGAATTGCCTTATTTACCAAGTTGAAAGAAAACGATTCCCTGTAGTGTTTAAGATATGTAGTGATTACTAAAAAACAATACTTAGAAATGAAAAAAAATGAAAAAATCACTTTAAAAGTGATATTTCTATAAACAGATCACAGTTTTGAAGAGAATATTCCTTTTATGAGAACTCACACATTCTCATTTTGCTATTCCTGATTCTACAAAAGTCTTTAAATTTAAATCCAGTTTGGTTCATGAATCTTCAAAAGCAAAACCCCACCCCTGTAATACTTGAGTTTAACAAAACCCCACCCCTGCAATACTTGAGTTTAGGATGATTTGCCAGCTCTGAGTAGATGCACAAGACAGTCTGTGTTTTCATTGAGTTCATAATGAGAGAAACCATAAACCCAGTAAGTTCAATAAATAAAATCAGTTAAGATACAACAGTGGCTAATTTTGTAAAGCATGGTAAAGAGAAAACATGGGCCGGGCGGTGGTGGCGCCCGCCTTTAATCCCAGCACTTGGGAGGCAGAGGCAGGCGGATTTCTGAGTTTGAGGTCAGCCTGGTCTACAAAGTGAGTTCCAGGACAGCCAGGGCTACACAGAGAAACCCTGTCTCGAAAAACCAAAAAAAAAAAAGAAGACAGCTTGAGGGAGTCAGTTCTCTCCTTCTACCCTGTGGGCCCTAGGAACTCAGCAAGTGCCTTTGCCTGCTGAGGAGAACCCTGATTTTCACAAACAAACAAACAAAAAGAGGAAATATGGAGGAGGCCTTGTATAGACAGAACAATCAGTAAGACAGGAAGAACCATAAGCCGTTGGAAGGAGAGGAGGCTCTTCATAGACTGAGCGGTACACAGGCACAGCTGAGTGTATAAGGAAGGAGTGAAGTGTCTGAAGCTGAGTGACAGACAAGAAAGGCGGACACTGGAAATCACAGTAAATGTGATTAAAAGTACCGTGTTCTAAGAGTATCTAAAAGACGAATCTAAATTCAAGCTAGAGAAATAGAAAAAGATATACCACGAAAAACACTCAAACTGAGGTAGAAACTGGGTGTGCGCTGTGCCTCTGTAGGAGGAGGGAAGCCTGGGGAGGCTGGTGTGGACTCTGGAATAATGGGAGAATACTCATGACTAGGGACTGAGGGAGCATGGAGACTGGGATATACAAGTAGACTCTGTGCCCTTTGTCCCTCTGTCAGGGGTAAGGGAAATGGCTCTTTGGGCAGATGGCAACTGATTTCACTCGTTCCTAAGGAATGCTGGCTTTTATCTAAACACCAGCACCTGCCCCCCCACCCCCACCCCCCACCCCAATAGTCTAGGTTGAGCTAGGCCTAGATTCAACTTTGGACCTAGTTGGTGGGCCTGCATTTTGTGGGGGCATGAGGTACCCTTTAGACCTGATAGGAACGTATAGAATACAACAACAAAAAGTGGTACTATGGAAGATGTATAATTTTAGGTTCCCAAAAAAAGACTGTAGCTAAAGTATTAAATAGAGTAACAATAAGAGCAAAATTCAGCCGGGCGTGGTGGCACACGCCTTTAATCCCAGCACTCGGGAGGCAGAGGCAGGCGGATTTCTGAGTTCGAGGCCAGCCTGGTCTACAAAGTGAGTGCCAGGACAGCCAGGGCTACACAGAGAAACCCTGTCTCGAAAAACCAAAAAAAAAAAAAAAAAAAAAAGAGCAAAATTCAGTAAAATGGGAGCAATATTAATCCCTAAGACAAGTCAGTTTCCGGGAGGCCTGGCTTGGACTGAACTTAAAAGGGTTTTATAATGGCCCGTCCTAACCTAAAATGCGGTGGGAAAGTTCTTATAAACATCCCGGGGGGGGGGGGGGTTGTAGCTTAGTGTTAGAGTGCTTAGTATAGCCTCAACCTGTCTAACTAGCAGGAAACTCTGGCTTCAGGCCCCATCACTGCACGCAAAACAAAACCAAAATTAGGAAAAAAATGTTGCTATAAGAAACACCATGATGAGCCATGGGAAACTGGCAAGTGGAGGCCCAGTTTGATGCTAACCTGGACTACCTGGCAAGCCCTTCTTAGAAAAGCAGGAACCATGGTGGGCAGGCAGCTCAGGAAAAAGAAACCTCAGCAAGAGCTTAGGGAAGGTGCCCACAGGTCTCACCTGAAGAGTTTCACTTTTGTTTTTTAAATAAAGATTTATTTTTATATGTGTGTGTTTTCACTACACGTGTGTCTAAGCACCACATGTGTTCAGTGCCTGAAGAGGTCAGAAGAGGGCGTCAGATCCTGCAGAACTGAACCTGGGTCCTCTGGAAGAACATTCAGCACTCTTTTTTTTTTTTTTTTTTTTGGTTTTTCGAGACAGGGTTTCTCTGTATAGCCCTGGCTGTCCTGGAACTCCCTCTGTAGACCAGGCTGGCCTCGAACTCAGAAATCCGCCTGCCTCTGCCTCCCGAGTGCTGGGATTAAAGGTGTGCGCCACCACGCCTGGCCATCCAGCACTCTTAACCACTGAGCCATCTCTCCAGCCCCTTCTTAGCTTCTTGAGATAAGTTCTGGCTTGATGTATAGCCATGGCTGACCATGAGCACACAATCCTGCCTCAGCATCCCTCATGCTGGATTATAGACATGCTGCACCGAAGCTGGCTGGAAGAGCGTTTTGGAAGATGATGGGCCTTCTCTAGCTGGAGGAGGAGGAGGGCAAAGGTGGTGTGAGCTGAGACAGGCAGGTGAGGGTAGTGTGGACCGCACACAGTCGTGTCTGCAGTGTGGAGTGTGAGCAAACAGGAAGACAGGAGAGCCCTCAGGTGAGTCAGCGAGTATACAGCGTGCTGTCCTCCCCCTGCAGATTTCCTTGTCTCGATGCTTCCTGGGTGTTGGGAGGACTCAAAAGGAGACTCCTAAAGCAGCTCAGAGCAGAGCTCTCAAGCCCTGTGAGAAGCGGCTCACGGGGGTTAAACCACCGTTAGTACCAGAACCCGAACACGGATGGCTCAGAGTTTCTAGATAATTAGAAGCCAGTAATTGGCTATTTGTAGGATAAATTTTAGTCCTGAGTTTTCCCCAAGGATGTTTTGAAACTTTATCTTAGCCATTTTTATCTAGATCAGGGCACTGACCCTGATGGTGAATTGAGATTTCTCTGGGGTTTTATGGGAGGCTTTACAGGATTGTCGCTCACCGAGTCTTCATCAAGTTTCACAGTTAGCTTTTAACTCTGTATACGCCTTAGAAATCAGACACTGGCTGGGAGTGAGACTTACCATTGTCTCAGTGACTTTGTGGCAGGGATGCTTTGGGTATCCGTACTTAATACTTTCAAAGGCACATTGTTGTGTTTTCTGGGAACCCAGGTAATGTGCAATTTAAGCCTTTATCTGCTATTTTATGGAGATCAAAGAATATTCTAAAGCATTGTGTTTGAGCTTATTTTCTACCTTCTTCAGAAAGAATTTTAAAAGTTAGCTCATTTTCTTAAATACACCAGTCTCCGAGGTAAGATAAAATCTAGTGAGTACTGTCATGATCTAGTTACAGCAGCCAGTTTACTCTTGTTGAGCCCTTCATCCCCCATTCTTCATCTCTCATCCTTGGCTTGTGTCAAGTAAATCAAGGCAGGTATATATTATATTATCTCTAAATATTTTACAGATGTGTGTATGTATGTGTAAGTATAGTAGAAGATCTTTATATAAAAAGATTTAAAGACTCCTTTAAATACAATAACTCAAGATACCTTTAAAATTAAAAACTATTTATTTAATGTCATAAAGTACTATTCACTGTTTAGTTTTCTCCAATCATGCCTTTCAAAGTTTGCTTTAGAACCCCAACAAGATTATTATGTGGCATTTGGTTGCTGTATTAATTGGGGTCTCTAAATGAATAGATTTGATAGAATGATCACATATATATGGATATATCTTTATATATATATATATATAGTGTGTGTATGTGTATATATGTATGTATATATACATAAATATATGTGTGTGTATGTGTGTATATTTACATATATATGTGTGTGTGTGTGTGTGTGTGTGCAGCTTTTCCTCCCTCCCCTCCCCAACCCCCCACTTCCCAACTCTTCCCCGGATCCACCCCATCCTCCCTTCCCTTCCAGGGACATGGACCAAATATGGCATAACAAGCTACAGTAAGACCAGGCACATATTCTCAAGTCAAAGCTGGATAAGGCAACCCAGTAGGAAAAAAGGGTCCCAAAGGCAGGCAAGAGAGTCAGACAGCCTGGCTCTCACTGTTAGGGCTCTCACAAGAACACCAAGCTACACAACCACAGCATATATGCTAAGGACCTAGGTCAGAGCCATTCAGGCTCCCTGATGTCGGTGAGCTCACTGGAGTCTCTCTCATTGGTTCTGTGGTTCTCAGTTGTTACGGTGTCCTTGATCCCTCTGGCTCCTCCAGTCCTCCCCTCCTTCCCCAAGCTCCATGTAATGTACGGCTGTGGGATCCTGCATCTGCTCCCATCAGTTGCTGCATGAAGTCTCTGGTTTCATTGATGATGATTATGCTAGGCTCCTGCCCCAGCACATCCTGCAGGCATGACAAACTCTAGGTTGGTGTCCCAATCCCTCCATTGGAAACTTTGCCAGGTAACAGAGAATCCATGTCTGCTCCATGTCCCCATTGCTAGGAGTCTGCTCTAGTGTCACCCGTGTAGATTTCATGGAATCCCCACTACACTGGGCTTGTACGTCACCCCTGTAATGTTGCGTGGGTTGCGTCTGTCGATACTTGACAGAAGTTGACACTAAAGCAGATGCGATTAAAGCTCAGTTTCAGCCCCTTTGCTCAGCATAGGCAAGGCCCTTTGAAGCACCCTCCACCCCAACCCCATCGCACGCCTTTAATCCCAGCACTCGGGAGGCAGAGGCAGGCGGATTTCTGAGTTCGAGGCCAGCCTGGTCTACAAAGTGAGTTCCAGGACAGCCAGGGCCATACAGAAAAACCCTGTCTCGAAAAAAACCAAAAAAAAAAAAAAAAAAAAGAATCTCCTCTTATTCTAAAGCAGAATAAAATGACTTATTGGTTCATTTGAAATAGCAGTAAATTTATTATGCATTAATAAAGTTTTTTATGAAAAAATATTCCATTCTATAACAAAATGTGTTCCAGTGACAGTGTGAGCTTGTTTTCAAATCCGTGTGAGTGGGAGACAGCTAGATTACTACATGAGCATTGGCATTCAGTCTGTCAGACATTGTTTTGTGTGAAGAATGTTGGGCCAAACAAAGCTATGTCATTGGAAGAGGGAGATGGATCTTAGTAGCTTGTTCAGATATTTTTGCTTAATAGCTTGCAGATACTTTTCTTCAACTGTGTATGAGAGATTTTTTTTTTTTACTTTTGAAAGAGATTTTTTAGTTCCACACATATGTGTATGTG
The DNA here is from genome assembly GCF_978045245.1 of Mus caroli. Classification (NCBI taxonomy): domain Eukaryota; kingdom Metazoa; phylum Chordata; class Mammalia; order Rodentia; family Muridae; genus Mus; species Mus caroli. Next base: position 15,425,359 of record NW_028227257.1, on the reverse strand, counting down.
TGTACATATGTGATTGCGGGTGCAGGCGTAGGCAGAGGTCAGGAGAGGGTGTTGGATCTTCAGGACCTGGAATTACAGGTGGTTGTGAACTGCTTGACTTGGGTGCTGGGACTTGAACTTGGGTCTTCTGAAAGACCCACAAGAGCTCTTCGCTGCCGAGCCAGCTCTTCCACCCCAACAGTGGTGGTTTCTTAAAGGTATAGCTATAGAATCTGAGACTGTCAGTGAGCGTGTATTCCAGTACGGCCTATGGAAATCATCTGCATTTGAATAGAAGGTTTACAGGCACATGGTTTTGTGACACCATGGCTTGGTCATCTGGAAATCATTGGTTTAGTGAGTCACGGAGACCTGCCAAAGCGTTGGCATTTTATTATACAGCATATGAAGATTGCCCTCCTTGATGCTGTAACCAGTCTCAGCCACGGAGCTGTAGGGGAGCTGTCAAACTCACTGTGGCAGAATCAGGCTAAGTTTTGCTTGAAATTACCGTTGGCAGCAAACACTGTCAGCTGTTTTAAGCGCCAGACTCTTTCATTTTTAAAGGAAATGTCTGCCAGTGCCCGAGTCTGCCTAACCACAGTTTGTTAATGTTTCTTCAAGTGCAATTGATGTTCCATGGAAAAAGCAGCCGATTGAGCTCCCAGCTCGATTGTGCAAGTGCTTTCCTTAAGACAGCCATTGATTTCAGTTAAAAACCCTCCCATTTCATCCTGGGTGCTGCTTTACTGTAATTAAATTAATACTTTCCCCACTTCATCTGAGAATATCCGAAAGGAATGGGTTGTAATTTTTTTTTTTTTTGAGGCATGTTATTTTATCTTTTAACAGTAGTTTGTAACCATGAAGAACAGAGTAACTGCTAATGCTTGCGTGGTCTCTTTTATTGACTGATAATACAATTAGCACTCATACCTCCAATCCTTGATTTGTTCCCCCAGTCCAGGTGTCAGCACAGTGAAGGCAGATTAGGTCTTAGGACTAGAGAGATGGTTTGATCTTACAGAGATGCTGAGAGACAACTCCATGGGCTGGCACTGAGGAACTGCTGGTGGGGCTATCAAGCCTTCAGCATTTTGGCAGAGACATCTCATAGTATATATGTGTTCTTCCTCTGGGGGTTGGCAGTTGCCTAAGTGCCATTTAACTCAAAGATACAAGATGGTGATATCTGACCACTTCTCCATTTATCATATGAAGGTCCTCAAACAGCAAACATTCCATCAATGATGGAGATATTCCCAGCTGTAATTGATGTAGGAAAGACAGAATTTATGTTAGACTTTCCCCTTTATTTGCTATTTTTCCAAAATAACTATTTGGTTCCCTGCCATTCTACAAACATGACTAATGATTTTTTAAAATTTTTTTTTCTTTTTTTCTTTAAAAATTAATTTTTGGTTAGTATACAAAGAAATGCAATCTACTGTGATTTTTTTCTTTTTTAAAAAAATTGTGTTTATGTGTGTATGCAGCACTTGTGCAGAGTCAGAGGACAAATTAAGGGAGTAGTCTCTCACTTGCCATGTGTGTTCTGGGATGGGAACTCAGTTCTCCAGGCATGGCAGCCAGCCCCATGGCCCACTGAGCAGTCCTGCAGGTCCTAGTGTGATATTGTCACACATGCACCCTTCTCCTTGGTTCTGTCCCCCCTTTGTTGTGCTCCCTTCTTCCCTTCCACCCTGGCTGCCCCCCCCCCCAAGTAGTCCTCACTTTGCCTTCCCCTCTTTCATCCCATCAGGCCCTCTAGGTTACACTCTTGCTCTAAAGTCCTTCCTGCATCTCTGTATCTGTCCTTCTGAGGCTGACTCATTGGCCTGACAGTCAGTCTGTCCCCACAAATGCCTAGCTTCATTCCTCCACGTTTTGTACCTATGCTTGTGTTGGTTCTGGTTCTGGGTGCCTGGCTGGTTCTTATCTGGGCTGGCATGGATGGTGCAGCAGTAAGTGCTGATGTGCAAGGCGTGATACACTCACGCGCCTCCTAGGTATATACTCAGAAGTGGACGCAGGGCGGATCATGTGGTAGTTCTGGCTTTAGTTTTTAGGGGTGTTTGCTTGTTTGCTTGCTTCTGCATTTTTGAGGCAGGGTCTCACTCTAACCCAGGCTAGCCTCAGACGCATGGCAATCCTCCTGCTTCAGCCTGCCAAGTTGTGGTATCACAGGTTAGGGCCAGCAAACACTGTTTGATTTTAGTTTTCAGAGGAGCCTTCCAGCTAGTTTACATGGTGGCTGCACCAGTTGGCATCCGTCCCATCCCCCACGGAGGTGGATGAAGATCTTTCTCTGTCCACGCCCCACTCACCCCCCACCAGCATTAAGGTGCTACTGGTTGATTTGATTTCTTTCTCTAAAAAACCCCTATGTGGTAGGTGTGCCTGGGTGAGTTTATGTGCACCACCTGTGTGCAGGGCTGAGGAGGCCAGAAGAGAGCCTTGGGTCCCCTGGGACTGCAGTGTGGATGTCACCTGCTCTTTTTTTTTCCTTTGAGAACTGTGTGTTCAGTTAACTTGCCCATTTTATTAGAGGATTTATAATCTTGAGCTTTAACTCTTAGAATTGCTTGTAAATTCTAGATAGCAGTCCTTTCTCTGTTGGCTATTTAGTTGGCCAAGGCCTTATCCCACTGAAGAGTCTCAACACTCTGCTGGCTTCCTTTGTTGTGCACAAACTTTCTATCAATCTGGAATGGTTTCCTGAACTCTTAAAGTCTTTCTCAGAAAGTCCCCGGAGTTTTACCAATGAAGACTCAGGACCAGAAGCTGGGGTGAAAGTCTGTGAGCTCAGAGAGGCAGAGAAAGCACCTGGCTGACCTTCCTCCCCAGCCGATGTCCCAGAACAAGTGCCCCTCTCACACTATCTCAGAACACCTCCTCCAAACCCAGAGTCCCTTCCTTCTGCTTCCGCTGCATCTCTGTTTACCCTCCCCCGCCCCCAAACACCCTATTACTCTGACTTTTTTTTTAATTAGATATTTTTTTAAATTTACATTTAAAATGTTATCCCCTTTCCTGGTTTCCCCTCTGAAAACCCTTTTCCCCTCCCCTTCTCCCTGCTCAGCAACCCACCTACTCCTGCTTCCTGGTCCTGGCATTTCCATACACTGGAGCATCGAGCCTTCACAGGACCAAGGCCTCTCCTCCCATTGATGCCCTACTAGGCCATCCTCTGCTCCATATGCAGCTGAAGCTGGCTTTTTTCCTTAATCCTGGGCTCACTTCCTGCCAGCTGATTGCCTGCTCTGGCTCTTGGTTGCTCTTATTTAATCATGTTTACAATATTCAAGCAGAAAGGTGTGGTCAGATATCCTGAAACATGCCACATCTTCAAGTAAACATGCCCACATCTTCAAGTATTTTGCTTGTTCCATTTCAGTCTTTACATTAAGGTCTGAATTAATCTGGTTTCATTCTCTTTGCCTTCCTGCCTTCCTGCCTTCCTTTTGTTTTTTGTATGGATGTGATTTATACCTGTGTACTTTCCCATGTATGTGCATGTGTGGATGGGGTATGCCTGCACACAGTTCTCAAAAGAAAAAAAACCCAAAACCCCCAAAAACAAACAAACAAACAAAACCCACCAATGAGCCAGAAATACTTTGCCATATTAGGAAGCAAGGAAGGTCTTGAGAGCTGCTTCACATAAACCATATCTCAATAAACCAGTTTTAAGAAGAACTGAGTCACAGTGTTGAAATATTTGCATTTTTTTACTTGAAATGCGTAAAATGTTCTGAAACTCATGAATTCATGATTAATAACAAGATCATTAGCCTAGGATGAGAATGTGGCTTAGTGACAAACTGAGTTGTGCATATGGCCGATGTGAAGGTAGTTCCCAACATGAGCTGTAGGACTGAGGGCGCTGTGTCCATCACCAGCCATTTCTCATCCCTTGGCTCAGTGGGGGAAGGCACAGACACTTGAGACCCTGGCGTCTCTTCTGGAGACTTGTGTGGACTCCCACGCCTTTGGAGTTGCCTGTGAGAGTCACTGTACAGTGGGCAGGAAGAATGATGGTCTTAGAGAAAAGCTACCAAGTTAGAGTTATTAGACAGACTTGAGTTATCAGCAGACATTTTCCAAAAGTTTATTCTCACCAAGAATCAAAAGATCTTACTTAAAATTTGGACTTTAAATCTTTAAAGAGATTTTAAATCTTTATAAAGTTATTTTTAATTCACTTTTTAAATTATTATTTTCCATGTGTGAGTATTTTGCCTCCATGTCTGTTTGTGTACAGTGTGCATGCCTGATGTCAGTGGAGGCCAGAGGAGATGTTGAAGTTCCTTGGATTTGGAGTTACAGAAATGGCTGTGAGCTGCTCTGTGGGTGCTGGCCTTCAAACCTGGGCCTCTGGAAGAGCAGCCAGTAGTCTGAATTAGTGAGCCAACTCTCCAGCCCTTCACTTTTTAAAAAAAAGATGGGGTAATAACATATATCTGTAATTTTAGCACTCAGGAGACTAAGGGAATTCAGAATTTAAGGCCATTCTGGACTGCACAGCGAGTTTGAGGACAGCCTGGGTTACATAGTGTTATCGTGAAAACATAACGGTCTATCTACATGAAAATACTGATGTGGACCGTGGAACAGAATGGGCAGTCTAGAAATGAAGAGCTGCACAGCCTCAGCCACCCAATCCTTAACAAAAGCGAAAGGGACAGCCTCTTCGGAAAACTGAAAGACCATAAAGGACGAGAGGGTATGCTAGAGAGAGGGCTCCACTGTGAGCGCTTGGGGCACGAGCATGACGTGACGACCTGGGGTTCAGATCCCAGCATCCCATGCAGGTCTGGTGGGGTAACTTGCACCTCTAACCCCAGAGCTCAGGAAGCAGGGGTGTGTGGATCTCTGGGGCTTCCCACTCAGCTAGTCTTAACAGGTAAGCTGCAGGCTCCAGGAGAGACCCTGTCTCAAAAGTGAAAGCGGATATTGAATAAAAGCACTCATCTCTGGGAAAGGCTAATTCTCCCCCTGGTAGCCACTAGTGGCCTGTAGTTTTTTGTCTAGGGTGAGATCCCATGAATATTTTCCACTTCTGCATTAATATGTCTGTTGATACTGCCATTGTTTCAGGGAAAAATTAAAACATCTAATGTTCCAATAACTTAAAGAGGAGAAGAGAGGACGGTATCCAGTGCCAGTCTCTATCCTCCTGTGCAACCTGGGGACACAGTGTAAACCTTTGTCCTCCATGTGTAACCTGGGGACAGACAGGTTTTGAAGAAACTCTTGGTTCTTCTTAGTAGGAATGAAATGGCCTTTAGAGACCAGCCTTGACAAGTGCCTCTGAAGCCAGCTCATTTTTCCTCCTAGGCCTTTTCAGTGAATGAAACAAAGGAATATGCTCCTTACACCTCCTTACACTAAGCACAGACTGGATACTTGGTGTTGCACTTGGCCACTCTAATGACATCTGTAATTCCTCTCCCCTGGTAGTGCCAGCCTTCCTCCTCTCTGATCTCCACAGGGCTGGTCCTCGGTGAGCAGGTGGATCTTTGTTTTAACACTGCTTTCTGTTTTTAGGTTTTACTCTTAACTTTTCTCTGTGATTGCATAGACTTGTGTAGTTCCAAGTGGAAATCCATAAAACAAGGTTACTCAGTTCATGAATATACCCCTCTACCTCGTTCTTCTCCCTTTTTTGTTATGTTCACAGATGGGGGCTGAGAAAACACCACATTCCCCCGACCCCCCACTCTGTCTGTCTGTCTGTCTCTCACTCTCACTCTCACTCTGGGGTAGCTGTAATGGATGGCACACTTTTCTCGGCCTTTGTTTACATTATGTGATTAATCTATAGCAATCTGTATAAAGAACTGTGGCCAGCTCTTCCTTATGTGTGGTGTCTTGTTGGGAGGATGTACTGCAGTCACGACAGCCTCTCTGTGGCCACATGCTCAGCTTGCTGGCAGTGGCTTTAAAGTTAATTCATAGCCTAATCATAAATTAGGAATTACATACGTGCATATACATACTACAAATTTTGCCTTTGATTTTTAATGTGTTTCTGTTTTGAGTGGCGCTGTATATTAGTTGCCTATTTAGGTTTCTCTTTTTCCAGAAAGGAGAAGAATTTCTTAGAGGAATCCCTTCTGCTAACCTGTTGCTGTTTGTATAATAAAGTATTTAACTCATAAAACTAATTTAAACATAATTAAAACCATGTGCCGCAGCAGAATGAGCAGTCATGTCTCCTGGCCAGACATGGTTAGCTTGCCCCAGACATCAGTCAGTATGTTGCCATGTTGGTGCTAACAAGAGAAGAAGCTCCTAGAGGCCTGGAATTCCTGTGTCATCAGAGCCTGACATTTTGAATCTTGTAGCAGACAGAGACAGATCTGGTTCAGTTACCTTACTACTGTAATGTGAAGTCAAAAAAGAAAAAGAAAAACAACTAAATTCAGTGTTGTTTTTTTTTTTTTTATATTCAGGAAGTTTCCAAAGGCTGAAATATATTTTAAGTGTAAATTAGCTAGTTATTGATGTAGAAATCATTTTAAATTTTTATCTGGATTTAATTACTTATTGCTGGACTTGTAACCATGAGTTTGCATTGTGGTCTTGTTCACCTCGATGCAGGCTTTTGTATTTTTCCTTCAGTGTGTGGGAAACACCTTATTCCAACTTTGTAGCTTTGCACCCCGTTTCTTCTCTCGTGTGGGCTCTTGACTCTTCAGTCGCCTCAGAGGTCATCCCTGTTCCCGGGACATGAGCTGTTGAGAAAACTAAAGGAGAGATTTAGGACAGCTTTCTCACTACTATCCAAGGCTAAGAGTCTATTAGAACTCTGCAAGTAGGGATGGAGGCAGGAGGATGGAGCACAAGGGTGGCCTAGACCCACATCACACATGGAGGAGTCAGCCCTTCTTCTCTGCCTTACTTGCTTGTGTCCCCAGGGCCTCTCAGAGAAGGGGGTCAGGTTGTGTGGAGCTTGTTTTCATATCTAAGCTGTCCCCTGCATGTCAGCCCTGTCCAGTGACCATTGTGTTTAAAACTGAACGGTCTCTGGCAGGCAGCAGTGTACTCCACTGGCTACTCTGGGATGAAGACGCATCTGTGGTCCTTGCTTCCCTTCCTGTACCTTTTGATCACTGAGATCTCAAGCTGGCAGAGTGGAACAAGCAGTGTTGAGATGATGCAAAGAGGAATGAGTTCCCTGATGGTCAGTTATTTCATTACATCCAGGAGAAGGCACAAGCAGTGGTGTTGGTGGGTCCAGGCATCCAAGTCTGTGGGGTTTTGACTGAAAAAAAATGTTAGATTAACATTTACTAGGACCGTGGGACTACACAGAGAAACCCTGTCCCCCCAAAAGAAAACACAACAAAAAGATTACACTGTATAAAATTGCACTGGGCCCTCTGCGTGGAAGAGGATTATGTCTACACACAACCAAAGTGTAGTTCCAGGAGAACGAGCTAGTCAAGGTCACTAGAGTTGGGCTTTTAGATCAGGTTCTGACTTGACTGTGTGATGATACACTTAGCCTGTAAAATGGAAAGGATACTGTCTAGAGCCTGTGGGAGAGACTGCTGCTCTAAGTAAACAAGGCAGTGCATCTGACTTGCCTGCAGTGTAACAGACACTTTGAAAGTGCTAGCTCCCTCTGTTTCTCTCTACTTTCTCTTCTTTTCTTGAAACATCACCCACAGAGTAAGCCTTAGTTCCTTAAATCTTTTCTGCAGAGATTGGCTGTTGAATTCCCTTATGAAAGTAGAGATGCCTTTCCTAAAGGACACTTGTCCCCACTTGCTGATTTATAAAACAAAGGGATTAAACCCCTGCCAGATGGAAATACAGGGGGTATCACTGTTGGATTGTCCAGCCCATCCCCCTCTCCCTGTTCTGCCCTCCCCTTCTTTCACATATGTAGTCCATGTACTTTCCCATTTTCCCCTCATTTCATGAACTGTTGATGTTTAGGGATGTTTCTCACATCCCAGAGTTCTAAACACTTCTTGTGGCAGCACGCTTTGGCCAGCAGATGCCACCCTTTTGCTTCTTGTGCCGTCTGCTCTGTGCAGCCTTGAAGCACAGGCTGCCAGCTGTGGATACTGCATGACAAAATTAGTTTACCAGTCTTGAAGTTTGACATTTCCTGAAAATGCATCCTCATCATACAGACCATATTGCTTGAGAAGAGAGGTGAGTGACCTTTCAGATGCCTGAGAGTCTTGGCTTACTTGGCCTCAGTTGGGTGGCTCTCTTCTCTGAACGTGATCATACCACCTGCCCTGTTTGTTTTTGATTTTTGTTTTTTTCCTTTCTGGTTGGAGAAAAAAAAAAAATCAGCGGAAATGTAAATTGAACTTGTGAACCAAATTTAAGATCCATGATAACATAATGTTGGCGTAGAATTTTAAGGCTGCTTATGTTTGAGTTGTATATTATTCTATTTCTGTTTCACATTTCATTTTTGTAAAAAGTATTATTAGCTCTTTGAATGATGAGGGATAATTCAGGGACAACAGAAGGCCAAAGCATTGGTAAGCCAGATGTGGGGTATGCCTGGTGACTGTAATGTTACCACCATTTCATACAAAGTCTAATGCACGTAGGATAGTCATAGTCTTTTATTTGATAGTGCTTGTTTTTGTGAGAGAATAGATGAGGTTTTGGGGTGTGTGTGTGTTTAATAGTTTGAGAAATTGAAGCCCAGAGATTTTTATATAACAAGCCCGTTTTCTCTCTTCCCCCCCAGAGTTGGGTCCCAGGTCATTTCCTGGTCCTCGGAACTCTTGGAGGCTTCCTTTTACTGAGACAGCCGCAGCTGGGAGCACATGTCAGATACTTAAGTTTGTTTTACAATCCAGGAAAAAGAATCATTTTTAATATGTAACGAGTACTGACGTCCGGGTGGGGTGGGGGGACAGCAGAGGGACATTTATCCTTGGCTCAGTGTGCTCTCAAGCTTATTCAGAGAAGGTTGACAGACTTCATTTTATTGTTCATCTAGGTCAGTAATTCCCAGGGTAAAGCAGTCTTGTGACTCTATATTACTTACCTAGTTTCCATGGGCTTTACAGTAAGTGTGTTGTCAGGAAATGTCATGCTAACTAAAAAGACATTTTTTTATGGCATCCTTTTGGCTTTGACCAAATGTAATCTCTGTCAAAACAAAGATGGCCATTGTGGAAGAGTCTTAATGTCTACAGCCAAGAGTTGGACTGCTTTTCTGCTGCTATCTCTGTTACTGTGAACCTATTAGTCTGCTTTAGGAATTTGCTCTTGAATTCTTCTTTCATGCTCTTATCTCCTGGTAATGTGGGCCTTTCTGCTGGTTTCCCCTTCACTCTTGCCCCACAGCAGTAGTAGATTCTGAATATTTCTAGCCGTCTGTGTATGTGTTATTTTCTTGTCCTATTTCCTGCTTTGTTTGCAAGAATACTTGCCTCTTTATGACTAGGTTGAAGGGGCTGCAGAAGTGGCTCAGGGGTTAAGACTTGCAGAAGACGCAGGTTCAATTCCCAGCAACCTCATGATGGCTCACAAACATCTATAATTTCAGTTCCACGGGCATTGATAACCTCTTTTAGCAGGCAAATGTAGTATGCAGACAAGATACCCATACACATAAAATAAACATAAAAAAAAAGAGAGAGAGAGAGAGAGAGAGACAAGGTTGTAGAGTTTGGGGTGGAAGTAGCACTCAAGTGCACACTGTGCGTAGGCCCCATAAACACTCTGTCCCACTCATTTCTCACACTATCTTCCCAGGGTAGATCTTATCCCTGTTCAGTGGGCAACAGGGCTTGGAAACACTAGGTGGTGTGTGTGACCCATACAGAGCTTGTGATTAATAAGTGATGAGTGTAGGCTTTCAGCTTTGATGTGGAGCCTGTTATTGTCCTCCGATAAAATACTTTCCTGCCTGGGAAGTGTGTCCTGCCCCTGAACCTTTGTTTAATTCAGGTGCTGTGCATTTCTTTCTCTAATGTGCTTTGGCAAAAAGCCACAGCACGTGAGTGTTCAGATTGTGGTTTTTAATACTGTCGTTTTAGCCCACTTATACATTCTTTGCAGAACTGCATATTTTTTGAGATTTTCACTCTATGATAGCTTTCCTCCTGTGTTTATGGGACTTCGTTAATTAGAGTGTAAATATGACAAGTGTGGAACAGGGGTTTTTTTCTCCCTCCTTTTTGGTAAAACCTTAGCAGAGCACAGTGATTGGAGCTGCAGTGCTGGGAATCCCTAGATCGAAGTTGGATAAAATATATTAAGCATTTAGAAAGTATTATTAATATGTGGGTTTGTCTTCACAGTTCAGGCTTACGTATAAGGAGAGCAGTGGGCTATGAGGCAGGGGCAGGCCTGGCAGGCCTTCCTAGCTGTGGGTTCTGGAGGGGCTCTCGGGCTCCTGCTCTCTGCTCGTCTTTACAATGGAGCTGCTGTGTACAGCAGAACTGGATGTGGCGTGTGAAAGAGAGATGCGTAGGGTTCACAGGTTCTGAACAGCTCAGGATAACTGAGCAACAGCAGTTAGAAATCTGTGCTCACTCTCCTGAGCTCTGCAACTGTGACCCGCCGCTTACTGTGCAACGAATCTCCTGGCTGTGTTTGCCTCAGGGTTAGTGAGAATATTAAACTTAACAATGCCTTTCAAGTACTTGGCAGAGTGTTCATTTAGTAAATGTCATGTACATGTTTAATACCTAAGGTAGGGAAGATAAATGAACCAGTAAAAAGGTGGAAAGAGGTGAGCTGCCCCGAAAAGGAGGCAGAAGGAAGCTCTGCTACGCCTATCCCGTTTTGTTGGGAGCCCTTGTGGGAGTTCAGACTCACTCTGAAGCACTTATTTAACACAGCCGAATTCTGCCACTCATGTTCCTAGGGTTAGGTGTCAGCCAGACTGGCTCCCTGCTGCACTTCCTCCGGGCGCTATGAGAGCTGGTGGGGCGGGGCCGCAGAGTGGCCCTGTTCGTTGTGCCTCAGCTCTTGTACAACCTGGGTGCTGAGGCGGCTGCTTACTGAGAAAGAGCAGGCCCGTGCTCTCTTACACACTCACCACACCCCCACTGCTTTTTATTTAGAAAAATTGTGGCAGAAACTATTCTAGGATTCTACGGCCTTCACACATGGCTGTGTGTAGTTTGAGTTTAAAATATCTTATGAGGAGTGGTGTTTAAAATGAGTGCAGTTGGGAAATTTGTTACCCCTCCCAAGTGCCCTTCCCAGATGTACCAGGGAACAAAGCTGTTCTCACGCATTGTGGAGAAAGGCTCCGTTCCAGACTCAGTGGAGGTTTTCCACTTTTGGAAGAGCTGCCGAGGCTCTAATCGCAAACTGCAGCCATTCTAGGATTAATTTAAGATAGTTCCTGGGATGAATTAACGTCTTGCAGTAAAAATACCATACACAACCTGTCACATTATCTGTGGCATCCTTCCCTGATCCAGCCCAGTTAATGAGAAAACCAGGTGTCCGGGGTTTATTGCTGAAGGAATGTTTAATAAGGGAGCCATGCATGGTGTTTGGGTTCGTGGTGTTTGGTCAGTGTGTGAGTTGTATGTGGAGGTGTGTAGAAGCTCTGTGGGACACAGGAGTTTACCTTCTTCTAATCTTACTGCCTCTCCTCCTGGCTCACTGGGGTGTTCCTGTGGAAAGATGAAAACCAAACAAGACAGTCTGCTGTACTCTGCATCCCCTGACTTGTAACTTTCTGGTCCAGTCCTAGGGGTCTTGGTACCATGTCAATAAGCTCCTGTGGTAGAATAGCTAGGCGAGCATCAGCATCCAGAGTAAGGCTCCTCCAAGGCTAGAACAGAGCAGGCAGCCTTGGCCCAGGGCTATAGATGATACCTCCATACCCAGGGGCATGGGACTTAGGAGGAAGAGCTAGCTGGGCCACTGCACATTGGATATGTGTAGCTTGCATTACTAAAATGAGCCTGTTACACCACAAACATACCTCCTGTGTGTCCCTTAAACATGTGTGTCAGAGTTATTCATATAAGAATGACACCCCTGTCCAGCCTGTGCCAGATGCTAAAAACATTTGTGTTTGTGACTCATGATTCAATAAAGCCCCAAGTTAGGAGTGTATTGGGTGGCTTCTACATTTTGAATATTGTTATTTTTTATTAATTCTTCTCATACGGTACATCCGGCCACAGTTTCCTTCCCATCTCTGTCCTTCCCCGGATCCACTGGGAAGATCCAGGAGAAAGCCATGGGACGCAGTGGTTGTCACTCAAGACTCGGAGTCCCGGTGAACCCTGCGTAGGTGATTCTGGGGGCTGTGTTCTCCTGGTGTCCTTGACCCTCTGAGTCCTGTAATCCTTCTTCCCCTTTTCTGTGGGGCTCCACTGAATTAGCGCTCCAGCCCTCTTTAAAGGTTTTTTTTTTTTGTTTTGGTTTGGTTTTTCGAGACAGGGTTTCTCTGTAGCCCTGGCTGTCCTGGAACTCACTTTGTAGACCAGGCTGGCCTTGAACTCAGAAATCCTCCTGCCTCTGCCTCCTGAGTGCTGGGATTAAAGGCGTGCACCACCACACCCTTTTAAAACTCTTTGCAGTTTTAAAAGCTTTATTTACATATAGTATCTAACTATTCAGACATTTTAAGTTTCTATATTTTGATTTGTTAACTTCAGTCTGTAGAATGCCATCTCATTTACAAAAATATTTTATATCCTAAGACTATAAAAACATTAATCTCTGCTTTGTTTTAGTTTTTTTCTTCCAATATGCAATCCATTTGCAATTTGTCTTGGTGTGAAGTGTAAGGTAGCCACCCAGATTCAAATCTTTCTTAGCTTCTTTTGCTGACAGCCAAGGATTTTCAAAATGAGTGGTTAATTTAGAGGTATCTGCATCTAAATGTGGCTTGTTTCTACAGAGAGAAAGTTTCTACTTGAGACTTGGAGTTTCAGTATTCTTGTCTTAAAAAGCCTCCAAAAGAACTGTGAAACACATATTGATTTTGGCCTTGACTTCAGTGTATCTCAAACGGGCTGATTCTACAGAACTTGATTCAAAGCATTTCTTCTATGTCTTGATGCCTTTCTGCCAAGCAAAATTGATCATTTCTGACCAGAAGGCTCTGAGCTGAAGGAAAGTGAGGAGGCTCTCGGCTGCTGCAGGCACACTTTGGCTGTGCGTGTGGGGCTTTTAATTTTTCTCTTAAGCTCTCCTAGTCACCGTGCTGCGTGTCCCGTTGTTGGGGACCATTTGGAGGGCACATTTGGTGCCGTCGCCTAGTCCTGGAGCTTGTAACCGAGAATCTTTAGATGTCTGTTTCCTTGGCATTCTGATGAGTAGATACCTGGGGTCTTCCCTGACAGTTGGTTCTTGTGTTCTCTTGTATCTCGACATCTGCTGTGGTTGCGTTTGTGGTGCTGATGTGCCTTCACCAGCAATGCCTGGTATGGTTTGTTGTTGGATAAGAAGTATGTTTAGTTCCAGTCTGACAACTTCCCTGAGCATCTAGGACAGTAGTTCTCAACCTGTGGGTCATGCCCTCTGTAGGGGAAGGGAGGTTCACACATCAGACATCCTGCATACCAGATATTTACATTACCATGTGTAACAGTAGCAAAATTACTGTTAGGCAGCAGCAACAAAATAATGTGGTGGTTGGGGGTCACCGCAACATGAGGAGCTGTGGTAAAGGGCCACAGCATTGGGAAGGCTGAGAACCACTGCTCTAGACTTTTGCAGATTTGCCCCTTGTACCCAGACTCCTGAGTTATAGCACCATTCAAAATGAGTTTTACCAGTAAAGGAACTGTGTTGTGCCAGCGAGGTCAAAGGGTCAGTACATACAGTAGAGAGAGCCATGGGAGTCTCTCTGTCAGCCTTCGAAGCCATCTCACCACCAGATTTCCTTATCTGCTGAATAGACTAGAAAGATGGCTGAGTGGATGGGAACTCTTGCTGCTCTACTAACCTAGGGTTGATCGCCAGCACTCACGTCTGGCAGCTCACAACTGCCCTCCACACCCATACCCACCCACACCCACACCACACCCACCCCATATTACACTTTTCTGAAGGAGTTGGTGAGTAACACGTGATGAAATGTGTATAAAATATATAGGTGCCCCTGCCTATATTAAGCATTTAATAAATGTTATTTTCTTTCTTGGTGTCTGGTGTTGCTTTGGTCTTCTAGGGGATTATACAGCCTCTACTCCAGCTGTAGAAAGGATGTTTTATGCACATTTCAGAAAGTTTAGAGATTAAAGAAAAGCTTTAAGATGTCTTGCTATTTATCACTCTCTAGCAACAATTGTAGTCTCTCTCTTTATTTTGATGTGCTTCCTTCCAGTTTTCTATGCTTACATGTAAGTTTCAGACTTACACAGCTGAAATCTTTCTGCCTATAGTTTTAATTTTTTCATCTAACATAGCCTGTTTCATTGTATAATTAAAAATATTTGCAGAACCATCTTTAGTAAATTACTGGTTGTGAGCCACCATGTGGTTGCTGGGATTTGAACTCTGGACCCTCGGAAGAGCAGTCGGGTGCTCTTACCCACTGAGCCATCTCACCAGCCCCCTGTTTTTAGTTATGTATGTGGGTGTGTGAGCGTGAGTACAGGTGCCAGCGGAGGCCAGTGATGTTGATTGAGTCTCCCCAGAACTGGAGTTCCTGACACATGGGGGCCACCTGCTGTGGGTGCTTGGAATTGAGCTCAGGTCCTCTGGAAGAACAGAACTGCTGAGCCTCTGCCAGCCCCCTAGTCAGACCTAGGCCTAGGCTATACTTCAAAATTCATGATCTTCCTGCCTCAATTTCCCTTTTATTGTTGTTGTATTGGTAGCTACCACCATTCCTGGCTTAAAATACTTGCTTCTAGTCATATATAGCCACTACAGTGTATAATTTAATTGACCTAATCAGTCAGTGTATTTGGCCTTTTGGGTTAGTTGAGATCATCCCAGTTTATCAAGCCAGGAATCCTTGACTACCAGAGAGCTGCCTGGGATTGAGTCTTTGTGCTTTTATTTGTAGGACGCCTCCTCCCTCAGCTAAGTGTGTGAAGTAGCCAGGGTATCCTTCCCACAAGCTCTCTGGTCGTCTGCTGTTCACGTAGGTTTCAATCTTTTTGGAGAGGTTCCTTCTCCTTACACTCCTGGGCTAGAAGAAAGGTGAAGGAGACTGAGTTGTATTTAGGTCTCTGGCCTGGTAGTGCCGAGTGAATGCCCAGGAGCTGGCCTTACACTAGGAGGTGACCATGCTAAGCAGGGAGAAGACTCTTCTAAATGTGTCCTCACAGGGCACACTGTTGTGTTTCAACTTCTTGTCTGTTTTCTGTAAAGCCAGTTTTAAAGTACGTTGAGACTGAGCTCACTTGTACCGTGGAATATAGTGAGATCTTGTGCTCCTTACTTTCAGAAATGTGGCCAGAAATAGCAATCCGAAAGACACGTGTAAGGCTCGCCAGGGAAAGCTGCTGTGCGGATACACTCTGAGAATCTGGACGGCCAGTGAATGGTGTCTTTGTCTCAGAACCCACAGCTGCCTGCTTCTGCTGTGATTGCTGTATCAGATCTGAGCTCAGCTTATAACAGTTACTGAGGTGGCATTGAAAACAAAACTTAAATGCTCTGGTTTGTGTCCCCAAGGGTCACTTGAAACACACAACAAAAATAAAACAAAACATACACTAAACAGAAAGCACAAAACAACATTGCTCCAGCTTGAGGCTGTTTTCATTTGCTCTGTTGGGATCTGAGACAGCCTGATCCAGGGCTGCCTGGCTCCTTTCATTCTCTGATGTTAAAGGATAGTTTTAATCTCAAACACATAGTCAGCTAGATATATCTGAGTCCAGACTAGCTCCGAAATAGAGCCTAAGAACTGCAGACAAGTCTGCAGGGTGGGTCCTACAAGGCCCTCTGAAGGCCACTTTGCTGTCTCCCTGTGGTAACCAGCTCATGCATACTCTTATAGTCCAACCGAGGCAGGAAGCTCAAGCATACTCTTGTATTCCAGTGCTGCTCAGAACACCCTTGTTGTTGGTTCTCCTGAGGTGGTGAGGGCTAAGTCCCAAGAGACTCTGGGTTCTGATTTCATTGAAACTGCAGACTTACCCAGAAGCAGATCTGGTTTTAGTCTTCACGGATGCTTGCTGATTGTAACCTTGAAATCGAGGATTAATTATGTGACTCCTGACACCTCAGATTCCCTATCTATAGTCACATTACACGTTAGCTGTAAGTGATGATTGAATGAAAGGAACATGTGTGCAGAAGTGTGCTACATGCCAGCCGTGATGACAGCCGATGGTGGCTCCTGTTATACTGTACAGCATCTGGCTGCCCAGCTATGATCCTAGCACTTTGGGAGACCGAAGAAGGGGAGGGGTCCTGAAAGTTGGAGGCTGGCCTTGGCTACCTAGTAAGACCTCGTCTTAAAAGAATTACCAGATAGCTAGATCCTTGAATCTTGCCTCCTCGTCAAGTAATGCTGGTTCCTACTTGCAGTTTAGATGCTTTCTCTTGTGTGTGTCTTGGTCTTTATGTCTGTAGGTCTGCTCTGCTCATTTTGCTTGATTTGCTGAGAATCACAGCATTAGCACCATGGCAAGAGCTGGGGCCCATGGTGGCTCTTGACTCCTCTCATGGTCACTCCTTAGTCATATTGCCAGTACTGGAAGTTAGGGGTTAACGTTTCCAGCGTGCAGAGAAAACACCTTGCTGTGTGATGCCCTGACTGTCTTTCTGTCCTGGCCGTGTCGGTAACTCTCGTTTGAGGACATTATGAAGTCTAGCTAATCAGCTCTGTCAGTGTTGTCAGACTTTCAGTCCGTATTCTTGTTTCATTCTGGGTGAATTGGGTTTTGCCCCTGTGAAATGTTGGTTTTGTCTTAAGTCTTTAATGCATTGGCATTAGTTTTGGGCTTTCAGCTCCATGGTAGAACCTGCACCGAGCCTGTACAAGGCCTGGCAACTGCAGAAATAATATAGACAACCATAGAGTCGCTCTTTCCTTTTTAGTACACACATGTAAGGCTGTAAATGTCCTTACATTACCTTACAACTGGCAATGTTTGATATGTAGGTGTTTGTCTTGTAAAGTCAGGTTTATTGAGTTTTAATTTACATAATATAAAATTTGCTCCCGTTATGTATGGTTTGATGAACTTTGACTGATATGTACAGTTTTATAAATAACCATAATTAAGTCACCCTGAAGTTTCCCATGACCTGGCTTTTGTCTGTACATATGTCGTTTCTAAGGTATATGAATAGAATCATTTAAGTCCAATCAAACCGTTTCTTCTTCTTGACAGAAGAAATGCTAAGTCACAGGCACAAATGCACACTTGCAGTCTGCAGTCAGACCACTCACAAGAGGGCAGAGCATATGAACATGGAGTCAGGTCACCAAAGACACGGTCACAGAGCACAGGCCGCAGTGCAAGCTGGGTTTTGTTTGTTTTGTTTTTCCTTTTTACTAGTTTTCTGCAAGCAGTTTTTATCCTTTGTGTATAAAGTTGGACCTTACTTTGTCTAAAGTTGCCTTTCAGACCATGCTTATTAAAAATGCATGTTTTTCAAAAACTAATTTGGTGTGTGTGTGTGTGTGTGTGTGTGTTGATAGTGGCTTTTGAGTTTTTGAGAGAGTGTTTGTGCCCAGGCTTACCTAGAACTTTAATCCTCCTGCCTCGGCCTCCCAAGTGCTTCTGACTATAGGTGTGTACCACCACGTCACAGCCTCAGTTTGCTGTTAACGCTCCGACTTTGCACAGGATGCTCTGGCTTCTTTTATGTGACAGGAAGAGAGAGGAAAGTCTGACCTTCTCTCAGAGGGCGGAGTTAGGATAAGAGAAGAAAGTCTGACCTTCCTACTCTTGGAAATTTCCAGCTCAAGAAAGTACACAGAAGCCACAGCACACAGGGATTTTTATGCGATTAGCCAACTCTTTTCTTAAATTATTAAGCTGCATTAAAACAGCTCGGTGTACTTGGTGTTTTAGGTCTCCCTGGCTTCTGAAAGATTAATATCACGGACCTTCTTAGTAGGAAATCTGTATATCAATTTAGAGCTACTCTTAAATTAGAGTTTTTCTTACAGAGCAAAGCTAGCAAACAGGCCTGGAGTCAGTCTTGTCTTTGTGCTGCTAGGTGTCAAAGCTTGGTCTGCAGATGGTAGACACGTGTGCTCCCGTGGAGATGAAGCCCAGGCCAGGGAGGTTCTCCTTGCAGTGTCAGTGTAAGCAGGACACTGGATGAGCTGTTCGTTTTGGTCTTAGAACGCACGGGTCCATTTTGAGTAATTGATATAGTGTTATTTAATGAACATATATTGTCCTCTCAGGCTTATGTATTTATCGATTATATACTTTTAAAACTTCTGTGAACTGCCCTGTGTCTGAGAGAACCCAGTAGGACATGGGTGTTGTTTTCACATAGAGATTTAAAATGGAAGGGCAGATTTCTTTTTTTTTTTTTAGATTTATTTATTTATTATATGTAAGTACACTGTAACTGTCTTTAGACACTCCAGAAGAGGGCGCCAGATCTTGTTACGGATGGTTGTGAGCCACCATGTGGTTGCTGGGATTAGAACTCTGGACCTTCAGAAGAGCAGTCGGGTGCTCTTACCCACTGAGCCATCTCACCAGCCCCGGAAGGGCAGATTTCCTAATTCAGTTTTTATTAAGAACTCTTTTCTGGTGGCTGGAGAATATCTTGGGTCTCCTGACTCAGACAGTTCTTAAGTTAGCAAAGAAAGGTATTAGGGGCCGGAGAGAAGTCGGAGCCAGGGCTGGAAGGCTGGGTGGACAACCCTCTACAGAGGGCGAAGTTAGCATAAGTATTGGGGTACAGAGGTCAGTATTTTCATAGACCTTGGAAGTCCCCAAGTCTTTCATTTCTTTAGTCATTTTTATTTATATCACTGTATAAGTCAGGCTGACTTCAGACTCCATCCTCCTGCCTCTGCCTCCTAAGTGCTGGAAGCCTAAGTGTGTGCTACCATACTCAGCCCCTCTCACCCCATCCTTAAGATAGTCTTGCTGCGTAGCCCAAGCTGGCCTCCTCTTCTAGATTCTTCTGCCTTACACTACCAAGAATTAGGATTGTGAGCACAGGCTACCACACATGGCGTGAGGGAGGTCTTTAAGGAGCAAGTTCTGTTGGAGTGCTCAGGTGTGATACGTATGAAATACACATCTCTTGATACTGTGTGCACAGTGTACCATCAAGGTGAGAGTTTAGAGAAGAAAAGAGTTTAACGCAGCCTTGACCCTGTGTCTTGTCTATGGCTAGGTTTGCACACTGTGGGGCTTGCTGTGGAGGCAGGGAAGCTCTGCTGTGCGTACTTAGGTGTTTAGTTGACACCGTCCGTGTTGATTCGAGGTAGGCTGGGTGTAATTCCCATACACTCTTCATTGGAAGAGCGTCACTGGAGCTTTTGTTGAGGGCCGGGTGGTGCATTGTAGTTCAGCTGTAGCCACCATTTATCTACTTCCTCCTTTCCCCAAGGAGTTGGAGGCAGTAGCCCCTACCTGACCTGTGCACTTGCTCTGGCGTGTTCTCAGCTTTACTGTGTGTACTTTGCTAATACTTACATCCAGTGCTCTTGTAGAACACATACTGTCATCCTCTGGTGCACACACTAGATAACATGCCCGTTACTGTAGAGCTACAGAGGACAGAGCTCAAAGCCACTCACTGCCCTTGCCCCAATAGTCCCTCCTCTGGCGGGAGTTCCACTCTTCATTTGCCTTGGCAGCAGTGTTCCTGACCTGGTAAAGCTGCCAGTACAGTTGGTTGATTGGACTTAAAACGTTCAGCCAGTTGTAGTTCGTCGCTTCAGCACATCACACAGTAGGCACTTTGTGCAAAGAGCCAAGCACAGTTTTGTAGATGGGAAAGTGGTCCAGAGAGGTAGAGTAACTTGCCTACAGCCCAACAACAGCACTAGGAGCAGCGTTTTCAGCGTGAGGGCCATGTGACGTATTTAACGTCTATTCCATTCAGACTTGTGATCGCCCACACTGTTCACTGCCTCGTCTTCACAACAAGCATTCTCTCAGAAACTGTATCATCTTGGGCAAGTTATCTACCTGCTCTTCTTTAAGATTACATTTTACAAGATATGTCTATGTCTGTGGGGTGTGCATGTGTGAGTGAGCCGTTCTCAGAGGCAGAGAGGTGTCCGATCTCTTTAGAGCTGGTTACAGGTGTGGGAGCTGAGCTCAGGTCCCCTGCAAGAACAGTAGGCACTCTTAACTCCTGAGCCATCGCTCCAGCTCCCTATGTACCCACTCGTAACCCGCATGGATCTCTTCTGTAAAGGAGTGCAGTCCTAGTGCCTGCTACCTTAAAGATAGGCTAGATGAACGTACAGTGCTGATGCTAAAGGCAATTAGCATATTTACGTGCACGCCCGTGGAGCCCAGTGATAAGCTGACATGGTAGCATACTAAACAAACTCAACTTTAAGACTGAAAACAGATTTAAGAACACATTTCAGAGACCAGTTGTCAAGATGAACAGTACCTGGACTTAGGTTGTAGAAGGTACTTGCTCAGAGCTCCTTGAACAGACAGCATACACCACCAGGCTGGGAAAGGCAGCCGCTGGTGGCCTTTGGGTGATTGTTAGACTGCAGTGAGCACAGTCTTCCATTAGCTGGGACTGATGTGCCGAGAGACTTTCAGGGGGCCTCAGAAATTCTAGATGCCCTTGATCAAAAGACTGTTTCTGTGTTCTCCATCTAAAGCAAGAGCTCTCAGAACAAGAGCCTGTTGTGAGTAAGCTGTTCTCACCTTCAGTAGTGAGCCTGCGCTGAGTTCTTGTCTACAAGGGTCACATTTCTTAATAACTTGATTATTTCATTTTATCTAAGGAATACTGTTATAGCAGGAGTTGTTTTTTGTCTGAGGAACAACACTGCATGAGGCACACCCTTCACACATGGCTGACCTGGGACTGGATACTTGCTTCCCATCAGCAGAAAGCCTAGAAATGTTCATTGAGCTGAGGTTTGTCTTCAAGGATGTTAGAGTTTGCATGAGGTTTGCCCTGCGCACTCCCCCCTCGCCCCCTGTATAAAGGCTTGCATGGTGGAAGGTTGCCTGGCTGGAGGCTATCAACAGCAATGAAGAACCATTCATTTAGTCATCCCTCCAGCCAGGCAAGGCTTAGTGGAGTAGATGAGGTGAGGCCATTTCCTTCCCGCTGAGAACTTTCATCCTAGGAAGAGAAATAAGTGAAGAGAGTCAACAGACAAGACACACTTTTAATGAGCAGGTGCATACATACATGCTGCAGCCTCTGCCTGCTCACGAAGTGACATAGAAAATGGGACTTTACAAAAGTATCCTATTGTCCCGGCAGAAGGGGCTGAGTGGCTTAACTTTTATGTACTTCAACAGACTCATTATAAAATTAATGTAGGTATTTAATCATTTATGGATCTCTTCTGATTCAGGTTCATTGAATTGTGATGTTAAAATTAAGTGATGACCAGAGCCCCTCTAGATGATCTGGTCAGAATAATTGTGTGACATTTGAGGCGTGAGGATCTGAGTGGAAACCTGAAGGATGGGGGTGACCTGAGCACCAGCCACTGAGACAAAGGTCTGTGTGACTATTGGAAGACTCACAAGTGACATGTCCAAACACCAAGCAAAGGTAGAGTTGTAAGGAGTGAGGCCTATGTAGGGGAATTGGATTTAAAGATAGTAAGGCCTGCTTTACTCTGGTTTCAGTTGTGCTTTTGCTGTGGGTGGTGGTGGTGTGGACTTGGGGATTGGAGACAGAAACCACCCTGATGAGCTTGAGTCACACCAGAGATGAGCTCCATGGGGCTGGGCTGGAAGGGAAGGGAAGGGCAGGGTGAGCTTGAGCACCCAAGAGAGGGGTGGTCCATTCCTGGGGTGGGGAGGAAGGCGGGTAGACAGCTAGAGCTCTCTTTAGTGCAAGCTGCAAGCTCCTGTAGCATACCAGGGACTCCGATAGCCAGTACGATGGAGCTAGATGATTCTCCTGGAGTGGATTCTGGGCTCTAGGTATGAGTGGCACTCACAGCATAGAGAACATACGTAAACTTAGAAGGATACTCACGTTGAGTCCCCTGTCTGCTGAAAACCATTCAGACTTCCTGGATTGCTCGTATGAGAATCTGATCCTTTGGATGCTGGTTTTAGCAAAACTGTACAGACATTTTACTGAACCATTTGAAATTTATTTATGTCACCAAGGACTAGGAAGGTGAAATGCTATACCTGGCGCCATAAAACAATTGTCTGAGCTTGTTTGTCAGAAAAATCTATATCTGCATGGTGTTATCAAATCCTCAGCCCTGCCCTACTGGCTGTGTCCTAATGGGAGGACTAAGAGCAGTCATTGTTTAGATCTAAGGTGGCAGAGTTAGAACGAGAATGTCTGTCACCCCAGGTTAGAATCAAGGATAACAGAGCTGCTTAGAAACTAGGAACCCATAAGAAGCTTTAGACTAGGCAGCTGTTTGGTGTGAAGTTTGTTAACAGCTAAGTGGAAAGGCAGGTGAGGAGTCATGCTTGAGGCCCATCTCTAAGATGCCACACTTCCCACGGAGTCTGATAAGGTAGCACAGGGTTGCTGCTCAGGACCATTATTTTCACAAGCGAATCTGACGCTGTGTCCACAGAGACACCCTGAGCATGTGAGATCGTCTAAGAACTATGCAAACAGCCTTCCCTTACAGTGGAGATGGAGGCCTTCAGGGGAGAAGGACTTGCCTGCAGCCACAGAGCAGTTCAGGGGTGTCAGTGCATTTCCCTCAGCTTACATTCCCCTCTGTCCTCATGCAAGGAAGTTTTCTTTCCAGGTCCCTGCCTGCCTGTCTGCCTTCCTTTTTTCTTTCCTTCCTCCCTTCCTTCCTTCTTTCCTCCCTCCCTCCCTCTCCTCTGTCTTTTCTCAAAGCATACATCCTTTTTACAGGGTTATTACTGACTTACTGTGCTTGTCACTACCTGCGTTGCCTCACCAGGGCCATGACTTCTGTTGTTTTGTTCACTTAATTGTCTTGTGAATTCTCAGTAGTGATTGACCTATAGTCGGAGTTCAGTGAATATTCCATAATGTGTGGGTGAAACATTTTTGTCAAACAACCCCGAGTTGTTGAACCTTGTGGGGACTCCCGGGTCTTAGGGATTATTAGCACAGAGAGGTGAAATAGGTGCTGTGTTGTTTTTCACTTGTGTGATCCTACTTAAAGCAGCAGACTCACGAAGAGCTTGGTTATGGGAGATTATCAGTAACAATGGCCGTGATCACTAGCATTTCTTGAATCAGAGCTCACTACCTGTCAGGCAGGCACTGTAGGAAGTCCTGAGCTAACAGTGTTTCATGGCACCCACGTCCTCCTCTGAGTCTTCTCACAGTCCAGTCTGGGAGGAAGAACTAGACCGTCTGTGTGTTCAGGGAGACTAAGGCGCGAGCGGGAAGTTGCTTCTTCAGGGTTTCACAGCCAGTACAGGCAGTGATCTAAGGATTAAGTTCTTAGCGACCTGTAACATTCAGTATTGGGTTTAGGGTGTTTTCTCTTGGAAGAGGAATTGAAAACACGGGAGACTAGGCAAGCGACAGTCTTTAGGGTGTCCCTGGGCCAAAAACATCAACCTCCAAGGTGGTATAAACCACAGCCTGGAAAAAAAGACAGTTTATTCAGCTCAGCCTTCCAGCATTTCCCATACCTTCAGGTCTTTCCATTCTCCCATAACAAAGAACCCTTCATCTTCAACTGGTAGGCTTTTTCTGCTTCTCGGAAAACTTCCCTGAAACCAGCCAAAGAAAATTCCTGTGGTGACAGGTCACACTAAACCATTTCTAGGGAGGCCACTGTAGCAGTCATTCACACCCTGCCCCCTGAGGAAGGTGGGTGGGAAGAAACTCCTTCTCCCAGTTTCTCTAACACGGCCCTGTGGAGGCCTCAGGAAGGGGCCGACTGAGGGCTATGGTAGTTTATAAATGTGAGCACAACAGGTCCCTTGTGAGACTTGGGTGAGTCTGTGAGTTCTAGGAACACTGTACTTCCTAGGAGCAACAGGGACGCTCGCCACCCAGTGTGCACAAGGCTAGCATTCACTCACAGCTCTGCAAGTCAGGCCACCCTCGTAAAGTCAGCAACACCACACATGGGGCGCAGATTCCATTTCATTCTTAACAGAACTCCTGATGAACCTTCACTGCTCCTTCTGTAGATGCACACAGCTTATCCAAGTGCTGGGGTTGCACTGTGTGCCACCACTCCAGCCTGGGACCACAATTTGCCAATCTGCTGGCATTTCAAGAGTCCTGTTTGGAACTTGAGTTATTGCATAGGGCTGGGCTGTGCTGGCCTGCCTTTCTGCAAAGCTGGCTCACATGGGCTGTGGAGCCATCCTGCTGGTTACCCTCTGATGCTGCCGCATGCTCGCTGGGAGATGCCAGGCAGGTTATCTAGTCACTCTGCCCTGGCTTGTGTGCCCTGTAGCATGGGGACACTGGAACACTCCTGTCCTTTCTCAAGAATATTAATGGAGTCAATCTGTCTGGCTCCCAGAGCTCAGCGTGTCAGCACTAGCCATATCTTTAATGTATATGCTGTCCCTTTCCCTCTGTGTATAAAATTAGTTGGAAATTTCAAGGATTTGCCAGCCAGAGGTTGTACCCGCATGGTCAGGAGCCACATGCAGATGACCCACACAGATGCTTGGTTTCAACCTAGTGAATGTTAGTGGGGGTTAGTATGGCTGTGTGAGACTCTGGGGTTTGGGGGAGGCTCATCTGCACTGAAAGTAAGTTCCAGACACAGGTATGAGCACTATCTCTGAACTTGTATGCACTAGGCAAGAAGTAGGAGTCAGCGAGTTACTGTATATGATGAATATGTACTTCAGAGGTTTTCAGGGATGCATGGTCTCAACAGCTCTGTGGTTGTGGTCATTGGAATTAGCTCTTGCTAGCAGCTGCTGCTCCTTGATTCTGACTGATCACACTGTCCTCCTGCCCACTTTCCTTCTGGATGCTGGAGAAAACTGGGATTCTCAGCTCAGACACTGTGGTGACCTTTCTCACTTCTCTTCTAGCTCAAGAGCTGGACTGTGGAGGACCTTCAGAAGAGGCTCTTGGCCCTCGACCCCATGATGGAACAGGAAATGGAAGAGATCCGGCAGAAATACCGGTCCAAGCGGCAGCCAATCCTGGATGCCATTGAAGCCAAGAAGAGGAGGCAACAGAACTTCTGATAACACCAGCCCAGCCTTGGTGACTTCTGGGTTGCTACACTCATGTCTGTTAGCCAGCACTTCTGCTCTGTCATTTCTCCACAGCACCTTTGTGAACTCAGGAATGTGCGCCAGTGGGAAGGGCTGCTTGACAGTCACGGTGCCATTTGGTGTGTGCATTTACACCGGCAAGGTGTACCTTGAAGGGTTTGTATTGGTGCTTTTAACTCAGAATTCTAGACCCCAGGAGCAGATACTCCTAGTTCAGTGATAGCTGGGAAATTTTTTACATTGTTTCTTTTTGTTTTCCTTCTAGTAATAGCTTTTGGTTGCTCGCCCTGGAAGACTTTTTAAAAATCTATAAATATGCATATATTATATATATATATATAAATTATAAATAGATTCCCCACTCTATGTGGTGGTGTCTCTGTACAGGTACAGTTTCAAACACTTTGCCTCTTTCCTGTGAGATTATGGTACTGTGCAGCAAGTGAGCAGAAGACACTGGGAGGCTCGTAGGTGGTCACTGAATCCCAGGCGTCAGCTTCACCCATTGCAGGGTTGCATGGAGAAATTAGTCTTGGGATGGCTGTGCCACCACAGTGACGAGCCTCCCATGGTCTCCACTGTCCTCTGAAGCTGTCAGTGATGCCAGGAAAACAATCTGGAGAACTTGAGTTTGCTCTTTTCCCAGGAGACGCCTGGCACCCTCTTTGCAGAGTAGCCTTTGCTGTCTCAACGCCTTTCATCCATCTCCACCCTCCCAGCTGCCTAAAGCCGCATCCAAGATACTGCCCAGTGCCTTAAGAGGAGACACATCTGTGAAAGGACAGGCTTCCAAGAACTTTCCAGCAAACCAAGCCCTATCCAGTCCAGAAAATCTCAGTGTTCCTGGTTAAAATCACACACGGCATTTGTTCTTCATTTCGTAGATACAGGGTAAAGGGCTTTGCTTCCATAGTCCACATCCAAATATGCGACTGTTGACTTTTCATTCACTGTGGAGGCTCTGGCAAGGGTCAGTTAATGCCCAACTGAGGCTCACTCCCAGAAGGCTTAGTTGGATTCAGAATGGTAGGGAAGGGACTGTCAGAGTCACAGTAGGTCTGATTGTATTGTCCAGGTGGACAAATGAGACTCAGAGGAGAGGTGACATTGCCAACACCACAAATCAGGGTAGACTAGAAGTAGGGATTGGAATTCAGAGCATTTGTCCTGTACCACTGGACCAAGAGCCTCTTCACTGAGAGAATGAAGCTACCAGTGTACATCAGGTTGGCCCAGGAACCCCTGGTCTTTCCTTGCCTCTTTGGTACCTGAGCTGCTATGGAAAGGCTCCCCAGAGGAGCCGTGTCATTCAGTCTCAGCTACTAGTGGGTTCCTTACTGTGTCCCAGAGACAGACAGTCTCTCACGGAGGGCCTGCAGTGGGGTAGAGGACTTTGCAAAAGACAGTTATAGAGTCATCCCCGCATCTTTGGCTCAAAACTGCAGTCAGAAGGAACTGGGAAGCCAGTCGCCCTGTTATGTCTCATTTCATCCCTCCGATGGGAGCCCTGATGGGGTTGCACCTGAGCATTCTGAAATTCGACGCCATAATTGCTTTTGCTCCCTAACCTGAGAGTCGATAAAGTGGCAGGGGATGTTCTCTTCTGTGACCAGATTCTGTTCTTTGCAATTAAAGCAAGCTTTAAAAAATGCAAGAGGCAGCTGGTCTGCAGGACTTAGCCAGTAAGGTAACTGTGTGACAGAGAGAATTAGGACAATTCGGGGATCTTGCTGGGATGATAAATGGCTGCTAGGACTTCCTGGGAAGCACGTGTCAGGCACTGGGCTAGGTGTACTACAGGTTTCATCAGGATTCCCTGGGCTTATTAAGTTATTTCTCATATGATGAAATTGCGTTTGAAAGGTTCCTTCCCATGACACTGTGGATTGGGATGCATGACATCATCCTGTGGGGCTGGTAGTCACAGGAACAGCAAAGTCCTAAAAGCTTAGAATGAAGTGACAGTGGCTTCTCACGAAGACTTAAGTCTAAGTGGTATGTTCTTTTTAAGCTTAGAAACCAGGTGAATTAATAGTCAAGTCCCCAAGTCAAGAAAGCTTTTAAAACCCAGAACACAGGGCATGCATAACATTTGCTGTGCTACTTAATAGCCCAGCCTCGAGCTCTTTCCTCTTGAAGGAAAATGCTTTGGGCTTTGCCAGACAGAAGGAAAAAGCCCACAGCTCCCTTCTGAAGCAAGATGGGTGTACAGGAAAATAGTTTTTCCTGTGACTCTTCCGCAGCCATGAACCTAGATCTGGAGTCTGTTTGGTTGCAGGCATGCATGTCTGCACTGCGTGCATAGCTTGGTCCACAGTCAGGTGCCTGGCAGGTCAGCTCAGCAGCCGTTTGCCAGAAGCCGGCTGTTTTGGATTCCTGGCGAGGCATATGTGCTGTTCAGTGGCACAGCAGGCAGGGGAGCAAACGGTCCTTTCCTTGAGGACCAAATCCAAGGAGCCCTGTTTCACTTCTCTAGAGCTTGAACATTTGTGACTCAGGCTTGCAGTGGACTCTCTGCTTCCAAGATGCGGAGGCCTACGCATAAATCTTCTTATTAGCAAACAAACAAAACCTCATACTCTCTAAAAATACTGTAGTGTTGCTCCCATTCAGAAATTTGAAGCACATTTCCATCTTTATTTCCTTTATATACATTTTTATTTTATATAAGGTTTTATATAAGATTTTGCATTCCCCAGTAGATTGGACGATAATTTTTGACTGGCTGGTCGTGGTAGAGGTTGCTGGGTGTGTGAATAAACAGAGTAGTAATCTGAAGCCTCAGGAGTTGGGTCTTGAGTTCCTTACACTGTAGACTAGCACCTGACAATGCCAGATTCTTATTTTACCATTTAAAACTCAGTACCCCCATCTAATGTCAGGAATGAGAGAGATGACGTCACTGCAGACCCTGCAGACACTCAGAGACTAATAGCAGAATATTATGAACAGCTTCTTGCTAATACATTCCCCAGCTTAAGTGAAATGGACAGATACCCAGAAAATTACAAAGGAACTAAGCTTACTCAGAGATGAAATGGGCAATCGCAGTGGCCCCCAGCCCCTTTTCTACCGGAACTTGGTAAAGCTCTGAGAGACACGGGACTGACGCTCCCGTAACAACTGTCCCTCAGTGTCATGCCAGCAGACAAGAGTCCCATTCTTACACCACTGGCCTTCCCAGCCTAACTTTCAGGCTCTAAAGATTGCTGTCCTTTATTCTGGGGGAAGTTTTTCCAGCTCAAACTACACCCCTCACCCTCCGCCCTTTTTAAAGCACTGTTTTTGTATTTTTATTAGAATTACATGCATTGTCTTTGGAATTCGTGTTCTTTGTGTTTAAGGGGGGAGGTCTCTTCCACCAGCCTGCACTCAGACCAACTTGGAGAGAAAAAAAAAAATCTTAAATGCTGTTGCTGATGTAAATTTTAAAAAAATGTGAAGTTTGTAGCTTTAATCTTTTGTAACAAAAACGAATTAACACTGGCTGTAAGTGCTGACTGGAAATGCTATTTTGTAAGGTTTGGATGTAAATAGTAGAGGTCAGCTGTTTGTATATGTGTGAGATATAGCTTCTTCCACTGCCATTTGGTCTTAACTCGAGGTACTTCCTGTGTGCTTTTATGTTAGAGTTGTCCCCTCATTTCTCCCCCAACACCTGTCACCCTTGTGTTAAATAAACTGTCCTTTAGACCACAGTCCATCCCCTTTCTTCACATGAGGTTTTCCATACATGTCAGTGCTGTGCAGTGTTGCTGTGATTCTTGATGCTACTGGGTGGATATTCTGGGATCCAGAGCCAGGAGAGAGGTCAGCTTGTTGACATACAATGACAGAGCCAGTTGGCAATACCATTACAATGAACTGAAATGGACATAGTTGTGTGTGTATGTGCGTGCGCATGCGAGATTTAAAAAATTATTTTATATATATTTACTATATAATATATATTATCTCCCCATACACACACACACATACATACACAAACATCTCCCCATACTTGCCTCTTTCATTCTTCCTATCCCCCTCTTCTGAGATGTCCCCTGAGCTTTGGAGGGGTCCTCACATCCACCTGAGGCTAAGCATTCCACCACTACCCTCAATGCTTCCTCCACTTGTAGGTTTCTGCATTAACCACTGCCAGCCGCAGTAAGGAACTTTTCTGATGAAAGCTTAATCCTGGGATTGTGTATGTAGAGGGCTGTTTGACAATGCCACTGCTTAGCAAAATGATAGCAGTTGGTTTCTTCCTGGGTCAGTGACTAGACATACCCAAGGAGTAGCTGAGCCCAGAAGCACCACTGGGGAGACTGAGGGAAGTGTCCAGCCTGTGTATGCAGAGGAGAGTGACGGTGCTGCTGAAGCATCGGGGAAGCATCCAGAAACGTGAAAAGTGTAGAAGAAGCCAGGCCAGCAGAGGGTGGGGAGGGAGGAGAGAATGCCAGGTGGAAAGACAGGCTGGGGCAGGAGCCTGATGGACAGCCACTTTGGGCCAGCATTCAAGATGAAGCCGTAGGGCCGTGCCCTTTGGTGGTACATCCTCACCTCTGAATGACCCTGGCTTCTCTTTAGTCATAGAAAGTTCATCAGTAGTGGGGAGGGGCAGATGGATGTGGAAGGGCAAGTGTGCATCTTATAAGTCAGGCTGTAACATTTAACACTCATTCTGTGTTCTTCTCTTGGAGTGGGGCAATGGCATCTTATTGCCTAATGTGTTCACTCCCTGAAACACTAGGCATACCTTTCAGACTCTTGCCATGGTTGACACATACTCCTGTTGGTCAGATTCTCAGTCTGAGCCAATTGAGGAATGATGCTGTAGTTTTCTTCTAAGCAATTGGCATGTGACAGACAGTGTAGAGCCTTTCAGATATTCCGTGCTTCCTTTCAGTGGCTGTAATACTCTCCGAGCCCACAGGGAGACTATATGTGAGTGCATGCGTGAGAATGTGAGTGTGTGTGTGTGTGTGTGTGTGTGTGAGAGAGAGAGAGAGAGAGAGAATGTGTGAGTGTATGCGCATGTAAGAATGTGTGAGTGTATGTGTATGCATGTGTGTGTGCATATATGTGAGAGAATGTGTGAGTATGTGAGAGAGAGAGAGAGTGTGTGTGTGTGTGAGAGAGAGAGAGAGAGAGAGAGAGATACCATGTGAAAATTTTGACCAAGGGACCGGTATTTAAAGATGCACGTGTCTGCAGTGCCATCATGAGCGAGAACTCAAGTTTAATCAAGAACATATCAAAACAAGTTTGCTGGTGCTGCACACCCACAGTTCAAACAGAAGAACTGTTGAAGGTAGCTAGGATATGGAAGAGCGGAATTCTTGAATACTGGTGAGTGAGCCTACCTGAGACCCAGTAGTTCAGGGTGATCCCTCAATGGAACTGTGCACATATCTCTACAAGACGTGCATGCATATGTATGGCATGGCATTGCTTATTGTAACCATCGCCGTGCTGCCCAGTCCAGAGTCTCAGGCATTCTGGGATCTCATACATGTTAGGTAAGGCACTCGTCCACTGAGCCTTAGAACTCTTAAGTTGTCCAAGCTGTATCCAGGCAGGCTTTAACTTAGCATCCACCAGCCTCAGCCTCGTGAGTAGCCGGGGTTATAGGCCTGTATCATACATAAGCCTATAACACTGGTATTCCCAGGTGGTCTCCATGGAAGAATTAACCTGGCACAATTGTGCTTGGCCTCTAAGATCGGAAGAGGTCAGGTACATTCATGGTGGTATGAGGTCAGGTCCTTCATTTTGTAAAAGGAAGCCATCCGGATGCCCAGTGACAGTTGAATGGATAAGTGACATAAGTCACTGTACTGGAGTACTACACAGCACGGCAAATGAATCATCAATAGCTGTTGTGGGAAAAAGCAGAGGCTGACCAAATGAGAGAAGCAAAGGTGGTTCATTTAGAGCTTGCTCTGTCACACTTAAACTTGTGCAGACTCAGAGGCGGAAAGGAAGAGTGGGAACCTTACTCTACGGTGGAAAGACGTAGAAGGCTTCAGCCTTGAATGGAGGCGGGCGATGGGCTGGGATGCTCTAGGCAAGCTAATGACATTTTTGTGCTGCTAGTTGGTCCTCACTGCAAATGGAAGACATTATGTGAGCCTGCTACTAATCAAGCCCTAGCCTTCTTAGGCTAGTCCTCACTGAAGTTATGGCTCAGCTTCTTGAATTGCCACTAGAGGTAGCCACAAGCTGGCCGCCTGCAAGGTCTAGCTAGTGGCAGGCCGGCTTGGGCTGTTTGCTGTAAGAATGAAATTGGTTTTCTGGGTAGTTGGTGGTGGGTGGAAAGTCAGAGCTCTCTGTGAATGCTCTGCCCCTTGTCCACTTGCATGTTCCATTTCTAACTATACACAAAAGCCTGGCTGATCTCTCTCTGATACTAGAATAAAGTGAGACATGTCCGTTGTTGAATGAATGGACAGATATGATTTATATTCAAAATGGACATTACTCCATTCTTGAAAAAAGATATTCTCACATGTTACAACTTGGATAAACCTTGGACATTACAATAAAAGAGCGTATCAATTATTTTGCCTACAGGGTCCTAGCGTAGCCAGGAAAGTTAATTAAGCAAGCCCAGATAATGTTTTGGTTGTTTTTGTTTGTTTGATTACTTGTTTGTTTCTTTGGTTTTTTCGGGGGACACAAGAAAAAGGGTATTTCTGTTCTACAGTTAGAATCACTAAATACTTGGAGTAGAGTTAAGTTGGAATTCCAAAGTTGGTAACTGGTTGTTGCCAAATTCGCACCTTTATGGAATTGGGGTTGTTCAAGTGTGATTGCAAGAGGCATAGCTGCCCCGAGAGTGGGAAGAAGCCCAAGGCCCCATAAAACTGACACAAACAGTTCACGACCTTTCTTGGTGGAGGAAAGCGCCTAGATTCCTTCTTGCTCAAGGTTGCTTAGCTAGAAGGTGGAATCAATTTAGCCTGGAAGGCTAAAAGTAAACTGGGCAGGAAAGAATTTAGGGCATACAGAATTGCAAACACTTGTTAATTGATACCATGGGCTGGCGGAAATTGTGTGTGTGTGTGTGCGTGCGTGTGTGTATGTGTGTGTGTGTGTGTGTGTGTGTATGTGTGTGTGTGTGTGTGTGTGTGTGTGTGTGTGTGTGTGTGTGATATTTGATTCAGTGGGGAAAATGTAACTTGGGGCCATCTCTGATTTTGAAATGGAATCACCAGGGATTTGGCCTTCTCCATGCTAGCTCCAGGATCTGGCTGGCCTCTAGCAACCAAATGAGTTGGCGAATGAAACTTGGACCAAATGCTAGACCACATGAATTGGGCCTTACAGAATCCAAATCCATTGGCATTCTGCAGAGGAAGGGAATAAAAGATTTCTGAAGACAGTATGCTGGACTGGACTTATTTGTGGTTTCTTCCCATAAATCCCACTAAGTATGGCCTCCAGTGAACCCAGCATGTGTTTGCCCTTGCTCAGAGGAATGTCTAGGTCAGGAGTACTGGGGCTGTCTCAAAATACAAGGTGGAGTCAAGCAATCAGGGAAGACTTATGACATCCATATGTGCACGCACACACACACACACACACACACACACACACACACACACGTGTTACGCACACCTGCCCCAGAAAGAAGATGGAAAAAAGGGAGGAGAGTGAGAGGAAAGAGAGGGAAGAAGAACGGAGGGAGAGAAAGTGACAATTTCACTGATGCCCGCTGGGTTTACCTCCTACTTTGTGAAGGGCACATCCTCTCCTCATGCAACAGGATCCGCTGCTGGCTCCTGCCTTGCCGTTGGGCTTTGAGGATGAATTTCAGGCTAACTGTGGACATCAAGTAATTTTGTGTCCAAAGGTGCCCATTGGGAACTGGGCACTGTGTCCTCCACCTAGATAGGAAGTCAAGTATGACTGGCAAGGGTAGGCACGGGCTCATGAGACTGGGCTTAAGTGTACCCTTGAGGTGTGCTGTTTCATGAGGATGTATTCACAGTTGGAATTGTGTATCTGTCTCTTAATGAAGCACAGGGACCCACTTGCAGATAGATCCATTGATTGTGTCAAGTTGCTATTGAGTTGTGCAAGCTTCAAGGTTTTGGTGCCTGTGGCATAATGTTCCCCTAAGGGACACAATAATGAGTTCCTAGAGTTGGGGACTGGGTCTGTCACTTGGGCATTTCTCATCTTATCCCCAGGAATACAAGTATAAAGGGAGTTACAGTGCTGTCCTAGTCAATCAACTATGCCATCAAGGGGAAATTCCATTACTGCTACCCAGAAGGCATCAAGGAGTTCATGTAAGGCCAGGGAATTCCCTGAGGCATCTTATGGCTCCCAGCACTTTCAAGGGTTTAGATTCTCCAGGAATAAAGAGTAAGGCTACCCTATTAAATAGTGAATCTCAACCAGCAGAAGTGCCAGCCAAAGACAGGGTAAACGTGACACAGCAAATAGAATCCATGCTAGCAGCAGCCTGTGCACACCACAGCAATGGGATGAAGCCATGATGTCTTCCTCACGACTATGTCTTTTATAAGGGTCTCTCCAGTCTCATATACAGAACATGCTGGAACAGTTCACTTGCTCTTTACAGAATACTGAGGTAGGGTAAGTGGTTCCCATGGGAGAAATTGTTACCATTGAAGAGCTGGAGCCATCCAACAGGACATGGTATGGAGGAGGTGTTTTCCCTTTGGGGAGGGAATCAGTGTTTGGATTATATGTGACCATTTCTTTATGTTAGGAACATGCATACGTGTGTGCATTCGAGTACATGTGGGTGTTGATTCCCCAGAGCTGGAGCTACAGGCACTTGTGAGCTGCTTAGCATGGGTACTAGGAACCGAATTTGGGTCCTCTGGAAGAGCAGTAAGTGCTCTTAACCACTGAAGCATCCCCAGACCTATTCTCCTGCATCATTTTGCTTACAGATCCAGTTTCCCTCCAGGAAGGATGGTGGTTTGGCTTTTCTCTTTGTGGGACTGGAGGACAGAATTCTAGGTTTGCAAATGTAGTAAATGGAACAAAATTAGTAATTCAAAAACACAGCCATGTGTTGGCACTTAAGACACAAAAAGAACAGGTATCCACTACATTGCAAACCTGGATTTCTCAACACCACACGCACACGCATGCACACACACATGCACACACATGGAAGGTAATTAGAAGTGAAGGTTTGGAGAGCAATATCCCCTAAACAGAAAGGAGGATTCTGGGCTGCTACTGAGGTCCCCAGAACAACCCTAATTGCTCTGTTGCCTCAGGCCTTGTCAGGTTTTTTTTTTTTTCTTTGACTGGGGGAACTTGATGACTCTTCTTTAGCATGCTAGATGGTAGCCTCCAATGTTACCTTATTCAGTATGTGCGTCTTTGCAACTGTGATGGGAAGGATCTGGAGATGACATCATCTTGAATCGTCTCCATGGACCCTAAATGCCATCACAAGTATCTTTATAGGAGAAAGGTCTGGGAAAATTTAATACACAGTGGAAAATGTGATACCATGCCAGGGGCAGAGACCGTGGTGATGCCAGGGGCTGGGGAGGTGTGAGCGGGGCTGGTGTTCTCCTCTTAATAGTTCCCAGAAGCAGAGCCCTGCTAACACCTTGACTGTGTGGACTTTTGGCTCTGAGAACTATGTAAGAATAAATATTAGTTTAAGCCACAGAGTTTGTGGTCATTTGTCACAGAACCACTGAAAATGAGGGTCCCTTCCAATTCATCCGTTGAGGTAGTTGCCAGTTAATAATGCTTGCAAACACCCACACCTGCTCTCGCTTATCGTCTTCATTATTTGACTACTTAACTGGTTTTCCTTTTTGTGCTGCTGGGAACTGAACCCCGGGTCTCAGGCATGCTAGATAAGTGCTCTCTCACCGAACAACCATCTCAGCACTTTATTTTGAAACAGGATCTCGCTAAGCTCCCTGGGCTGACCTTGAACTCATTCTGTAGCCTGAGCCGACTCTGAGATCTTTCTCAGCCTCCCTAGTCACTGGGGTTCCAGGCCTGTGCCACAAAGCCTTGTGAGTTACACTTTCTGATGATGTTCATTCCAGCAGGATTCTTGTCCCATGCAAACTCTTCCGGCTGGATCCGGCCACAGACATGTGGCACATGCAGAGGATGTGGATTGTGGAGGGCTCCTTTTCATTGATTGCCCGCCGTCCCCAGTCTCCCAGAACAAACCTGGCAACCAGTTCCAGGCTGGCTGAGGCCGGTGCTTGTGCATGGGTCTGTATTTGTGTAACACTTTCCACCAATCTGCTGGAGAGAGGGAACCACGACCTTGCTGCTCCAGTGACATACAACCTGCAGGAGACAGTTCTCCCCACTCCGTCCCCACACCACGTTTAGCCTTGTATGAAGGAGCAGAAAGTCTGAATGTGTATTAGGCTGGGCCAGAGGAGGGTGTGGGGAGTTCTCCAGTCTGTCCCTCATCAGGGCACAGCTGGATACAGATGTTAGGAGGTGAATATGCAGGAGAGGTGAGGAGTGTGGTGAGTTCCCGAGAGGCCCTTTGGCTTAGCTCCTGTCTCTGCTGCAGTCCGGAGGGCATCTGTTGCTTACTGTTTGGAACACTCTTCCCCCAAAACTTTTTTTTTTTTTTTTTGCTTAGTCAATCACTGCTTATGCTTATTATAGCAGGTTAGACTATCACTCACTCAGGAAGGCATTCTTGGATGGCCTCAGGTTGCAGACTCTGGTGGAGAACTCAGGGTTTCCTCCCTGGTAAAGTTAACTGTCAGGAATGTTCATGACTGTCACATTTGAGTCTGTGTCCCCGACTAGTTCCCATTGTTAGCGTAGGGACATTTGTGGTCTCTACCATGACAACCTTTGAACCTGGTAAGCAACCAGAGGCCCAGCAGCCAAGGCAAACCTCACAAGGGGGGTGGGGGGGGTGGAACAAGATGGCTTCTATGGGAAGGGATGGAAGAGAAGCTATGGGAAGCCAGAGAGTACATTCTTCCTCCTGAGGCTTTGAGGAAAGTCTAAATACACTAAAATTACCATGCATCTGAAGGAAGCACCATCTGCAGGACACAGAGGAAGCCTTAGCTGAGGACTCTCCCAATGAAGATCTGTTAGTGAGGGACTGAAGAACCACGAAGTTGTTAAAAATTCCCAAACCAGCCGGGCGTTGGTGGCGCACGCCTTTAATCCCAGCACTCGGGAGGCAGAGGCAGGCGGATTTCTGAGTTCGAGACCAACCTGGTCTACAAAGTGAGTTCCAGGACAGCCAGGGCTATGCAGAGAAACCCTGGCTCAAAAAATCAAAAAAAAAAAAAAAATCCCAAACCAAGCAGGGCTGGGGATGGACAGACTGCCCAGTGAGTTTCCTTTTCAATGCTATTCACACTCTTTCCAGAGCGAGGTCTCGATCTCCCTCCTCTCTCCTCCCAGTGCCTGGTACCCAGCAGGCTGTAGCAATTGCTGAGTCCGGGCACTATGTGCTAAATCCACCTCGCCTGGGATGATGCCTTGAGACTCAGTGTGATGCCTTGAGACTCAGTGTAATGGAGCAGATAGGGCCCCAGGGAGGCCCCGAAGATATGGAAAGTGGCACTCAGCCACAGCGTATAAAAGTGGGTGTGTAGACCCCTTCACAACTTGTTCAGCCAAAGGGACAGAAGAGTTGGCAGGAGAGTATAAAAGATTTACCTCCATCAAAGATGACATGGCGGGGCTGGTGAGATGGCTCAGTGCTTAAGAATGCCGACTGCTTTTCCAAAGGTCCTGAGTTCAAATCCCAGCAACCACATGGTGGCTCACAACCACCCATAATGAAATCTGATGTCCTCTTCTGGAGTGTCTGAAGACAGCTACAGTGTACTTACATATAATACATAAATAAATATTAAAAAAATGGCATGGCCAGCCCTGGTCAAAAGGGACAGGAGTCTCAAGCCTTTGCCTGGGTGCTTATTCAAGGCAGGGTTGGCATTCTGTGTGATAGACAGGGAACTTCCCAGGTTAGAATGGGGGCCGTGGCAGTCAGGTTTATATCACTGTGATAAAAAGCATGACCAAAAACTTGGAGAGGAAAGGGTTTATTTGGCTTACATATCCCAGGTCATAGTTCAATGAGGGATGCCAAGGCAGGAGCATAAGGCAGGAGCCTGCAAGCAGGAACTGAAGCAGAGGCCATGGAGGAACACTGCTTACTGACTCGCTCCCGTGGCCAGTTCAGTCTGCTTTCTTATACACCCCAGGAGGAGTGGTACTGCCCACAGTGGGCTGGGCCCTCCCATATTAAATCATTAATCAAGCTAATGTCCCACAGGGCTTGCCTACAAGCAATCTGATGGAGATGTTCCCTCAGTGGAGGCTCCCCTTCCCAGGTAACTTTAGCTTGTGTCAAGTTAAAGAAAACCAATCAGGTCAGGTGCACGATTGCCCCCCTCCCTCTGCCACCACAGTTCAGAGATGAGCTGGGTCTTCTCAGTATCTCCTCTCCGGGTCACATGCCGTGACGGATTGGCTAGACTCTAGTTCTGGGGACAGGCCTTGGCCACCTTTCCTGTGGCAGGTCTAGAGCTGGGTCTGGGTCCCAGAAGGGTCTTTTCAGGCTTTCTCTGTAAGTCAGCCCTAGGAAGTAGGTGTGGTAGATGACTGTGCTATGGATCCTACAGATTCCAAAGACCCAGCCCCCTCCCCCCCAGCTCCTTCCAGGGACTTAGTGACAAAGGCTTAGTGATTTCTCTGTGGCATTCGGCTGGGCCTCAGTGCCCTCATCTGTGAAATGGGGATAATCATCTGCCAGGCTAAAGGCTCCCTATGGAGGCCGCCCTCTTCCTCCTCTCGGTGCTCATAGAATGTAGGGCAGTGGTATCCTGCCTGAGCTTTTCAAGAAAGATCTGTGGCCCCTATGTCTGACGGCTCAGGTGGATGGCGGCCATGCAGACCCTAAGCAAGGGAGGACTCTGCTCTGCGTTAGCTGATTCCCAGGCTGTGGGGAGGGTATGCAGAGCCCTGGTTTTAATAACTGTGAGATTTTGCAGGCTCCCGGGGGGCTTGGGTCTCCAGGTCTGTAGATCGTCCCTCCTGAGAAGTGTCCCGGGATGTTTCCAGAGACACGTCCGATACCCCGTCGACACTGCTCAGCAAGTCCTCAAACTCGCGCTGGCCGCTGCTCCGCACGGCCGCCTCCAGTGCCTTCTGGCGCCGGTAGAAGTGGGAAAACTTGTTGAAGATGATGGTGATGGGGAGGGCAACCACCAGGATGCCCCCGAGGATGCAGCCCGAGGCCGCCAGCTTGCCACCCACAGTCTCCGGCACCACATCCCCATAGCCCACTGTGGTCATGCTCACTGTACCCCACCACCAGCAGGCAGGGATTGTGTGAAAGCCCTCATTTTCTTCTTCGGCTGTGTAGGCCACACCGGAGAACACTGACACACCCACGGCCAGGTACAGCAGTAAGATGCCCACCTCACGGTAGCTGTGCTGAAAGAAAATATATGAACCCAAGTCAGAGATATCTGGACTTACAGACCTAGTTAGTGTCAGGAGAAACTGGCTCACAGTATAAAGGAAGGTCCAAGGTCAAATGGTAGAACTGGAGCCAAACCCCTGACTCTGAAGGACATTCTTCCAACTACATTAAGCAACAAAACTCCCTACGACTGATCACAGGTCTCATTTCTTTGAACATGGCGCCTGCTTGGCCACACCGATTCAGATCCTGGTGGCTTTTATGCTCGTGTAGACCCAAGAGTGCCACAGTTGATATTTCATAATGCAAAGAGTTGGCTTCGTGCTTTAAATTGCTCTACAACATTTCCGACAAGTAACAGAAATATCGTTCAGCCTCTCAAGGTAACTGAGAGGATATGAGTTCCTTAGATCATTTAAAGAATATTTCTGTACGGATGCCTAGGATGCCTAGTTCTCAAACCAGGAAACTCTGCTTCCCCTGCCCACCAGGGACAGTTGGAAAAACTTGGAGACATGTTTGGCTGTCACAGTGGGGACAGCTGGCATGCATGCATGCAGGCCAGGGATAAGGCCTGCTATCTCACAGAACAAAAAAAACAAAAACAAAAAAAAAAACCTGCCTGTCCTCAAATGATGGCGATGCTGAGAGCCCCTTGTCTACAGCAGATCTCTCAAACTGTAATTATGTAGGGGGTCTTTAAAAAGCCAGAACTCAATTAAGTACGTCTGGGGTTAGAGCCAGAGATTCCGCCTTCCTGGCAGACTTCTGGGTGCCGAGGAGGCTGTAGATGGTCAGGGACCTCAGTTTAGTAGCAAGTCCCCCCTACCCCCACCCCCACACTATGCTATGCTTGAGTCTTGGTTCGAACAGCCTTGGTTATTACTCTTCTCTCTCCTTGTAGGCAAAGCACCAATCTCTGGTTCTCTGCAAAGTAGCAAGGTTTGTGGAGCAGAAGGTTCTAACTAGGGCGAAGAATTAAAGGGGTGTGGCTAACATATTTCCCTGTGCCTGCCTAGTACCCAGGAGTCTTCCCAGGTCACACTAGCTAGTGCCTAGTATCCTGGCTGCCCCTGCATTAGGACTTGAATATTGACATGCCATCAATGGTGGGAGGTACTTTCGAGTGCCTTCTAGGGACTCATCACAGGGTTGGCTAGGGCTCAGGAGAGCACAAAAGGCTGGAACTGGGCACATCTGAGTTGTTCTCTGGAGTCTGGAGCCTCCCAGAAATCCTGTCACTTCTTAGAACCTCAGTTTCCACATCTGTAAAGTGGGGACGGTACAAACCCTTCACAAGCTCTGCAATGCCCTTGGAACAAAGAAAAGAGAAGGAATGGGCCCAGAGTTCATATTTTCACCCCCTCCACCTGCACATCTCTTCCCTGTGCCCCCTCTGCCGATGTGATGCCCACTCTGTTCCACTATCAGACTTTGGTACAAGTTGTTCACGTCGTCTCCTTCCCTGAACCAGGCTAATTTCACTCCCTGGGTGCGGCCAGTGGCCAGTAAGCTGCAACCAAGCTTATAAAACCCAGCCTAGCCACCCCAGGATCTTCATTTACAGGAAGAAAAGAAATAATAGCATCTTCCAGAGGAAGTCATCCTAAGGACTAATCAATAATCAATAACGGATGTGAAGCAGGCATGGAACACTCATTCTGTGCCCAGTGACTGTTAGCTCGAGGCTACTGTGAGGCTGAGTGACCTATGACTACTTGTGCCTTCCGATGACGCTGCGAGAAAGGCACCAGGAGAGAAGCCAGCTAGCATCCTGCTTTGCATATCTCATTGCACTATGTTTTATTCAATATTTCAGAGGTACATCAAAAAGCCTTTCCCTCTCTTGAATTCTTTTTTACCCCTTTTTTGGCGGGTGGTGGTGGACAATAGTGGTTCACTTTAATTTTGAAAAGATTTATTTAAGATTGCATGCATATGCATACTCGTGGCTATATGCATGTGTGTCTGGGTGCCCACAGAAGTGCTGGAGTCCAGTAGAGCTGCAATCAGAAGTGACTGTCAGCCACCTGATGCGGGAACTGGAAACCAAACTCGGATCTTCGGTAAAGGCAGTGTCCACTCCTAACCACTGAGCTATCTCTCCAGCCCTGTGGTTCACTGCAGTTTGTTTTCTGTATTCATTTACTTTTATATATTAAATTTTCTTTATTCTTCTGGGGGAAAGGTGGTACTAAGCCAGTGATTCTTAACCTGGGGGGTCACGACCCCTTTGGCAAACCTCTAGCTCCAAAAATATTTATGATTCATAACAGTAGCAAAATTACAGTTATGAGGTAGCAATGGAGATAATTTTTTGGTTGGGGGTCACCACAACATGAGGAACTCTATTAAAGGTTCACAGCATTAGAAAGGGTGAGAACCACTGTACTGAGCCCGTCTTTTAGTATTTTTTTTTTTTTAGGTTTATTTTTATTTATATTGTAGGGGTGTTTTGCCTACATGTATATTTGGGCACTATGTGTGTGCAGTGTCTGTGGAAGCCAGAAGAGGGCATCGCCTGGAACTGAAGTTACAGGTGGTTGTGAGCCAACATGCGGGTGCTAGAAACAGAACCTGGACCCCTTATTATATCAGTTAGGACTCTTCACTGAGTCGTCACTCCAGGTCCCCTAAGGCCTTCCTTACAGAGAGAGCTGTAAGGCTCTACATGATGAATATGAACGAATTATCTGGCCTCTAGCCTAATTCCGGGCCCAAGGTGTGGCATCTCTGTTCATGGGCACCTGGATGTTGGCCAGACAATAAATGTAGCCGTTAACCCACAGTGTCCTACATCTATTTCTCCGTCTGCCCCAACCCGGCCTCAGCTGTCCTACCTTGAGCGTGGCGCCCAGCGAGCGCAGCCCGGTGGAGTGGCGCGCCAGCTTGAGCACGCGGAAGATGCGCATGAGGCGGAACACTTGCACGACCTTGCCCAGGTCCCCGAGCTCCTCC
This sequence comes from Mus caroli, assembly GCF_978045245.1. Classification (NCBI taxonomy): domain Eukaryota; kingdom Metazoa; phylum Chordata; class Mammalia; order Rodentia; family Muridae; genus Mus; species Mus caroli. The sequence continues at coordinate 15,383,767 of NW_028227257.1, read as the reverse complement.
CCGCTGGCTCCGCGCTGGTCACCAAGCGCCGCGCCAGCCAGCAGTGTGAGATAGAAGGGCAGCACCGACACGATGTCGATGAGGTTGAGCGGGTGGCAGAAGAAGTTGCGCGTGCTGGGAGCCAGCAGCAGGCGCGACGACACCTCGAAGCTGAACCAAGCGATGCAGAAGTACTCCAGGCGGCGCAGCACCGGGTCGTCGCGCACCTCCTCTGCGCTGCGACCCGCGGCCACTGCAGCCACTGCCGCCGCCGCCTCCCGAGCTTGGTACTCCGGCAGGCTGTGGATGCACATGGCAGCGATGGAGGCGAGCACCACGCCGATGGATACGCAGCTGAAGAGCTTGCTGGGCAGCGAGTAGCCTGGATTCTCCATGGTGAGCCAGAGACGACGGCGCAGGCGGCCACAGCGGGCCGCACCATAGCGCGCCAGCTCCCGCTGCACGTCGGAGATCTCGTCGGGACACGGGTCCACGCTGCTTGGCGCGTCGCTGTCCTCGTCCCAGGCGCGAGGCCGCGCCACACGCCGCTCCAGATACCGCGCGCGGCAGCACGTGGCCAGCGCGTTCTCGCCCAGGCCCCAGTAGTCAGCCTCCTGGCCGAAGGCGAAGACGCACAGCTCGTCCAGGACGTGCAGGTGCCCGGTGCGGTAGAAGTGCAGGAGGCCGAGGAAGAAGCCCGGATGCCGATCGAAGTAGAACTCGCGCGCTGCTGCGTCGTAGTCGTCGCACAGGCGCCGCGCCTGCTCCTCGGACGCCGCCGCCTGTAGGCGGCCCAGGCGCGTGCCCGGGAAGCGCGCAAGGGCGCGCGCGCTCAGCAGCCGCCGCACTCCGCCCACGTTCACGCGCAGCGCCTCGTCTCTTGGCCGCCAGGGGACCCGAGAGCCTGGACCTGGAAACTCGCTCACCATGGCTACAACAGTGTGCCTCCCTGTTGGTTAAAATCCCCGGCTCTATCCACAGTGCGGGAGACTGTGTGAAGTGCCAGGCATGCCGTAGGTGCCCAGATATTGAATGCCCCCTGGACTCATGTCAGGCCTGGGTCTGAATAGCCTTCAGCCCACCCCTCCAGACTGGGTAATTCACTAAATCACCCATCCTCCCCACTTCCGGTTCACCTCCTCCAGGGCACAACAAATAAGGAGGCCTACCTTGCAGAGCTATTGGAGTGATGGGATGGTGGGATGGCCTGGCATCTACTAGGGACTTGTATGGGACATCTCTCTTTTTCCTGGACAAGCTTGGATTTAGGAAGCCAAATGTCCACGGTGGCTCTTCTGACCCTCAGTATCCTCCGCCGTAGATGGGAATAGTTACGGCTTATTACCTACAACTATTAAGAAAGTCAGTTGAGACTTTAGATTCTCAGGTGTGTTCCCTGTACTTGGAGCCTCATGGCAGGATACTCCAGAAATCCTGCATCCCAGGATGCAGAGTCTCAGTCCGTCTTGATTTTGATGATTCGGAAATCTACACTCTGGGTTTTCATATCTGTCTGTCTGTCTGTCCGTCCATCCATCATATCTATCTATCATATCTATATATCCATCTATTTATTTTGGAGACAGGATCTCACATGCAGCTCAGTGAGGCTGATATCAAACGTTTGATCCTGGTACCCCAGTCTCCTGAGTGTTGAGATTCCAGACATGCACCAGTGCGCCTGGCCGGTCTGTTTTAAGAAGCCTTAAGGGTGATTCTAATACATGGTCAAGTGTGAGAGCTACTGGGATATATTGTGTCATAATACACCTGTGGTGTCCTTCAGACCTGCCTGACCTTAAACCTTGAGTCTGTGTTACCTTAGTAGCCTTCCTATTATTTCCTATCAGCCTTCCCAGCAGTGATCAGAATATAGGCTTGAAAGTGTAGGTCACTTTGTTAAATTATCTGCCTCCGTCACTGTCTATTCAAGTCACTCAAGCTGGAATTTAACTTTATCCTTAATGGACCTGACCCTTGGCTAAAATGTTTACTCTCCAGATCTTGGTTTTCTGCAAATACACATGCAGACAATAGCACACATTCCAGAAATAGCCAGGGGTTAAGATGGTTCGTGGAAACTGTCTAGCTTCGGTGGATACTCCAGAAACGCAAGGTTTTCCCACTGTCCACTGACCCCTGCTCCTCCTTTAATTTAGGGCTGCTGGCTTGCCCTGCTCCGTGAAGCTGTGTAATCTGTAATTAAGGGTCAGTGATGCCTTCTCCCAGAGCATGGGGATGGAGGGCACACAGCCCCGATGCCCTTCACTAACGCTGTGGATTGGGATTCTGTCCTTGGCTTTGCTCCTGTGCTAACTGAGGTCAGTCTCTTGACTCTGGGCATTAGCTCTCTTACCTAGAATGGAGGGCATGACACTGGATGTTTGGAGAATACGTGCAAAGTCCCTGGTGGGTGCTCAGTGAACACCAAGCTCTTATCCATTCCTTTTCAGATTCTGAATTTGCCACTTGCTAGCTGTTGACCTGAGCGGATCCATCACCCTCTCCGAGCTGCTGTTTCCCTCCTCTGCAGTCTGGACTGCACTGGAGAGAAGGAGGATTAAACAAGCCTGGTGTTTCCGGTATCGCAGTCCCTGGACCATAACCCGCGCATCATTTGCATCCTCTATCGGCTTTGCCATCTAAACACAGTTTTGAGTACAGTTCACTTCTATCATCCATTTGAAGCCCTGTTTGGGTCAACTCCCCATTTGCCACGCGCTTCCCTGCTCTATGAATTAGGGTAATTAATTCAACAAACATTTCTTGTTAAGAATCCCGGCCAGTCAGAAAGGCTGGGTGACTTATTCAAGATCATGCAGACTGTCTGAGGGCCTCTCCGGGGACCGGTTCAGCACTCTTGATACTTTTTGTGAGCATCCTCTGCGCGTTTGGTTGCTTCCCTGAGCTCCTCACACACGGAGCACTCAGTTTTATCCAAACACCACCCAGGTTTTCTAAATCCCATCTTACAGAATGTGTAAGCAAGACTAGCTCTGTCACGCTGTCCCTCTGTGGGGGTCTCCTAAAAGGGAATCCGCAGGGCAGGGCAACCCCTCTCCCCGAGCCCTGAAGCCCATGCTCCTAGCCACGCCCCTCCCCGCGGGAGGCTCCTTACCTGTGTTGGTCTCCAGGGATTCCAGCGCGCTTGTCCCTCAAGTCGCCGCCCTGGGCTGTTTTCTGTCCCGAGGCCCCGCTGCGCCTCGCTACTGCGGAGGCCCCGCGGCCCCCTCCTTTCCTGTGTTCCCGTCCCCCGCGGCTGAGGCCGCATCGATCGCTGCCGGCGGGGAGGGAGGGAGGCCGCGGGCGGCCGGAGGCGGTGGTTTCTATTCTTGCCTGGGATGGATGGGGGCCTAACAGCTGGGAGCATCTTTCAAAGTCAGAGCCTGGAAGGATGGGACGGTTAGGGAATGGGGACACCTTTGGAGAACGTTTTTTAACCTCTGTCCCAGGAATGGCAGCGACCAGGATTTACTTAATTTAGTGATTTAATATGTGCCAGGCACTGTTTCATGGGACGCACTCCAGACATGTTTAACACAAACTTGGCAGGGACAACAAGCTTTTGATTTTATAGGTGCCACCCAGGTACTTGTTCAGACTGTGGAGGTCTGAGTTAGGAGGGGGAGGGGTGCTTTATCTCCTTGGAGCCCTGGGTTGTGCCTGTCCTAGGGCGTACTAGTGTAGGCTCTGGTACACTCCTCTTCCAAGTGAGTTGTAAAGCCAGAAACCTGTCCTTCTGTCCTGGACGCTCAGAACTTACCTAGACAGTCCTGATTACTTCTACTTCGACTGCGGGGGCCTGACAGCCATGTTGAAAACTTAGAGAACCCCCATCCTCCTCCAGCATTTCTTTGGGCAGCTGCTGTGTGTGCTCCTTCACTCTTAACAATAATCACCAATATTCATTGAGCACTTCTTCAGGGCCCGGTCCCATCTCACTCAGCATGTGATGTACCTGCCTGGCAGGTCTGATCTTAATCGTCTGTCCGCTGGAGGTGTAAGGTGTGAGAAGCCTCTAGGTCACGTGGCTGAAGTTTATACCAACTGAACAACAGAGGCATGTGATCCCCCTATGCCATTTACAAATTCTGAACTGGGAATGAGGCTCAGTTGGCAGAGTGCTTGCCTGTTGGGTATGAAGCCCTGGAGTTGACCTTCAGTACTGTGTAAACCAAGCACTGTGGTTTATAGCTGTAATTCCAGCAGCCAGGGGGTGGGGGTGGGGGGATCCCAACAGTCAGGAGGCAAAGGTGGGGTAATTAGAAGTTCAATCCTTGGTTGAATAATGAGTTCCAGATCAGTTGGATTACATGAGATATTATCTCAATTGTTTTTTTCTTTTCTTTTCTTTTTAATAATTTCATTTTTTGTGGTCAGCCTATTCTTATTTATTTATTTATTTATTTATTTATTTAGATTTATGTATTATATGTAAGTACACTGTGGCTATCTTCAGACACTTCAGAAGAGGGCATCAGATTTTGTTGCGGATGGTTGTGAGCCACCATGTGGTTGCTGGGAATTGAACTCAGGACCTTTGGAAGAACAGTCGGTGCTCTTAACTGCTGAGCCATCTCTCCAGCCCCCTGTTTTTTTCTTTTTTAAGATTTGTTTATTTATTCATTTAATGTATATGAGTATGCTGTGGCTGTCTTCAGATGCACCAGAAGAGGGCATTGGATCCTATTACAGATGGTTGTGAGCCACCATGTGGTTGCTGGAAATTGAACTCAGGGCCTCTGGAAGAACAGTCAGTGCTCTTAACCTCTGAGCCATCTCTCTAGCCCTCAACTGTTTTTTCTAATAGCAGCATTAAAAATATAAAAAGAGGGCTGGAGAGATGGCTCAGCAATTAAGAGCACTGGCTGCTCTTCCAGAGAACCTAGGTTCAATTTTCTGCCCCCACATGACAGCTTACAACGGTCTGTAACTATAGTCCCATGGGAGCTGACGCCCTCTCCTGGTGTGCAGGTAAGCATGCAGACAAAATACCCATACACATAAACAACTATCTTTTGGAAAAGGAGACAGATAAGTTTTTTTAAATAATGTCTTTTATTTAGCCTAATAAATCCCAGACATAATTTTAGCATGAGACCAATAAAGAAATTAACAGTGGGATATTTTCTGTGTTCACTTTTGGATGAAGTCTTCAAAACGTATTGTACTCACTTTGTTGTTCTTTGCAGTGCTACAAACTACCATGGCTTCAGCAGCTTCTAATCCATGAACGCGCCATCTCATCATTTCTGAAGATCAGAAATCCGTGAGTGGGAAAGCTAGACTCTGTATTTATTTCATGTGTGCGTGCACACATGTGTGCACATATGTGAGTTAGTATATGTGTGTGTGTGTGCTTGTTAGTGTATGTGTGTGCTAGTGTATGCGTGTTAATATATGTGTGTTAGAACATGTGAGTGTGTGTACTTGATTGTGTTGATATACACGTGTGTGTATATGTGTTAGCATAAGTGTATGCTTGAATGTATGTGACTTATTGATTTGCCTCTAGGGTATGATGAGGCTATGTTCCTTCTGTGATTAGACTGTGTAAAGTTAGGACTTCTGCTGGCTTTCATGAAGTTACCATACTGGAAGGAAAGGAACCCAGGGTAACTTCTGGCCATTGCCAGCTGAGTATTTAGTTCCTTCACCCTCCTGAGCTGAAATGCTGCCAGCAAATGCTTGCCAGCAGAGCCTTCTCTAGCCGAGGCTCAGATAAGACACCCAGGCAGACATGTGGCTGCAGCCTCCGGAAGCACAGGGCCTGTGCTAGGTTTCTTAACTCAAGGACCTAATAAGTGCGTATTGATTACTCCACTTCATTTGTGGCAAATTGTTACCCAGAAATAGATATGTCTTTGCCACTGGATTCCTGTGTGACCTTGAGCCACGTGTCTCATCTTGGCCTTTTCTCTCTTCCTTATGTGCAAAGAGGGAAGAGCATCTCCTTCCAGGTTTCAGAGTGAGTTAGCACATGCTTGCCATTCCCACAAATAGCTTTCCCTGCCTTTTCCTTTCTCAGGCTAAGTTAGCTGCAGGAACAGAAATGGATTCCCCGTGGCTTCACTAGAGAGAAGAGCCTGTCCTTTGCAGCAGACACAGCTGCCCAGGAGCAACACTGAAGGTCAGCTCCTTGCGACTCCTTCCTCCACTCTCTGGTGGAGCCCTCCTCCCAGGAGTGAGGGATGTGGATGCTCTACGCACAGCCCCTTGAAGATCCATTAGCCTTTTGTGCACACTGGCTGCTGGGATGTTTTCCCATTGGACAAGCTGCAGTCTGTGGCTGTTTGTTAAACCCTCCCAAGGCTGCTGGAGCCTTGTGTGGCTACGAAGGGAAGAGCCAAAGTAAGAGCATCACTTGTTTCTGCAGTTGCCCTGTGGGCTTTGTCCACTGCTACATTCTCATGAGCCTCTTCTCTTTCTGGCACACACACACACACACACACACACACACACACACACACACACACACACACACGACCTCGGGAAACACTTTAAAATCAGCACCATCAAATGAATCTTTATGACAAGATTCTTCCTGGGGTAACCCAAGCAAGACATTTCTCGAGGTTGTAGGTGTAGCAGCCACCGTTTGGGAACTGCTAAGGGTTCATGGGAAAGAGCAAAGGGCTGACTTCGTCTTAGTAGTGGGATCGACAGTGGCTTCCTAGGAAAGCCTGCCTAGTGGACTGATTTATACCTCTGATTGAGCCATCTTGAGCTACATGGACATCTTCCACTGAAAGGAAGCCAAGAAGTGGGGAGGGGAATTAAGTCAATTTACCTTTTCAAAATCATTATAGAATGTTAGTAAAATGCACAAATATACAGTCACGGCTGAACTAACATTTCCTGTTTCTGCCTCTGTGTTTCCCTGGGTAATATGTAGAATTCCATAAGCATTCCAGTGGCTGGTTGAGTGACATGGACGAGTATTTCTAACTGGAAGACACTACTGCTGCAAAGGAGGGAGGGAGGACACACTCTCACTCCTGCTAAAACTCAGGGCTTGGGCTTGGAGAGCGTCCAGGGTGAATTAGGCCTCTCCTGGCCTTCAGTCGCCTCCCAGGCCTTTGCAGACTGGTGTATAGTGTGTAGATGCTAGCTGGACCATTGTCTCATCCGCAGGAGTGTGTGAGGCACTATTGAACGAATAAGGAAGGAAAGCAAGCAAGATTGGCCTTGGTGAAGGAACCAGGTTTTTGGTATGCCGAGACAATTTCCACGAGGGCAGGAGGGAGGCACTGGGTTTGCAGCAGGGGTTTGGCAGCTGAGAGCTGAGGAGACACTGCATCGACAAGGCTAGGCTCCAAGGAGCAGATGGTGAGTGGGCCAGGAACTGGAGTAGAGGAACTGTATGGAGATTCCCCCTATAGTTAGAAAAGCCACAGCCTGTGATTCAGCACCTCCTGGCACTCCAGGGAACATAGCTCAGAGTCTGGATCCCCCAGAGGGCCTCGGGACTGCTGGTCTCCACATTTTAATTGGTTTATATGGGAGCTTCCTTTTGGAGTCTCTGAGTTTCCATTCCCCTCTACCTCAAGGAAGAAACCCAGGACAATCAGATGTGAACCAACAGGGTTCTAATGTCTATGACTGAGCTTGTGCACACAAACTTCTTGGAACTGTTCGAGCCTCTTTTTTCATCCATGGACAATGTTGTTAAGGGTGGATGGGTTCTTCTAAAACCTACTGTAATTACTTAATAGGGATGTAGAGAATTGGGTTGCAACTGTCACCGGTTGGCCCTAGCTCTAGTATGTGTGACCCCTTTGACTGTCTAACCTCTTTGGACTGCAGTTCTCTTAATCGTGAAGCAGGACCCAGTAGGGCTGGGAGCCATTGGTGGGATTTGTCCATATGAATGGAAGGATGCGGGGGTCCAGGGTGGGGACTCCGTAGTGTTTAGCTCTTGTCTGGATTCATTGTTATCTAAGGAAGAGAACGCCATTATTAAGTTCTGGCTACTGCCCAACTTAGAGCTGGGGCAAGTCTCTGTCTAAAAGCTGCCGCTTCTCCATTGTTAAACGGGAGCACCAGGTTCTCTTTCTGCAGGTGGAAGAGTAAATGCTGTGACAGGGGGAAGCATAGGGGAGGCACTTTCTCCAGACTAACAGTTTCTAGCGGGCTTTTGCTGTGTCACCAACAGTCCCATATCCCCGTGACTTCCTGCCACAAGTATTAAGTACCCCCACCCTCAAGTGTGGGACTTGGCTGAGATATAGCTCAGCTTTAGGCCTGTGGCTTCTGGGTGAGCTCTTTTTGTGGCCGAGACTGGACGTTTCCAGAAGAATGGTATCTTGTGGCTGTTAGTCCTACCCAAACAGGTTCCCAGCCAGGCTCCAAATGAGTAGGCGTGCTGTCTTAGCTTCTCTTTCTGTTGCTGTGACTAAACACCCTGACAAACGCAGTGAGAGGTAGAAAGGGTTCATTTTAGTTCACAGTTCAAGATACAGTCCTTTATGGCAGGGAGGTCAAGGCAGCAGGAGCTGGAAGCAGCTGGTTACAGTACATTTGCATTCAGAAGGGAGTGATGGATGATGCCCGCGTGCTATGCTCAGCTCACTTGCATCGTTTTTGTCCAGTTCAGGATCCAATGCCTAGGGAAGGGTCATACCCACAATCCAAGTGGTTCTTCCCACATCAATTAGCATATCAGGGCAATGTCCAGAAGCTTGTCTTTCAGGCAATTCTAGGCTCTGCCAAGTTGGCAATTTATAAACTACAAGTGGGACAGACACTATCTAGTGAGTCTGAGGACGAGAAGGGACATGGTGGGCAGAGACTATGATCCCCTATATTATCTGTGTTAATGTGATGGGTGGAGCAACCAAGGCCCAGAAGGAGGCTCAGAAATATCCAGGAGCTCACAGATTCTGTGACACCAGAAAGCTTTCTTTTCTCTACGTGTCACCTTGGAGCCATGTTGTTGGCAACTGTTACTACAAGCCAACAGTTCGGGCCTTTGAATCTAGTGAGAAGGGTTGTAGCAGCCAGAAAGTGGCACTCTCTCCATCTTCCAGACTGAAAAGGGAAGTGGTGAAGGACTCGCCTGGGTTACACCACAAGGCCCCGGGAACAGGACAGAAGAGACACAATTCCTAAGTTTGCCTCCAAAGTAGCCTGCCCCAAGTCTATCAGACAAAAGGGCATTCGGCAAAGAAAGGGGTAGGGGCACCTCCTTTCTCAGCTGTCTGGGTCCAAGGAATGGACAGACCCTTGCTGAGTCCTCTCAAGAAACCCTTGTTTGGCCCTGACTCTAGGCTGGGAAATCAAGGCAAGTGAGACACAGCCCAGTAGTGGAGACAGATGTACTCTACACATGACATCCCAACCGCTGGAGCCCCTTTTCCTGGATATGGGACAATCCAAATGGTCTTGGCAAGCACTTGGCTACAACGTGAAGCATCATCGACTCCCTGGGTCAGAGGCTCTCTTTTTGCTCCTGACTCTGCCAGGAAGCTGTCTCAGTCAGAGACCTGCATCTCTTGACATCTCTTTAACCCTTGTTAATCTCCATTTATTAAAACAGAATCAGGCTCTGCCTTGGCGGGTGGCCCTATTAGCTAGAGTTTAACGGTATTATTTAAATCAAGCACGAATGAATTCAATGGAATTACTGTTTTCATTACACTTGGCTTCGAAGATCCATGCTGCCTTTGTCCGTTGATCTTGCAGATCTTATTTACCTCAGCGACAACAAACCTCCTCTGCCCTCCCCTCCCACACCATCCCTTGGAAATGAATTGTTAATGTCCCAAAGTGAGCTGTTTAAACGAAGACGTTAAGTGAGTAGATGTACAGAGGTACTTCACACAACTTTACACATTACGGGGTGACTCTGCAGGGATGATGGGGACTGAGGCAGCATGTGTGGATGGACTGATGTTTGGAAAATTCTTGCTGGACACACATTATTTTGGGAAGGATAATCTGCAGGTGGGTTCAGGGCTCAGGAGAGAAGGGGCTGCCTGGCTTGGCATTTGAAGCGGAGGGAACAATGTACAGAGAGATATAAAACTGGTTCTGAGGTGGGATGGGAAGCCCAGCATGACCGTGGTGTGGGGTGCTGGAGCCGAATGATGAGCTACACTTTTGATGTCTGGTGTGGACCTTGGCACTCAGAGGAGAATGCAGGAGGCATGAGTTGTAAGGGAGCTGACAACAGGCCAGTGCTTGTCAGAAGGTCACAACTGTCTCTGGAGAGAAGATCTGGGTCACAGGATCCCTGGTCCCCACATCATGATCTCTTCCTGGTGGGAACCACACCCGGAGTGCAGAGCCATAGATCCTAAGCCAGAATTAGCCTAAAGAAAAGGAAAAGAAAGGGTTAACGCCTATTTTGTAACAGGACTCTGAGTCTGACTCCTCTATTTAGAGCCTATCAATCCAACTCAGAGAGATGCTAAGACAGGTCTCTCCAACCTCCTTCAAAAGGGCAAGCTGATATCCAGGTGGCACAGCATAGTTAGTAAGAGACCCGAGGAACCCAGTTTCTCTGCCTTGCTGATGGGAGCCCTTGCACCCTCCTTCTCCAGCTCTGGTCATTCTGAGGAAGGTACCCTGCTGAGATTATTGACCTGGAAGGACATCCCGGAGCTGGGCGGGAGGAAAGAGGAAATGGCACCTTTGCTGGGGTTTCGGCAGTCCCGGCCACAGGCGCTGGCACAGCACCGCTTCTTGCCTGAGCAGTCCGAGTCTTTGTTACACATGTGCTTGGTGGGACTGAGGCAGCGAAGTTGATCCACGGGGCATTTGCCCGACTTTACTGCAACACAGGGACTTGGGTGAGTCTGGTTGTGCCCACCAGTCCTGGGGCTTGCTTGAGGTTTGGGTGTTGGCACAGTGGGGAGGGCACTTACCAAAGACACGAGGCATACACTGGAGGAAGCAGGCTCGGCGACAGCACTTCCAAGAAGAGGGACACTGTTTGTCATTCAAGCACTGATCAGGAGGAGTCTTCTGGCTGCAGAGTCCGTCGTCTGGTGGGCAACCCCCCAATTTGTCTGTACGAGAAACCTCACGTCACTTAGCCAGACACAGCTCAGGGTTGTTTTGGGAATTGCAGGATCGACTATCTCAGTCTCTTGCTTGCCACCAGGATGGGTTTTATAGATTTTTTTTTTTTATTATCGAGGGCTAATTATGACACTCAGGTGGCATAATGGATAGGAAAAAATGAGATTAAAACTCTTAAGCTGTGGAGATCAATCAGCCAAGATTAGGACCTGAGTTTGATCTTCAAGACCCATGTTAAACAAACAAACAAACAAATAAACAAAACTAAACAAACAAACAAAACTAAACAAACAAACAAACAAACAGAAAAGAGTGCAGGGTCTGGCCCTCCAGCCTGGCCTACTAGATGAATTCAAGGTTAATGAGCTGTCTCAACAAGGTGGTTGGCAACTGAGAAATGACATCCTAGATGGTTGTCCTCTGGGCTCTATGCCTCCACATCTGTATGTGCCCATGTGCTCCTGTAGACACATACCTACACACACACACACACACACACACACACACACACCCCACACATGTACACGCACACAAATTTTCCACCTCAGACAAGATTGTGGCAGTCTGCCTCTGCCCACCGGTACCTCCCTGGTCTCGTTCTCTATCGCTCCTGAGCTGCTTCAAGCCAAGGAAGCAAGGCTTTCCCTGGCACCCGTTTCCACTCTGGCCACTTGGTCAGTGTATTGATTTCAGTTGAAATGTCCCCTCTTCTTAAGGCCCTGCTTCTCTGAGCCCATGGAGCTGGGTCAGCAGTGGGGTGAGTGCCTAGAGCTGTCTGTTGCTCTCCCTGTGCTGGAGGTTGAGGTTTGTTACCTGCTTGCCCTGTTCATCATGAGCACAGCACAGTGCAGGGCAGTAAGGGCATAATGGCTGCTGGAAAGAGAGGGATTTGTAGGGAGGCCCCGTGTTGCATATATGCTCTCCTCTTGCTACGGGTGACACTTCTATGCTGCTGTGCTCACCTCTGTTGGAAGAGGCATAGTTTAGACTCAAGAATCAACTCTGTCTCTGAACCTTTCTCTGGAACAGCTCTGGAAGGCTCTGACCTGGAGTTGGCCTAACCAGTCTTTTCGTTGAGGCTTCATGCACAAGTTGGAAGTCTTCTAAGGAGGCAGAGATTAAGGTCTGTAAAGGACAGTGAGCAGCCTAGCCCACACGGGCCTGGGCTGGGCTAGGATTCTCTGGCTCTCTTTAATCTTCATGTTCTGTGTTGACTGCTTTGGACTATAGGGATGGGGCTGGTCCTAGGACTTCAGCTCAATCTAGCAACACAGAGGCTTCAGTTGGATCCAGGACTCTGAATGTAATCCCCTGGGGCCCTATCCCAGAAGTTCTCGCTGACCTACCCACCACCAGCTCCCCCAGCCCAGGGAAAGCTCCTACTTCCTTGCTTAGAGTCCAGACAGCTCCATTTGCCTCATGCCAACCTTCTTCTCACTCTGTCCCTGCCTGGGCACGGTTGTGCACATAGTAGGTGGTCCTTTGCTCCTGCACTGTCAGCTTTAGTTCCTAAACTGGTGGTTGAAGTCGAACTGCTGCCCCCTGCTGGAAAGTAAGCTGCTTAGCTGTTTGGGGAGGAAGATGGGTTCTGTCGGGGGAGAGTGATTGGAGACTATCTATAGACCAGGATTTAATACCAAGCTCACATCCCATTACAGAGGTGCTCAGGCCTTGGAGAGTGGGCCGAATGGAGCTGTCTGAATTCTAATCAAGGAAGTTGAGTCTTGTGGGTGTGTGTGTGTGTGGGGGGGGGAGTGCTGCATAGATTGCAGCACAGAGGAAGGGGAATTGCTGCGGGAGGACCCTGGGGTTGGACTTCAAGGATCAGACTGATAGGGAACGGACAGAAAGTTGGCATTGTAAGTGAGACAAACTATCGGTGCCACAGTGTGGAGATAGAAAGTCTGGGCTGGACAGAGAGGTGTGCAGGGCTCTGAGTAATCACACTCTCATGGTCACTCTCCTAACCTTCCCTCCACACCCAGGTTTCCTATTTGTGACGCATTCTCTGTGACACACACACACACACACACACACACACACACACCACAGCTGATATGTAGACTCCATACCTGTGTGGCAGCCATCCATGGGCATGGTTAAACTGGTGAAGTCAGATGCATGGGTACGCCTCGCCCTGAATACATACACAGCTCTCTAAGTGGAATTACTCAACTGCCAACACCCTGACATTTGAATGGGGAGCATGGGATAAACAAAAGTGGCTGAGCCTCCACTGGGACGAGCTAATGCTCTCCTTTCCTCAGCCCCTCTGCCTTCTGCCAGTGTCTGAAGTTCTACCGAGAGCCAGGCAGATGCCTCACGGGAGAGAAACCAGGAAAGGATGGAATGACATGAACGGGTGTTGGTAAGGATGTCACACCTGGCCAGGTAAAGCAGGCTCGGGCTCTGGTGGAGCCAGGTCTCACCCTGGGTGTAGTGTCAGGACTGTTCTCCTAGGACCCCTCAGTTGCTCCCCCGAATCTCCACATATGCTACACTTACAGCCATGTCTGACATTTATCCTTCAAGGCTTCATTTACTCATGAGAGGAAAGCGTGGACCCCTTTTCACGGGAGTGAGTTGCTGAAGGGAGCCTTTCTGACTCACAAGAACTGCCGTCAGTTACCACGTTTGATACTGTCTTGGTCTTCAGCACTGGCAGTTGGTTAAGCAGTATGCCTTGGTTTGCTTACCAGTAAAATGGGGGTAAAAACAGTGCTGGCTCACGACACCGTAGTGAAGACTTGTGGGTGATGGCTGCATGGGTTACAGTCCACACAAGGTCTGACTTTGAAACCTACTAGCTAGCATCTTTCTTCCTCCACGTGGGATGTCCAAGCCTTCTCCTCTGTGCCTCTGAGGAAGGCATAATCCAGGCTAAAGGGAATGTGCGCCATGTAAATCCTACTACCTCCATGTACCTGCACTGCACAGGCTTCCCCAGTCTTGGAGGATGGGTTCTGTCCCCATTTGTATACTTGTCCCCTAAAGCAGGGCTAACTCTCCAAAAGTGAATGTAGGTCAAAGCCCAGCAGCCTCAGAGGAGGATGGAGGTATGGCCTCACCCTGACAGGGAGGCATCTGTGGAAGAACCCTTATGCCTCCCTCACTGTCAACAAACCAAGCCGTGCTTCATCAGGGATGGGAATGGACTGAAGCTGGAGAAAGGGACAAGAGAAACAAAGGCAGAGATTCCTCCCATCAGACCCCAGGTCCCAGCAGCCACGCTCCTTACTTAGCTCCCAAGTCCCTTCTACAACCCCCATTGGTGGAATCACATGATGTTTTCTCCATACAGAGAGGCACAGTGACGCATGCATCCTGTCCGTAAGCTTGGGCACAATAACCAAGTGTCTATAGAGGTCTGCTCAGACAGGAACGAAGGCACCTATGTACACAGAAACAGCTGTGTGTCTTTATCTGCCTCAGTACAGGGGAACGCCAGGGCCAAGAAGTGGGAGGCGGGGAGGGTATGGGGGACTTTTGGGATAACATTGGAAATGTAAATGAAGAAAATATCTAATTAAAAAAAAACATTCGGGTGTGTATATAGGCACAGGCAAGTTGACCCAAGCACAAACAAGCCTGATGCAAAATGCAGGTTCCTGGGAGCACTGAGACAGACAGACAGACACACACACACCACTCATCACTGGCTCTCCCACAGCCCCCCACTCTCCACAGAAAGGCAGAAGCCACCTGTCCGGAGTACAGGGACTCATGACACTCACCTCCCTTCTTTCTACACAAGGCAACAGGCAACTGAGTCTCCAAAGCCAGGAGGACTACCAGGAGGAGGGAGCTCTGGACTCTCATGTTTCTTTCGTGGCACCCAATAAGCTCAGGGCTCAGAGGCCCCCAGATTAACACTTACAGTCTCAGAGATGCCAGAGCAGTTGAGTCAGCAGAAGAGGACTAGAGGGTGACCAGGGTGGCTTGTGCTTCCCGGATCTGGGTCCCTCCCACCCTCCCACCCTCCCACCCCTGCCTGATGTCCTTAGGGCAAGGGGTGCTTGTGCAAGAGCGGGTAGCAGAGTTCTTTGTGTTAGGGACGTGGATCTAGTTCTGCCTGTACTGCTGACTTGGCCTCTGAGTGCTGGGTAAGTCTTGCCTGTCTTTGGGGCTCAGTCTTCTCATCTATATTGTGGGGAGAGGAAGAGGAGGGGTCATAATAAAAGCCACACAGAGACTTTTTCCTTTAAGGCACATGGCCGGCTCTGCCTGGGAATGTGAACCTCGGCCTCCTCCACCCTCTGACTGACTACAGGCATCTGGAACATCTGGTAGAACCAGGCCGGTTTATTGTGCCCAGAGAATGAAGATGTGCTAGGATATGACAGTGACTCCTTGTTTTGTTAACATGCTTACTAGGAATGAAACCCTTCTATTGGTTCCCTTTGGCCACTAACCCTGTTAATCCCTACGACCCACCCAACCCCTGTCCTAGGGACTAAACCCAGGGCCTCTCAAGTGCTAGGCAAGGATTCTACCACCGAGTTGCATTCCTGATCTCTTTAACTTTTTAAGTTTTGAGACCATCCACACCTTGCTGAGTTTCCTAGGCTGATGGGCGTACTTGCTGCTCTGTAGCTCAGTCAGTCCCCTGAGTTGTGATGTTCCTGCCTCAGTTTCCCCGAGAAGCTAACCATGCATCATTAGGCCCAGCCGAGCTCCTTGCCCTTACTGCTTGGTAGCAAGTGAGCACTTCGTGCCAGGGGAAGCCCTCATCTCTCCCCTGCCTCCTTCAGACCATTAAGCCAGACTCTGAACTCCAGGATCGTATTCCCTAAGACTCAAAGTCCTTTTTGCTTCTGCACTTTCTGTGTTCGGCTTGATTGATGGCCTGCAGGATGGTGTTTGAGTGAGGTATTTGCTTTTCCAACTCTCTAAGGTCTTGAAGCTCTCACAGTGTCTTAGAGGTGGGGCGGGAATCAGCACGATTGGCAAGGAATGGTGCCAAAAAAATGGGGACTGCAAAGTGCCAGGGTTGGGGTTTCTTTCTGGAGAAGTTGGCTCAGGGTGGCATGGTGAATGAGGCCAGGCTTAGCCTCTCATCTTGGGACCCTGTGGATAGAAGAGCGACTCAGACTCGTGGGGAGGGCACTTCCAAAGGTACCTAGTGGCACTGCCCTTTGCCTGGGCTGGCTTGGCTATACAGCATGGCTCCGGGTTGGCTAAAGTCTCTGGCTAGAGTCAATGAAGGAGTTACTGAGACCCCCTTCCTTGGCCTCTTTTACCAAGCCACCCACCTGTAGGGTTGTGTCTGCCTCTGCCGCAGGGCACAGCCGCTTGGGGAGGGAGAACTCAGGGTGTTTGACCCACGTGTTTATCCTACACCACCGCCAGGGTGGGTGCTTGGCTGTAGGGAAGCGCTGAGGTACTGCTCCTGGGGTAGGAAAGCACCCACCCTCAGTTTTACATCTGTGGTGTTGGCTCCACGCATCGTGGAAGAGGGTAGCTGAGGCTTAGCATCCCATGGGGGACCCAAATGGAAACTTCAGAGCACAGGGCTCCATCAAGGCCCTGCCCCAAGCTCTCCCAAAAGATGAGCAACCTGTTAGCCAGAGATGGGAGTGGACTGCTCCATCATCACACATCTAGTTCCTCGGTATTAAAAGCAGGAGGACATCATGTGATCCTGAGAAAGGATCAGAGCTTGCCTCACTTTGCCCCTCCCAGTCTGCCGCAGCCCAGCAGGAAGGGAGTGGCTTCAAGCTGAATCTTTTATACAGTCTGCTAAGCCCCTGGGAAAAGGGGCCCGCTGTGTAGGGGCTGTTGATATTTCGGGATTTTGGCACATTCTTGGTAGCTTTATTTTGGTGGGGAATTTTTATGGGCTACGTTTCCCCCAGTTACAGATTGCACACATCCATCGATGACATGCTAGTCCAGTGAAGATTATTTTGTGAAGAATTCTCCTGTGCTGCGAAGTGTTTTCTAAACACCACCCCTTGTGATGCTAAATCCACTTCATCTGCTCTTTACTGTAAGAAGTCTGATCTTTCATTTTTGTAAATAAAGACATGACAATAATCCCACTATGTAGTTTCGAAGTCACATCTCAGACACTCTTTCAAATTTTGTTTAAATGGAAATACTAAGTCAAAGAACATAATAAATTTCTTCGGGCTGCAGATATACCTGGTCAACATTCATTTCAGAAGTCAAAAGGAATATGAGAACCTCCAACTGTCAGGCATAGACATCTGTCCATTCTGTCTGCTCAGGACATCTGTCCTTGGTCGATCCTAAGCCTCCTGCCCCAGCTCTTTGATTCTGGTTGGTGGCCACAGTGTATTTCTCCTGACACAGGTGAAAGTGCAGGATCCAAGTGAAACCCACAAGATTCAGTTGTTCTTGCCCTCCACCCACCCACCCACCCCTCCCTCTGAGTCCTAGGCAGAGAAAGCCCTGCTCACAGAGCACACTCCAGAGATCTATTGCTGCCACTCATGGCCACATCTTTCCTGGACACACCCAACGCAGAATATTAAAAAAAACAAAACCTAAATAAAAATCCCACTAGTGGAAAGTTTCTCATCTTTTTTTTTTTTAATTAATTTATTTATTTATTATATGTAAGTACACTGTAGCTGTCTTCAGACACTCCAGAAGAGGGCGCCAGATCTCGTTACGGATAGTTGTGAGCCACCATGTGGTTGCTGGGATTTGAACTCTGGACCTTCGGAAGAGCAGTCGGGTGCTCTTACCCACTGAGCCATCCCACCAGCCCAAAGTTTCTCATCTTAATTAGCCTTCCTTGGAATATTGGTGGGGATAAATACTTCTCATATGTTTCCACAGGCTATTTTCCCCCCTTTGTGAATGGCTTGCTTTCATATTTTATTGTTTTGCTGGATGGCTTCTTATTTTTATTTTTGAGCTAGACTGGCGTGTGTGTGTGTGTGTGTGTGTGTGTGTGTGTGTGTGTGTAAGAGTGGTAAGAGGTAAGGGAGCAGCTGCTGGATCTGTGCTGGGATGACAAACCTGTTTTTGAATTTTAGTGTTACTGAGCTGTACTTGAACTGTGATAACCCCCAGCTGTTCTTCTGAGAGAGAGACGGAGATAATATGTATCTTATAAGCTTGTTTTGAGAACAGAATTCATTTGATAAGTGATGATGATTATCCTAATTCTCTATTTCAAGTGACTCTTTCTATTTGGGAAGGAGGACTTGTACCAAAGATTTAAATTTTAGGATAATCAAATCACCATTTCCACTTATATCTACTTCCTTTATTTGAATATCATTCAGTTGTACAAACGAAAAGATTTCACTATGAGAGTTAATGAAAAGATTTCACTATGAGACTTCCATAGATGCATATAATGTATGTACTTTGATACTGTGTTGACCTTTCTCTCTTTATAAAAAGGTTTATTTATCTTTATTTTATGCAGATGCATGTTTTGCTGGTGTAAATGTATGTACTTCACATGACTGCAATGCCCGAGGAGTCAGAAGAGGGTACAGGATTCCCTGGAACTGGAGTTACAGGAGGTTACTCCACAGGGGCTGGAAATTGACTTGAACCTGGCTGGGTCTTCTGCCTGGACAAGTACTCTAACGGCTGAGCCATTTCTCGATTTTTTAGCTCACAGTTTACACTTCATCTGGGACAGTCAAGGCGTGCAGATGGAAAAGTCAAGACAGATGCGTTACATTTGCAGTCAGGAACAGAGGGAAACACATACGTACTTGCTTCCTTGTGCTCAGCTTTATTGCTCCACTCTTACACAGTTCGGGACTCACTGCATAAGGAATAGTACTGCCCATAGTGGGCTGGGTCTTCCCATATCAATAATGTAAATAAGATAACCCACCATAGACGTGTCCACCTGTCAGCCTTACATAGATAATCAGTCCATCATGGAGACGTCTCAGGTGATTCTAGGTGGTGTCGGGTTGACAAGTAAAGCTTACTATTATTACATCATCCATGTGGTTGCTGGGAATTTTTTGTTCTTTTTTCATTATTTCTCCCCCTCCTCCTCCTCCTCTTCCTCCTCCTCCTCTTCCTCCTCATTCTCCTCTCCTTCATTTTCCTCTCCCTTCTGCCCTTCTTCCTCATTCTCCTCTCTCTCCTCTTTCTCCTCCCCTTCCTCTTCCTCCTCTTTATTTTTGATCCAGTGCTTCTGTTGTAAGAGTTACAGCTACATGATGTCTAAGTGACTTCTGGTATTCATGAATTTTACTAATTTGCATTGTTACCTCTTACATCACAGTCTTTCACTGCCCCATATGAACTCAATGATTATTTTGTTAAGTTGGGAAAAAACCAGACTCATTGTTTGCTATAACAATTTTTACTACCATTCCAAAAACGTACAGGAGAACAGTAACCCTTTTTATGAAACTCTGCACATTCCAAACTCAACAGGAGCATCTTACATTTCTTCTTGTGTACATCCAAACCATTATTTTTTTGAAATTTAAAATTTCAAGTCAACCCAACATATCATATAGTCTACCTTTAGATATTTCAGTATGGCTCTCTAAGATACGATCATTTAGGTTGAGTGTGGTGATGTGCTCCTACATTCCCAGCACCCAGGATGTGCAGCTAGCAGGATCCGAGTTCCAGGTTAGCCTGGGCTACATAGCAAAACTCTCTATCAACTCTGAAAGAAAGGGGAGAACTGAATTTGTCATTGTCACACCTAATCATCTGCCTCTGTGTTTACTTTGTTGTTGTTGTTGTTTTCGAGACAGGGTTTCTCTGTGTAGCCCTGGCTGTCCTAGAACTCAGTCTGTAGACCAGGCTGGCCTCAAACTCAGAAATCCGCCTGCCTCTGCCTCCTGAGTGCTGGGATTAAAGGTGTGCGCCACCATGCCTGGCTGTGTTTGCCTTCTATTTTCCTTATTGTTCTAAAAATGACTTCCTGGGGCTGGAGTGATGGTTCAGCAGTTAAGAGCTCATACTGCCCATGCCATCCTCCATGCTGGGTGGTTTATAACCTCTTTAACTCCAGACCAAGAAGATCTGATACCCTCTTCTGTCCTTCCTGGGTATCTGCACGTACAGGCACACACCTCTACACAGTCACATAGACATGCACATAATTAAAGATACATCTTTTTTTTTTTTAATGAGTTCAAGCAGTTTTCAGAACCAAGTCCATACACTGACACTCCCTGCATGGTTGCAACATCCTTAGATTCCTTTATTCCAGAATAAACATTTTAGCTCATTTCTGCCTGCCTCCCATTCTCCCCTTCTGTAATTTCTGCTTGAGCAAACAGGTGAATGTCTACTCAGTGTGGCTAGTATCCCTTCCTTGAGGTATCTTTCAGCCTCCTGCATCACTTGAGGAGAAGTCTATGCCTGGCTTACCCATTATTATTATTATTATTATTATTATTATTATTATTATTATTTTGGTGTTTTGAGACAGGGTTTCTCTGTATAGCTCTGGCTATCCTGGAACTCACTCTGTAGACCAGGCTGGTGTCAAACTCAGAAATCCACCTGCCTCTGCCTCCTGGTTTACCCATTTTTAATGTTGTTCAGACAGACTGCAGTACTTCAGCCAGAACACCTCAATCCTCTCATCGTAAAGTCATGTTTCCCCACAGAAGGACACGTTGTATAGCATGGGATGATGAAATGGCACCCTGTAAACAGCAGGAAGCTGTGGATGGCCAGTGCCTGTGGCGACAGCTTAATTGAGATTGCAAATTCCAGAGGGTTTAGATTGTAGTTACGTATGAACTATGTTGATCAGGATGGACATCCTTGCCTTGTGAACACTTGGTGTTTGCAGAAAAGCAGGCATATATATGCATTGTATTCTATATGCAATATGTAAGAAATTACACACACACATACACACACACACACACGTATTTTATATATTCTCTGGTACTTTAATACACAAACAAAATGTATTTAGATCATCTCTCTCATTTCTCCCTCCAAGTCCTCCTGATTCCTCTCCACATTTCTCTCTCAATCCCAATTCCTCTCTCTCTCTTAAAAATAACCCACTGAATCTAATTAGTGTGCCCATACACCCGTGGGTGTGCAGTACCATCCACTGGGGCACTGGCACCCCACCACGGGCCACACCACTGAGGAAAGCTGACTCTGCCCCCTCTAGTGGCCGTCAACAGACACATGGCTCCTCAACTCAGGGTGCAGACTGATCTGTGCAGGTCTTGTGCTGGCTACAACAGTTGCTGTGAATTTATGAGTACAGAGGCCCTGTCATGCACAGAAGACATTATCTGTGCCAATCTTCCAGGCTTTCCTAGATGTTCTCTGAGCTTGGTGGTGGTGGTGGTTGCTGTGTGATACAGGTGTCTCACTTAGGGAGAAATGATTCACAGCTCCAGAGTCACTTTGTTTTACGCCCTTTGGCCAGCTGTAAGGGCGTATCTTTTTTTTTTTTTTTTAAATCGTATTATGGACAATTTCATCCTATTTATTCAGATTTGTAAAAAAAATATCATATAATAAAGTTTAATAGTTTTTTCCAAAAAATGTATATTTCCAGAATTGTTCATGCATATATATGTATATACCTATACATACACACACAAACACACAAACAAACATATACACACACACACACACACATATAATATTGAACAAGGATTTTTTTAAACTATTAAGTTGTATTAATTAGTCTATTTGGACCACTGTAACAAATTACCATAGACTGAATGGCCTATAAACAACATTTATTTCTCAGAGTTCTGGAGGCTGGGGAGTCCAAGATCAAGGTGCCCAGAGATCCAGTATCTGGAAAGGCCTGGTCTTTGTACCTTCTTGCTGTGTCCTTCCATGGTGGAAGCAGTCCTCTGAGGCCATTTTTATGAGCTATCACACCTTACTCTGAGGGCTCTGTCTATGAAAGAGGAAGAGAACCTGCTGAAGAGGGATGCTCACACTGGGGTCAGGCTGGATGGGTAGGCTGTTCCTTCTTTTGCACACAAGGACTCGGAGACCAGGTTGCCCACGGGCTGCCCGTTTCTCCCATACTCTAAGCCTGAGGACCCCCGGGGGCAGGTGCTAGGTGACAGCAAGTTTAGAGGAGGAAAGGACAGAGTGGGACTTGTGTGAGCAGTCCTGGGAGGAGGAAAAGCCCAGGGGCTTTCACCTGACTCTGCTTGGTTGATGTCCCTGTCACGCCTCCCCCTTTGTACAAAGGAGACGGTCAAGGCCTCTGGTCTCTGAGATCCCATAAGCTCACACCCGTCTCTCTGCCCCTTGGCTCTAAGAATCCTCCATGCTTCCAGGAGACAGAGACTGGGGAGGTGGGAGGGCCGAGCACAGCACTGGGAACTACTTACTCTTCACTGTTGTCTTTCACAGGCGGCACACATTTGAAGCCACATCGCCAGAAGCAGCATAGCTCCTGATCTCTGCAGTCATTGTCACCGTAACACTGGGGATCATCTTCCCTGAAGCAGCGGACATTGTCCGCCGGGCAAACTCCTTTCTCTTTATTTGGTGGAAGAAGGCACAAGGTGAGTGGCGGGGGTAAAGGGTAGGGTGGGGTCGGCGGGGGGGGGCACTCCATCCCTTCCTATAATCTGGGAGTTCCCATCCCAGCTCTAGGCAGCTCGCCCGTACCCACTTACCCTCGCCTTTGACTCCACCTCCCGTTACCAGAGTAGAAGAAATGAGGAGCGTAGTGAGGACCAAGATACTGTTTGACCACATGTTGCTGTGAGGCTGAGGCTGGTGCTGGGGTGGTGCTGAGGCTGAGGCTGGCTTTCTACTGTTTCTGCTGGGCGTGGCAATGGGCAGGGCTGAAGGTTTGCTGATGACAGGGAAAGCCTGTGCTTTCCAAGCCCTGTCAGAAATGGCCACCATTTTGAGGGAGGGACTTGGGTCCTTCCAAGATTTCCTAACTGTGAGATCCTCTGTTTGCACAAGAAGTCTCTGCCGAGGCCAAGTTGCCATCAAGACTGTATTATCTTACATCAGGAGGAAGGCAGCACAAAGGGCACCCTAGGACACACAGCCTGGCAGCACGTGGCAGGACCCATTTTCTTCAAATCTGATGTTCACTATTGAGCCCTCTTTCTGGGTGGCCCGCCCTAGACAGAGGTCTTACTTCTTCCTGTCATATCTAGACTGGTCCTCAGCTTTTTCCTCACCCCAAGGAGGGATCTGTCACTATGTGCTCCAAACCATGCCACCCCATTACTTTAATGTTTTTAAAGCCTATTTTTAATGATGGTTCTTAAACACTTTAACTTCCTTTCTAGCCCACTGCCCACCAGAGGCAGTGGAAAAGAAAGGATATGGGGGAAGTGGACCTGTTTAGAAAGGTTCTTGGGAGAAACTCCCATCTGCACTGTCAGGAAATCAGCAGTTCAGTGCACAGGAGTCAGCAGCGGCTCGATCCACTCCCAAACACTTCATGGCTACACCAGCCATCCAGTTCGGTAGAATCAGGATAGATAACATGAATCAGCAGCAGTGTGACTACCTAGCAGAGACATGCAGGCTTCAGCCTCTGCACAAGTCGGCAGGAGGGACCAGGGGGAATGCCAGGAGACGTTCCAATCAGCCAAGCAAAGGTTAGCAAAGATTAGCAAGACCACCAAGCTTTTAGCTATGCAAGCAAGCCAAGCTCCCTCCCATTGCTGGTCGAGTTCACTTTATACACCCTCCCCACATGTCTCGCCTCAGCACATGAGTCTGTCTAAGCTGACACCAAGCTGCCAATTATCTAGAATCTGCAGAAGTGAAAGAAGCTGAAACAAGCCACAGCACACCACCAAAAGTTTTTTGGTGCATTTCTCTCTATGGAAGTCCCAGCAAATGCAGGTCAACTACACAATGTAAGACGGACCAATACCCATGTTTCATTAGCGAAGAATCCATCACATATCCTTTCACGTGCTTGCTTTAGCAGACCATCCTTTCACTGGTGTCTGCTTCAGCGAAATGTTTCTACACGAGTCTGCCTCAGCTTTTCACCTGTGGCCACTTCAGGAAAACACTTCTTCATGTGTTTGCCCCAGCAAAACACCATCTAACACAACTGACTCTCCAAAGAGCCCTTAAGTTTCCACTTCATCACCCCCCACACACCACAGGTGGAAGCAGACCTTGGCCCTGTCACTAGTGTGACCGAAGGCTCTTCCTTCCTAAAATTCACTTTCCTTAGTCATAAAATGGGTCTGCTGGTTCTATTTCATTCATAGGAATTATGTTTTATTTCCTGAAGTGCCTCTCCCAACCCACTCAGCCTCTTCAGCTCTTACATCTTGGACTCCGGGTTGCCTCCCTTCAGAGATAGGAATACGTTATGGACTCTGAGATTGGGGACCTTTTGGGAGGGGAGCCTACAGGCAGAGTGATGCTTATGTGTATGGTGCAAGATAGCTCTACGGACGGAAAAAAGTCCTGCACAAGCCCAGACACTGGAGAGAATAAATTAATAAAATGTTAACGGAAAGATGAGGAAAGAGAGTGCTTTTGAGGAAGTCCTTTCCTCTTTCAGCAGTTCCCCAAGGTCAGCCGTGGACCATTTTGCTTAAGCTGGTGTTTTCCTTGAGTTTGCTAGTTTGAATAAGGTTTGTATTTGAGAATGGGGTGTGCCTATTTCCTGGAGTATAAAAGAGACTGATTTGAAATCAAGTAGAGAGAGGGAGGATCCTTCCGTCAGGCTTCCTATTGGGCCATGAATCTTGGCTCCCTAGTCTGTCTGTCCCAGAGATGAACTCAGAGACTTGCTGAGCAAACATGTGAATGCTGGCGGATGCTGGCGGATGCTGGCGGATGCTGGCGGATGCTGGCGGATGCTGGCGGATGCTGGCGGATGCTGGCGGATGCTGGCGGATGCTGGCTGCTCCCCACCTCCTTACTCTCACTAACAATGGTGGCTTGAATATGCTTGACCCAGGGAGTGGCACTGTCAGGAGATGTGACCTTGTTGGAGGAAGTGTGTCACTGTAGGGGTGAGCTTTGAGACCCTTCTCCTAGCCACCTGGAAGACAAGTCTCTCCTTGCTGCAGACGGATAGGATGCAGAACTCTTGGCTACTCCAGCCACCAATGTCTGTCCGCACGCCCCCATGCTTTCTGCCATGATGATAATGGATGGAACCTCTGAAAGTATAAGCCAGTCCCAATCAAGTTGTCCTTTACAGGAGTTGCCTTGGTCATGGTGTCCTTTCACAGCAATGGAAACCCTAAGGCACCAACTTTCAAAATATGCAGAAAATATTAAAAACCAGATCAGTGATGCTCATACACACTCATATACCTATATTGGAATGAACAATTAATAGCAGTTTGGGGTATCTAGATCAATGGTTGTTGAGACATTTAAAACCAAACTACAGAAGGTATTTCCTCCAGGCTTAACAGTATATGATATGCAAATCTAATAATGAAAATCTCCAACAGACAAAATGGTGATCATAGCTTAGGAAACTGATGATAAATGCTACGTGGGACCAATACTATATATTTGCTTTTCTGTCTCCAAAGTATATTTGTACCTAACTTTTGATGCAATTTTTTCAAGACAAACAAACAAACACCAGCCCAACTTTACTATAGAGTAAGCTCTACAGATGAAAACAGGCAAACGATGTTTTTACCCTCTGAAAACTGCAGCTTTAAGCCTATATTTTATAAAGGCACTTTTTTTGAAGTTGTTTTTGTTTTCTTGAGACAGGGTTTCTCTACAGAGCCCTGGCCATCCCAGGAACTTACTATGTAGACCAGGATGGCCTTGAACTCATAAAGATGCCCCTGCTTCTGCTTCTCAAATGCTGAAATTAAAGGTATGCACCTCCATGCCCAGCAACTTAAAATAACTTAACAGAGCATCACGGAGCATCACAGATTAGAACCAACAGGCCACTGCTGTTCTAAGAGGCTGCTCTCGCCTCAAACTTTCTGTTAGCCCTTCTTAGGTTTTACCTCCTTATGTTTGTGTCCTTGGTGGACGTGGATGTTGTCAAGCCCTGTGTCCTCTGAGGTATGGATCACAAGGTGGAGTGAAGGCTCTCTTGGGACTAAATGTTGCATCAGAGGTCATTTTCCTCTCTAGGTAACTTTGGTCTTGGTTTAAAAGAACAATCTGCTTTTGTTACTCTGACCATTCTCCCATTTATGTGGAAGTGAGATGACTCTAAATGATACTGGAGAGCTGGGCACATAGGTGCAGGCCTGTCATCTCTGCACTCAGCGGGTGGAGGCAGGAAACTCAGTTGTTGGAGACTAGCCTGGACTACATTAGTGAGACCTCTCTCACCTAACATGTAACAGAAGCAGCAATGCTCCTTGAACCCCCAATCAAAAAGAGCGTATTCTGTGTGTGCATGGCCCTCCCAACCCAGCCTAGCATATTCTCTGGGCACGAAACACATTTTTGTAGCTACAGCTAAATAACACTTTAGTTTTGTGTGTAGCATTCTGGAAAAAGCAAAGTGACCAGGACAGAGACGGTGTTTAAATGGGATATAATGGAAAACAAAACTCGAAAAACCCAAAAAGGTGGTGGAGACGTTTTTAGAGATAGAAAAGTACTGTATCCTGATTGTGGTTCTCAGGACTCAGCTCTTATTTGTTAAAATGTATACCGCTAGACCTAAAATAAATGCATTTTAGTGAATATACATGTTAGTCAAAGTTCTCCAGAGGTACAAACAAAACCAGCAGATTTTGGGGTGGGGCTTTAAGGAGGTGGCTCATGTGACTGTCTGTGTGTGTGGGGGGGTGCCAAGTGCAGGGGTTGTGAGGTCAGGATGGCAGGTGAACAATTCAGCTAAGATCTGACACCGGATGTCGCACTGTTGGATTAGAAGTGTGCAGGGTGACGGGCTGGGAACCTAGACAGGAATTATGTCTTGAGAATTCTTTGTTCTTCCATCTTCCTCTTAACGCTCTTAATTGTTTGGATGAGGGCTACTCACACTGTAGCGGGGGGTGGTGGGGTGGGTCTCCTTTTTGGGTCTTTACAGTTTCTGACCCCACTTAGGCCCTGGACTCTCATACACAAAGGCTTGTGTACTTGTGGTGGTGGTGTGTGTGTGGTGGTGGTGGTGGTGGTGAGTGTGTGTGTGTGTGTGTGTGTGTGTGTATGTGTGTGTGTGTGTGTGTGTGTGTGTGTGTGTGTGTGTGTGTGTGTGTGTGTGAAGGAGCAGAGACAAAGTGTTAGCGGGGGAAGAACAGGACATCAGCCTCCAGACGACACTTTGGGCCAGCTCCTCCGGCCCACTGCTGGTACCTCAGAGTTAACTGAACTCTCTCACACACACACACCCCCTTGAGCTTCCTGGAACTTTCTGCAAGGCTTTCAAGTGTTCCGAGAGCCTGAAATGACTATGAGGAAGAAGAAGACGATCAGAAGGTGTTGAAGAGAGCCTAGCAGACACTGAGGAGTTGAGACTGCAGGTTTCCAGGCCGTGTTAGGAAAATGGGTTGCAATGGGCTGAGCCTACTGCAGCTATCCAGGTCAGCTTTTCCTTCAGCCGAGAGACTGACTGGTTTCAAAATGACAGAACCAACTCCTCCCTCTAGTCTCTATATGAAAATCCAAGGGTGTGACATTATTTACTGTAATTACTTCATCTCAGGCATGTGAAGGAATTGTGCATATATTTGGGATAAGGTTGAGTTTTATGTCATTTTAGTCAAAGAGAGGATAATTCTTGAAAATTATACTGCCAACTCCTAGGGATGGCATCACCAGCTCAGGTATAGGCTTGCTGTGTGCCCAGTGCCAGCTCTGGTATAGGTTTGCTGTGTGCAAAGTGTACTGGTAAGAAGGAGTTTGTTCCAGGAAGGCTGCCCAGTTTGCTGAAGCAAGCAGAAAGCCTTGCACAAGATGACATAACTCATCCCCGCTTAACAGTAATTATTTATTGGCTCACAGTGTCATTGTGTTAGTGACTACAGCAGCCATAATTCGACAACAAAATAGTCCTGCTCTGTTGTACTTCATGTGGCTGTCCAATAAAAAACGCACGTTTATTGCTACGGAGTTTAAAATGCCCACTTCTTATCAGAGAGGAGAAAGAACTGAGCTTTGGATAGCATCTTTTCCCCAGAGAAGAGTAAAGTTGACACATGTCAGAGGACTCACAGCTGCTGGAATTTCTTTCTTTTATTTTTTAAAGTATTATTTTATTTGTCTAAGTGTTTTGACAGAATCTATGTCTTCGCATTATGTGCAGGTCTGGTGCCTGAGGGGTCCAGATGGGGTATTGGATCTCCTGGAACTGGAGTTACAGATCATTGTGAGCCACCATGTGGGTGCAGGGAATAGAACCTGGGACCTCTGGAGGAGCAGCCACTGCTCTTAACCACTCCACTATTTCTCCAGGTCCTCTTTTATCTTTCTTTGTTAGTCAATGTTACCATCAAACGAAGAAGAAGTTCAGCTTTACTAAGAACACTGAGAAGTGCAGTGTATCCATTTGATGTAAATGACACTACTAAATCTGTACCTAACATTTTATACCTTGTGACTGTTAGATGGCAAAGCAGGTCCCTAAGATGGCAGTGCAGCTGCCAATACCCTAAGATGGCTCCCTGAGTGGACCTGGGGCAGATGGCCGTGAGTAAATGGAAATCTAATGATCAGCGTTTCTCAGAAACCCTGTGACTCAGGGACCTTGCTTATCAGATAACTGCAGTTTCCAAGGTGTCCCCTAAATGGCCATCTACCACAGGCAAAAGGACATCTGATACTCATAAACTGGCCTCACTGCATCAGGCACAAACCCTTTCCAGTACGCTTGCCCTGGGGATTCTGTTCTACCCAGGACAAAAACAAAACCTCCTGAGATGAAAGAAGGGGTCGGCTCTTAAGCATCCAGGAACTTTGCAAAGCCCTTTAACTCTTTTGGCTGGGCTGCTGTTCACTTCCCTTGTCAGACACTCAGCAGTTTGTTCTCCAATAAACTTTTTC
Organism: Mus caroli; assembly: GCF_978045245.1. Lineage (NCBI taxonomy): Eukaryota > Metazoa > Chordata > Mammalia > Rodentia > Muridae > Mus > Mus caroli. The sequence goes on along the minus strand of NW_028227257.1, from coordinate 15,354,871 downwards.
CACGAATACAGTGGCCTTGCCACACTTGCGACTATGCAAATATTATAGATACCTTAAAAGGCAACTGAAAACATGGCACTGAATAGGTAGTTTCCCTCAAACCTTTTTCCTTGTATTTGCTAACAAAAGTTTAGTAGGCTGCAGGGAACCACGGTGTTGGCTTGGCCTAGCTGCCCGAGAGACATATGTCATAGGCTTTGTCAGGTTAGAGCCTATGACTCTTGGCACACAATGTGCCTTCCTGTTTCTCAGAAACTGATACATTCACTCACTCAGGCAGTGAAGCATCCAGGCCTCTCTATGCTTCACTGTATGTTCTCTTGAAAGTCAAGGAGGCACAGAAGCTTGACAGGACAATTGGTCTTAGACATGAATGTGTGTACCCTGCCTAACCACAAAGGTCACTCTCTCTTGGGAACGACAACTGTATTGATCCTGGTAATTGCCATTATGTTGTCTAAAAAAAAAAAAAAAAAAAAATCCGACTGCTCTCAAGAAAATTGTCACAGCAGTGGTTGTGCTGTGGCCCCTCCAACCAGGCCTGATTTAATTCCTCGTGGCCATATTGAGTGGTCTTGTCCAGTAAGTAAGCACAGGCATTTACAGGTGGTGCCAAAAACAGGGACCCAAAATATAGGGAGAGAGTGGGGGGGGGTTAAAAGGAGAGGGACTCCTGAGAATGTGTACACACAAGGATAATGAGGCAGGAGAGTTCATTGGAGTTAAAAAGATGGGACAGCAGGCTCAAAGAATCAGCAAGGTTGCTGGAGAAAAGAGTTAAAGCAGGCTGCACCATCAGTTGATGAAATCCCAGGAGTTCATTAGTGAACTTCGGCCTCTTTCCATGAAGAGGGATCTCTGGATCCCAGAACTTGGTCTGGGCTGGGAAGAACAATTCAGGGAGGGAGAATTAGATGCAAGGGGATCAGAAAAAAAAATTTCCTAATGATGCTTGCCAGCTTTGACAAGAAATAAAAAAAAAAAAAAAAAAACAGCGGCAGATAAAAATGTCCCGCTAAAATTAAAAATAAAAGTGATCAAGGAAAGGCAGAAATTAATACTGGAAAGAAGCTGAAGACACACGTAGCGCCTCTCTGTGTGACGAGGCTGAGGGGTTCTGCTTCCTCTCTTGCTCGCGCACCCCCAGCTCCAATTCCCTCTGCTTCCAACCCTGCCTGCCCTCCAAGTGCAGGTCCTGACAACATGGAAACTTGTTTTATTACTTTGTTTCATTCTTTTTTTTTCTGAGGTTTCTCCCACTCCATGAAAGAGAATTAACTCAAGGTGAGCCAGGAGACTTTGTATGGAGCCCCAGAGGTGGGAAAAAATGTGGAAGGATTTTCTCTTTTCTCGTTGAGTAAAATGCCTGATCCTAATAACCCTGGGGAAAGAGTTAGAAATTCTATACCCATTTCTTTAAGACTAAGGATCTCAAGCAGGCTTGTGCTCAGTACTCACCAATTGCTCCTTCCTTTTGCATTGTCTATTTTTGGGGGAAGATTTTCTTCCCTCTGACTGGAAGATTTTAGAAAAAAAATAGTAGTGACTATTTACTATGGCTGATTATTCAGAAAGATGTCAGGACCAAGCTATCAGAAATCAACAAGATAACATGTCCACAACTTTTCGAAATGTTAACAGAAGAAGGCATGTAAAGTGATGCTCTACGGGAGATCACATATCCTGCTGAGGCTTATGGGAAAATCAATGCTTTGTCTTCACAAGCACAGTTACTAGGTTCTGAAAAAAAGAAAAGGACAGACGAACTTTCTAAGACTAGACAGGGACCAGATGAGCTGACTTTTGCTTTTGTAGGAAGTCAATTGCCTGATGGTGGATAGAGACAGGGATGTCTATTGTTAAACAACTGACATGTTAAACAACTGCGACATACCAGACTACCATAGTTCTTTTAGGGAAAAAAGGGGAGATATTAAATGATTACATCTGGCTCTATGATGCTATACCCAAATGCCTTTCCAACTTGGATATATTGTGAGGTAAGACCTTTTAAGTGGTATGGCCTGGTGGCAGTTAATTAGGTCCTGTGAGTAACACCTTCAGAAAACAATCAATGCGTATCTGGAATTATTCCTTTGGGATAAGCTGATGCCATCATTTTTTCTTCTGTGCGAAATGCTCTTGAGTTTCACATGTGTTGCCACCACTGTGTGATGCCATTCACTAGGGGCTCTAAGTAGATTTGTAAATGACTGACAGTACATTCCCGAGCCTCTAGAACTGTAAGAAAGATAAATCTCTTTTCTATGTAAAATATCTAGCTTCAAGCAGTTGGTATGGCACCAGAAAACAGTTATTACATAGGGATGTATTTTTTGTTTTGCTTTAATATTAATAATACACATTTAATTCACTAATAAGAGGGGTCTATGAGACAGAAGAACTTGAGGTCAGCCATCCAAGTTGGAGCCAATGCTGTCGTTATTTTCCCAGACTTGGTTAAGAAAGGTTTTCATCTAGGAAGAGAAGAATCAGAGATAGGAACCATTGTAAGTTTTTCTGGGGACATGGTTTGGGGACCCAAAGCCACCATGGCCTGAATCCTGCTAGGTTTTAGTTCTCCCAGGAGAACTGAGCTATGCTGTCTGTCAAAGAGTTACGGATCTAAGGCTGGAGGATTCTAGGCAATTCAACCATGAATTATGATCTCGTAATCCCTTACTTTCCAATTGAAATGCCAAGTTCAATAAACTGAGAAAAGGGGCAGTTAAAAATAATCATGTTCCCCTGCCCTGCCCCCACCAAATTAGTAATAGTTGGATGGCTTAGCGACAATGCTGTCCAAATTGTCCATTATACAGGGAAGTCTGGTGCCCATTTCAAGCAGGGTGTTATGTATGTCAGGCTGACCTCAAACTTCCTATGTGGCCAGGGATGACACAGGATCCATAATCCTTTGGTCTCAACCTCTCAAATTCTAGTATTACAGGTGTAGGCCACCACTTGAGTGTTTATAGGCAACCCCCAACTTAAAAGCTCTGACTACAATGTTTTCCATGGGTTCTGGGCACTCCGCTAAACAGACAAGATGGGTCCAAGGGCAGGTTTCTGGGGCAGCCCGGAGTACAGCGGACCTGAGGGGCCACTCACTTCAAGTCAAGGTTGTCCAGGGTTCCTCACACCGCATCTGACAGTAGTAGAAGCAGCATTTTTTGGTGCCCTTGCACCCTTTATCATGGTTACATAAGGGTAACAGGATAAACGGGCAGTCAAGAAGAAACTCCGGACAGTACCCCTGTTTCGGCGTAACTGCAGGAAAAAATGCCCTGAGTGATAGGAAGCACTGCTGGGACCCCTCCGAGGACCTACCTGGTTCCACAGAATTCTCAGACAAAAACGCTCCCCCGACCCCAGGACCCCCAGGACCATTCTGCATCACCTCCTTTCCTAGTTGCTCTAGGCTGCGCCATACTAAGGCAAAGGAGGATGGTTGTTGTGAACAGTAGGAGGCTGCTTGGCTTCATCTCCCGAGAGGATTGATTGCCCTGTGAACATGGAGGGAGGACGTTTGAATCTGCCGCTGCGCTGGGCCGTGGATAACCAGCAGGGAAGCTGAGGTCACAGGTCAGGAAAACGGAAGTGCATCAACCCGGAACAGGAAGGGTTTAGCTGGTTCCTTTCAAGCCCCACGCCTACCCCTTTTTACAAGAGGAAGACAATGTCCTCTTCTTAGGGACTAGCAGGGCTAGTCTGGCATTTCCTAATACATAACTTATGCTGTAGGTTCAAGCACCAAGAGAATTGTTGTTCAGAGACCGTGTGTCCAGGCCAGCCAACCCACTCTTATCCTGTAGCCAGAATGAAACACCACTTCACAAATACTGCTCAGGTATGGGTGCACAGGAGGCTTAACTTTTAGCATGTTAATGTTTAAATGAAGATGTTTTAGGAAAAAGAGATTCCCCCATGCTCGCAAAAGCCTGTGAAAATGGACCGTACCAAAAAAAAAAAAAAAAAACAAACTGAACAAAGTCACTTCCTAGTTCTGGACTCCAAAGTGACCAGATCGACTTTAGTTTATGGGTACATTTCCTTTCTTGTTAGCTGTGTCTGCCTAGGCACCAGGTGCCTATGGGGGCTTACTCTACCAAGAGTCGCGGCTGTACCAGAAATGCCTACATTGGAACAAAAAGACGGGAAATCTTGGCAGCTTGAGGGACTTCTCCTCCCAAGATTTCTCCCCACCCCCTACCCCCAATAATACGACCTTGCCCCTGAACTAAGGGTTCACACTGCAGCCTTGGGAGATGAGCAGTTCCAGATCGAACCCTACTTCCCAGTCATCTCTGGGGTGTCTAATTATAACTGTCTCAGGCCATATGGCCAAATCACATGGTTTTTCTTCTTTCTGTGGCCTGGCCAAAGCACACCTGGGATAATGAGACACCAGAAGGGCACCTTTGACTTTACTGTTCTTTGTGGCTTACAAAATTATTACAAGTACACTTGTGCAGTGGTAACTAAGTCTATGATTTAACCAGGCATGGTTCTGAGTTATCCAGTCCTCCACTCTTACACATGAGGAGTACAAAATTAGTTCACAGACCAGACACCATGGGTAATGGCTTTGACAGAATCCTTGAGGTTACACCACAAACAGATGAGAATTCAGTGGTTTTTCTTAACAACAAGAGGCCATAAGTCAATATACCTGCCTTGATGCAGCCTCTCCAGCAGGAGCTGCAGTACTAGCCTCTCGTTTTATTTCTCAACTGGCTTCAGATTTTAGGAAGAAGAAAGAAGAAAAAGAAGGAAGAGGAGGAGGAGGAGGAGGAGGAGAAGGAGTAGAAGAAGAAGAAGAAGAAGAAGAAGAAGAAGAAGAAGAAGAAGAAGAAAAACAGCTTAAAAAGACTGAAGATAGCCCCCAAGCCCCCATACAGGAGTTGGTAAAAATGGCATTGAAGGTCTTTAAACACCCGAGAGTAGGTGGCCAAGCCTTCTTACCAGGCTTGGCTATAGCAGAAGGCTAAGCTCCAGGGCCAAGCCTTGACAGCTGCCCTATAGGCTTAGATTTTTTTTTTTTTTAAGATTTATTTATATGGGTACACTGTAGCTGTCTTCAGACACACCAGAAGAGGGCATCAGATATCAGATCCCATTACAGATGGTTGTAAGCCACCATGTGGTTGCTGGGAATTGAGCTCAGGACCTCTGGAAGAATAGTCAGTGCTCTAAACCGCTGAGCCATCTCTCCAGCCCTTAATAAGGGTTCTTAAACCCTTAACTTCCCTTCTAGCCCACCACCCACCAGAGGTAGTGGAAAGGAAAGGTTAATAGAGCAAAGGAGGATGGGGACCTGTTTAGAAATAGTTCTTTGAAGCATATTCGATCTGCATTGTCAGGATGTCAGCAGTTCAGTTCACAGGAATCAGCAGTGGCAGCTGGATCCATGATCCAGAAGAAACCCCGAGGCTCTGCCAATTGCCCTGAATCTGAGGAAGCAACAAAAAACCCCACAGAAACACTGCCAGATTTTTTTTTTTTTTTTGGTGCATTTCTTTCTATGAAGTCCCAACAAACGGTGACTAGCAAAGAATGGTAAGGTGAATCAATGCCATTCAGCATCGTCCACTGTCTGGTGGGTTATATTTATATCCTTTCCAAACATTGCGTGATCTCTCAAGCATCTGCTCCAGCAAAACATCCCATGCCCCCTTTCCAGGCAGATCCTAGGAAAACACCACGTGTTTTCCCAGCAGAACATCCTCCCACGGATCTGTGTCGGCAAACACATCTTCTCATAAGACAGTTTCCAGAAAAATATCACATGTCACAACCGAGTCTCCACAGAAACCAGAAACTTCCACTTCACTGCCCTGAGGCCAATGGCTAGTTGTTCAACACTGAGCTGCTAGAAAATACAAATAAGTAGCAACATATGTTTAATGAATTAGGTGTATTTAATGATCAAGATCTATAAACTCCAAGATTTCATGAGGTTCACAATAATATCTGTCTAGCTGTTTTGTCTTTTAAGCTTTAGCTGTTTGGATGAACTAAGCTAGACAGGAAACTACAATGACCTATAATGGTGCAATATAGTAGGATCAGAAAAGTTGCTAGTCTCTCTATGGACTGTATCTATTATTAAACGTTTTATTTGATACTAGAAGAGCTTCAGTTCAAAATCCTGATTTTTAAGGCTCAAACCTAATAGGGCTAAACCTAAAGTCCTTGTCTTATGAAAGCCTCTAAATTATTGTAAATTGTTAAGGATAATTAGGAAGTGCAAGGTTTTAAAAAATTTTTAATTAGGTATTTTCCTCATTAACATTTCCAATGCTATCCCAAAAGTCCCCCATACCCTCCACCCCACTCCCCTACCCACCCACTCCCACTTCTTGGCCCTGGCATTCCCCTGTACTGAAGCATCTAAAGTTTGCAAAGTTTGCAGGACCAATGGGCCTCTCTTTCCAATGATGGCTGACTAGGCCATCTTCTGATACATATGCAGCTAGAGACACGAGCTGGGGGGGGATACTGGTTAGTTTATATTGTTGTTCCACCTATAGGGTTGCAGATCCCTTTAGCTCCTTGGGTACTTTCTCTAGCTCCTCCATTGGGGGCCCTGTGATCCATCCAATAGCTGACTGTGAGCATCCACTTCTGTGTTTGCTAGGCCCCAGCATAGTCTCAGAAGAGACAGCTATATCACGGTCCTTTCAGCAAAATCTTGCTAATGTATTGCGATGGTGTCAGCGTTTGGAGGCTGATTATGGGATGGATCCCCGGGTATGGCAGTCTCTAGATGGTCCATCCTTTCGTCTCAGCTCCAAACTTTGTCTCTGTAACTCCTTCCATGGGTGTTTTGTTCCCAATTCTAACAAGGGGCAAAGTGTCCACACTTTGGTCTTCGTTCTTCTTGAGTTTCATGAGTTTTGCAAATTGTATCTTGTATCTTGGGTATTCTAAGTTTCTGGGCTAATATCCACTTATCAGTGAGTACATATCATGTGAGTTCTTTTATGATTGGGTCACCTCACTCAGGATGATGGCCTCCAGGTCCATCCATTTGGCTAGGAATTTCATAAATTCATTCTTTTTAATAGCTGAGTAGTACTCCATTGTGTAAATGTACCACATTTTCTGTATCCATTCCTCTGTTGAGGGGCACCTGGATTCTTTCCAGCTTCTGGCTATTATAAAAAAGGCTGCTATGAACATAGTGGAGCATGTGTCTTTCTTACCAGTTGGAACATCTTCTGGATAGATGCCCAGGAGAGGTATTGCGGGATCCTCCGGTAGTACTATGTCCAATTTTCTGAGGAACCGCCAGACTGATTTCCAGAGTGGTTGTACAAGCTTGCAATCCCACCAACAACGGAGGAGTGTTCCTCTTTCCCCACATCCTCGCCAGCATCTGCTGTCACCTGAATTTTTTGATCTTAGCCATTCTAACTGGTGTGAGATGGAATCTCAGGGTTGTTTTGATTTGCATTTCCCTGATGATTAAGGATGCTGAACATTTTTTCAGGTGCTTCTCAGCCATTCGGTATTCCTCAGGTGAGAATTCTTTGTTTAGCTCTGAGCCCCATTTTTAATGGGTTTATTTGATTTTCTGGAGTCCACCTTCTTGAGATCTTTATATATATTGGATATTAGACCCCTATCTGATTTAGAATAGATAAAGATCCTTTCCCAATCTGTTGGTGGCCTTTTTTGTCTTATTGACAGTGTCTTTTGCCTTACAGGAGCTTTGCAATTTTATGAGGCCCCATTTGTCAATTCTCGATCTTACAGCACAGCCATTGCTGTTCTATTCAGGAATTTTTCCCCTGTGCCCATATCTTCGAGGGTTTTCCCTACTTTCTCCTCTATAAGTTTCACTGTCTCTGGTTTTATGTGGAGTTCCTTGATCCACTTAGATTTGACCTTAGTACAAGGAGATAGGAATGGATCAATTTGCATTCTTCTACATGATAACCACCAGTTGTGCCAGCACCATTTGTTAAAAATGCTGTCTTTTTTCCACTGGATGGTTTTAGCTCCCTTGTCAAAGATCAAGCGACCATAGATGTGTGGGTTCATTTCTGGGTCTTCAATTCTATTCCATTGGTCTACTTGTCTGTCACTATACTAGTACCATGCCGTTTTTATCACAATTGCTCTGTAGTACAGCTTAAAGTCAGGCATGGTGATTCTACCAGAGGTACTTTTATTGTTGAGAATAGTTTTTGCTATCCTAGGTTTTTTGTTATTCCAGATGAATTTGCAAATTGCTCTTTCTAATTCGTTGAAGAATTGAGTTGGAATTTTGATGGGGATTGCATTGAATCTGTAGATTGCTTTTGGCAAGATAGCCATTTTTTCTATATTGATCCTGCCAATCCATGAGGATGGGAGATCTTTCCATCTTCTGAAATCTTCTTTAATTTCTTTCTTCAGAGACTTGAAGTTCTTATCATACAGATCTTTCACTTCCTTAGTTAGAGTCACACCAAGGTATTTTATATTATTTGTGACTATTGAGAAGGGTGTTGTTTCCCTAATTTCTTTCTCAGCCTGTTTATTCTTTGTGTAGAGAAAGGCCATTGACTTGTTTGAGTTAATTTTATATCCAGCTACTTCACCGAAGCTGTTTATCAGGCTTAGGAGTTCTCTGGTGGAATTTTTAGGGTCACTTATGTATACTATCATATCATCTGCAAAAAGTGATATTCTGACTTCTTCCTTTCCAATTTGTATCCCCTTGATCTCCTTTTGTTGTCGAATTGCTCTGGCTAGGACTTCAAGTACAATGTTGAATAGGTATGGAGAAAGTGGACAGCCTTGTCTAGTCCCTGATTTTAGTTGGTTTGCTTCCAGCTTCTCACAATTTACTTTGATGTTGGCTACTGGTTTGCTGTAGATTGCTTTTATCATGTTTAGGTATGGGCCTTGAATTCCTGATCTTTCCAAGACTTTTATCATGAATGGGTGTTGGATTTTGTCAAATGCTTTCTCTGAGTTTAACGAGATGATCATGTGGTTTTTGTCTTTGAGTTTGTTTATATAATGGATTACATTGATGGATTTCCATATATTAAACCATCCCTGCATCCCTGGAATGAAACCTACTTGGTCAGGATGGATGATTGTTTTGATGTGTTCTTGGATTCAGTTAGCGAGAATTTTATTGAGTATTTTTGCATCGATATTCATGAGGGAAATTGGTCAGAAGTTCTCTATCTTTGTTGGATCTTTCTGTGGTTTAGGTATCAGAGTAATTGTGGCTTCCTAGAATGAATTGGGTAGAGTACCTTCTGTTTCTATTTTGTGGAATAGTTTGTGAAGAACTGGAATTAGATCTTCTTTGAAGGTCTGATAAAACTCTGCACTTAACCCATCTGGTACTGGACTTTTTTTGGTTGGGAGACAATTAATGACTGCTTCTATTTCTTTATGGGATATAGGACTGTTTAAATCATTAACCTGATCCTGATTTAACTTTGTTACCTGGTATCTGTCTAGAAATTTGTCCATTTCATCCAGGTTTTCCAGTTTTATTGAGTATAGCCTTTTGTAGAAGGATCTGATGGTGTTTTGGATTTCTTCAGGTCTGTTGTTATGTCTCCCTTTTCATTTCTGATTTTGTTAATTAGGATGCTGTCCCTGTGCCCTCTAATGAGTCTGGCTAAGGGTTTATCTATCTTGTTGATTTTCTCCAAGAACCAGCTCCTCATTTGGTTGATTCTTTGAATAGTTCTTCTTGTTTCCCCTTGGTTGATTTCGCCCCTGAGTTTGATTATTTCCTGCAGTCTACTCCTCTTGGGTGAATTTGCTTCCTTTTGTTCTAGAGCTTTTAGGTGTGTTGTCAAGCTGCTAGTGTGTGCTCTCCCTAGTTTCTTTTTGGAGGCACTCAGAGCTATGAGTTTTCCTCTTACTACTGCTTTCATTGTGTCCCATAAGTTTGGGTATGTTGTGGCTTCATTTTCATTAAACTCTAAAAAGTCTTTAATTTCTTTCTTTATTCCTTCCTTGACCAAGGTATCATTGAGAAGAGTGTTGTTCAGTTTCCACGTGAATGTTGGCTTTCTATTATTTATGTTGTTATTGAAGATCAGCCTTAGTCCATGGTGATCTGATAGGATGTATGGGACAATTTCAATATTTTTGTATCTGTTGAGACCTGTTTTATGATCAATTATATGGCCAATTTTGGAGAAGGTGCCATGAGGTGCTGAGAAGAAGGTATATCCTTTTGTTTTAGGATAAAATATTCTGTAGATATCTGTTAAATCCATTTGTTTCATAACTTCTGTTAGTTTCACTGTGTCCCTGTTTAGTTTCTGTTTCCATGATCTGTCCATTGATGAAAGTGGTGTGTTGAAGTCTCCCACTATTATTGTGTGAGGTGCAATGTGTGCTTTGAGCTTTACTAAAGTGTCTTTAATGCATGTGGCTGCCCTTGCATTTGGAGCATAGATATTCAGAATTGAGAGTTCCTCTTGGAAGATTTTACCTTTGATGAGTATGAAGTGTCCCTCCTTGCCTTTTTTGATAACTGTGGGTTGGAAGTTGATTTTATTAGATATTAGAATGGCTACTCCAGCTTGTTTCTTCAGACCATTTGCTTGGAAAATTATTTTCCAGCCTTTCATTCTGAGGTAGTGTCTGTCTTTTTCCCTGAGATGGGTTTCCTGTAAGCAGCAAAATGTTGGGTCCTGTTTGTGTAGCCAGTCTGTTAGTCTATGTCTTTTTATTGGGGAATTGAGTCCATTGATATTAAGAGATATTAAGGAAAAGTAATTGTTGCTTCCTACTATTTTTGTTGTTAGAGTTGGCATTCTGTTCTTGTGGCTGTCTTCTTTTAGGTTTGTTGAAGGATTACTTTCTTGCTTTTTTTAGGGCGTGGTTTCTGTCCTTGTATTGGGTTTTTTTTTTCTGTTATTATCCTTTGAAGGGCTGGATTCGTAGAAAGATAATGTGTGAAAGCATGTACAGGGACCTTGGGGGTGTCTGCTGACTCTGTGCCCAAGGTGACTTGGTGCTGGCGCTGACCGGAAGGGACTTGTGACCCTGGTCAGGCTGGGTTTTCTGTTTCCCTAATCAATGCTGTCTCAGGTCCTGTGTGCGATTGGATTGGAACAGTTGTGTTCCACTCACCAGAGGTCCTAAGATCTCGTGGAGAGTCCTCTGGGGACCTTGGGGGTGTCCTCCGACTCCGCGCCCAAGGTGACCCGGTGCTGGGGAAGAAGTGCAAGTTAATAGTCAATAACCTTATAAATGACCAAACCCTTTAATATGTTCAAAACTGTATTTTGAGAACTGAAGCAATTAATTACAGGAGTAGGTTTTATTTGGCTTTCAAAGTTAAGCCGAAATAACTATAAACCAGCAAAGTGTGTCTATTTAAATATACTTTAGATAGACATGTAGTCCTTAAACACTTCAGAGATCTGCAGAATGTGGAATTTAAAATGTTTAATACAAACACTTTTTGTGATAGACATGCCGGCTCCTGACAGCATGCCTGGTCTTCCCCAAAGAAGATAGGAACAGAAGAACCTCACAGGAAGTTTGCTTTACACATAGAAAGGCTGGCCATTGGGCTTGTAGACTTCCCCTTTGCTGGGACTGCTGGCAGCACACTGTTCAAACTGTGGACAGGCAGGACACTGGAGAGCTGACTCACTCGCTTTGTCTAGACAAAAGTAGGGCAGTCCTTCCAAAATTCCTGCTTCTCTGTCAAATCTGTTGGGCCTGGCATTTGAAGAAAGATGCTCTGCCAAGCACAGAGGAGCATTGCATAACTGACTGTCCAGGTAATACTTAATAGACCCAGAAGCTGCTCAGTCTGCACTTCCTGCTTATTCACATGAAATTTATCCTTCTCAGGTTTATGATGGGTGTGAAGACTAGACAAATGAAAGATTTATCAATTCAACTGCAGAATCCAAGGTTTCAGATGCTTTCTCAGTCCTCTTCATGCATAAAAGTCAGGCTTCAAGCCTCCCTCTCCTAGAGCTGCCAGACTAAGTCTGGACACAGGCAACCTTGTTACCAGACTTAAAAAGCAGGTTTCAAAGTAACTTTTTACTCTTCCTTTATCTAATGGAACCCACTTTACAGTGACTACTCCCAGTAATCAACCACCTGTGTCTCATGGTAAATAACTGGATAGATAAAAAGATGTAAAACTTATGTAAGGTCTGAGGATACAACAGCTTAAGTTTTGAGATTCTAAGAAAGTTTTTTTTTAGGATCTAAGAAAGAGTTTTAAAGTTGGTAAATCTAAGTTTAAAAGGTTGGATGGAGGATATGAAAGCTTAAATATTGATATAAAGTGATTTAAGGTATGTAAAAGGAATTTTAAAATGCTTTAGACTCCCACCTCAATATGCTACAGTTGTATTAAGACTTCAAAGTTCAGGTCTTGAACACGGATTAATGGAGTTCTGATAAACTATTAGTCTAACTCCAATAAAGCTTTCCACTATGCAAGCGGCCATCATCAGAACCACAAGCTCAAGATTTTACACTTCTTTAGGCTGTCCCCTTTCCTTGATTTTGGGATTCTCCTCCCCTAACTGCCAAGACCATGGACCTAAAAAAGTTTCAATTGCACACCTAAGGAAAAATTTCTCCCTAAACTCCTTAACTTTATTTTCTGATATATATATATATCCCCACCAGAAATCAGCACTTGCAGAAGCTCTCAAAAACAGCCTGTGCAAAACACTGGATAAAGCCAGCTCCTAGTTCCAGATTCCAAAGTGACTATCAGATATAAGACCATCTTATAGGGTCCTAAAAACCTCACCGAATAAGGATGTATAACCATAGTACCCTACCACCAAATCACTACTCTCTCTCCTCTCCTTTAAGAAGCTCCTAGCCGGGCCGGGCGTGGTGGCGCACGCCTTTAATCCCAGCACTTGGGAGGCAGAGGCAGGCGGATTTCTGAGTTCGAGGCCAGCCTGGGCTACAGAGTGAGTTCCAGGACAGCCACGACTACACAGAGAAACCCTGTCTCGAAAAACCAAAAAAAAAAAAAAAAAAAAAAAAAAAAAGAAGCTCCTAGCCCAGCCCAGCCTTGAGACTTGACTGATCTGCTGTGAGATAGGTTGACTTGCCCAGAGAGCTACTCCCAATAAACCTGCTTTTATATTTATAATTTGGTTCAACTGATGTACTGCACCGATGGGAGATGCCACTCACTACCCAGATCATTGCAATGACAAAGCAAGATAGTGTAATGGGCTACCAGCTGTAACATTCTTTCTAGATTTATGGAGAATTCCATATGTGCCATGATATTAAAGATGAAAGCTTATAAATAATTTATACATTTCCTTTCTTGCCTCTGTCTTTTTTGGAGACAGCTTTCCCCTGCCTGGTGTTAAAAGCCTGGCCAACACTCAGGGCCATTGGGGTTGGTCTAGTTACTTAGCCCTAAGATCTGTTTACTGTCCAACGAGCAGATTCTTGTGCATACAAAATGATGTGTAAACTTTGCCTTCCACGTTATCCCCGATTGGTTAATAAAGTTGCTGATAGACAGGACTAGACAAGAAAGAGGCAGGCAGGGTGAAGGTTCCCAGGCTGGGGGTCAGAGAAGGACCAGGGAGGAGGAAGAGGAGTGGCCATGGGGTAGTATGGACCATGAGCATGTGGCCATGAGGGCTAGCCTGATGAAGCAGGAGCAGTGCAAACAGAACAGAGTCAAGCATTTGTGGGGATTTGAGCAGGGAAGCAGACAAGATAGCTTAGAGGGTTGATATCTGCCCAGCTGTGGTGCTATAAGGTTTGTTAAAAATCCAAAAGTTCTCTGTGTCTTTTATCTGGGGAATAAATGGTCTGAAGTGGGGTAGACACCCCTAGTGAATATTTAAAACCAACAAGGGGTGTAGCAAACCCTCAGGATAATAACAACTAGTGATGTCATAGATCTTGAGTGCTTGACCTAGCCTGAGCTACATAGTTAAAAGAGGGGCAGAAGGAAGAAAACATAAAGAAAAAGAACAGTAAACTTATAGCCAAACTGAATAATGTAAGAGGGGTCGTGTTGGCACTGGTAGCATAACTATGCTCAGTGGACTGTCTCACATTCATTAGCAAATGGGCAGCATAAATGTGACTTTGTGGGTTATTGAAATACGAAAGGACTCAGAAGACAAGTAATGACATGACTGGGAAGCTGGGACATAGTCCAGGCCAGCATGGTTGGGTTAGAATCAAATGACTATCTGCCTAGTTATAGTGCTTGCAACTTGTAATAAACATAAGGTCTCTGTGATATTTATTTGGGAACAAAGGGGAACATAGAAAAGCTCCCAGAAATATTCTTACAGTCAACCAACAAAACAAACAAGCAAACAACAGCAACAAAACCCCAAACCAACCAACCAAAAACAAAGAATAAAACTCAGGTCAGCAGAACTCTATGTATCCACTTTGTAGCTTTGACTCTACAAGGGCCATTGCCATGAATATCCTTGCATATTTATTTTGGAAAGTGTAAGTGTGATGTAGTTAGAGATGGAATTGCTGGATTGATGAGGTAGAGGGCACAGAGAGTAGAAGTGTTCTACTGTCATGAATGTGGCAAGCAGCTCTCCAATACAATGTAACGATTTAAATAGCACGGACTTCAACAGCACTGTTTGCCTTTTTAGGAGCTGTTCTGGGGCCACCTGGTGGGATTTCCCCCCTGTGTAATTTTGTATTTTCTTTATGACTGGTTGCGCCCATTAGATTTTGTCAACTTGACACAATCTAAAGTCCTCTGGTAAGAGGAGACCTCAGTTGAGAAAAATGCCTCAGCCGGGCGTGGTGGCGCACGCCTTTAATCCCAGCACTCGGGAGGCAGAGGCAGGCGGATTTCCGAGTTCGAGGCCAGCCTGGTCTACAAAGTGAGTTCCAGGACAGCCAGGGCTACACAGAGAAACCCTGTCTCGAAAAACCAAAAAAAAAAAAAAAAAAAAAAAAAAAGAGAAAAATGCCTCCATCAGATTGGTCTGTGGACATGTCTGTGGAGGCATATTCATGGTTAATGATTGATGAGGCAGGGCTCAGTTCATTGTAGGCAGTGCCACTCACTGGGTAGATGGGCCCAGGCTTTGTCAAAAATTGGGCTGAGCAATTCAAAGGAAGCCAGTAAACAACGTTCTCCCATGGTTCCTGTCCTGACTTCTCTTAACGACAGACCATGTTTGGGGTGTAAGCTAAATAAACCACTTTGTAGTGGGTTGAATGGGAGCAGTCCCCATAGGATCATATGTTGGACTACTTGGTTGCCATTTGGTGGAACTATTTGGGAAAGATTTGCAGGTGGAGCTGGTTGGAGGAGGTGTGTCACTGAGGGTGGCATTTGATCTCTCTCTCTCTCTCTCTCTCTCTCTCTCTCTCTCTCTCTCTCTCTCCCTTCTCCCCTCCCTCCTCCCCTCTCTCTGCCTGGGGATTGTGTTTCTAGATGTAAGCTATCAGATACTGCTCCAGCACCATGCCTGCCTGTTGCCCTGCTCCCTACCACAATGGTCATGACTCATCCTCTAAAACTGTGAGCCACCATAAGCATTTCCTTCTGTAAGTTGCCTTGTGCATAGTGTCTCTTTACAGCACTAAAGAAGTAAACTAAGGCACACCTCCCCCCCCCCAAGTTGTGTTTGGTTGGTGTTTTATCACAGCAACAGAAAATCTAGAAGAGAAATTGGGAGCAGAGAGTAGAACCTTGCTGTGGTGGACTGGACCTTTTCTCTGCTTCTTGGATGAGGATTATGGAACCATCTTGCTGCTTTGGGTTGGGAAAGCCATTCAGTGCCTAAAGCTCAATGAATGCTATGGAAGTTTGGAAAATAGGAATATTGAGACAGATACAGGTGCGTACAGCCATACTATTCTAAATATGCCCCATCTTGACTGATCTCTGAAGCTAAACAGGGTTGGGACTGGCTAGTACTTGGATGGAAATAGGTACAGGCAATGGAGACATGACTTCTGAAACTTCAGTGGGAAGCAAAGACTATCCAGGGCTTTTTGTGTAAGGCACTAGAATTAACAATCTGTGGAAGAAAAAACTGTGCATTACTGGGACAGTCAGCATTACTTAGCTAGGGCTGAAGAATCAGCTGTGATTAATAAGAGACCACATCATTGAGGTGATACCTTTAGGGGAGGATTTCTTCATAGTCCACACATAGAACCTGTGGTCCTGCCGTTGGCAGCCAGACTTGGTACTGTGCAAGGGTTTTCTGGGCAGTGCTGGTTTTGAAGGAATAAAGGGGTCATGGAGGGCAGTTGAGGCCTGACATTGAGTGGCAAAATCAGAGTTACCATGAAGGAAGGCTAGAAGAGGCGACTGGGGAAGGTCTAGCTTCATTGCAGTGAGAACCCTGGACTAAAAGCGTAATGAAGAAGGTCCAACGCTTGGCCCCGGGAGGCAGGATCAGAGTCCCCGAAGAGAAGCCAGGAGGCTGTTGATGAAGGTGGAACCTCGGTTTCAGCAAAGATCCCAGGATATTGGAGATGCCAGAACGGAGGGGCGACCATTAAGGACAGTAGCAGCTCTGGAGTGAAGCTGGCCTGAGCCTACAAGACAAACTGTCCGTGCTGTGGATGGCAGAGCCGGAGGAGTGGGTTTTGGCACCTTTGGGGAAACTCAGATGGCTGTATCTTCACAGGTTTATTTCTGGTGTTCTGTCTCCTCCCATTGGTCTGGATGTCTGTTTTTGTGCCAGTGCCTTGTCCTGATTCTATGGCTCTCCAGTTGCTTTTTTTTCAGTCTCTATTTAACGCATCTCCTCCCTGGCCTTCATTATTTCTTGCCAGCCACTGCTTTTGAGCTCGGTGAAAAAGATGTAAGTCCATTTTTTTCCCCTCCCAGTGCCTGCTCCAGGAATGACAACTCAGACACTAATTACTTATTAATAAATGCCTAGACAGTGAGTTTTGGCTTGTTCTCTGACTTGCTCTTAACTTATCTTTTTAATTCTAACCTGGGTTCAGCTACCTGCAGGTTAGTAACCCTCCCTTCAGTCCCGGCCTGCTTCTTCCTCAGCATCTGGCCAGTAAGTCTTTCCTTTATTTTATCTTGAGTTCAGCTGCCTGCTGGTTTCCTCTGTGTACCCAGAGGAATCTCCTGAGCCTCTCACTGTTTCCCAGAATTCTCTCTATCCCTGCCGAATGTCCCACCTCTTAGTCTCTGCCTCAGCTTATTGGCCATAAGCTTTTTTTTTTTTATTGACAGACAGGTGATGCTTATAAGAGATTCTCTTTACTGTTTGGCTTGTCATTATTTGTCTAGTATCCTTGAGGTGATTTATTTAAGATTTCTCAGATTTAATTAAAAGCAAATATTGATAAGTATAAGTTTTGTTAGAACTGCCTTAGCTGTTTTCCTATGAGCCTCCCAAATGATGCTTTCATTTGAATTTAACTGTTTAACATTTTAAATCTCTTACCCGGTCTTCACAGTGGCTCCCTGTATAAACTCTGGTAGCTGCAGCTTTTCCTTTAGAACTGCCTTAGCCGCTTTGCGAAGGTAAAGCTGTGTCCTCATTTCCATTTTGTTCTACGGATGCTCTCCCCCTCATCTCCCTACTCAAGAATGTATCCCAGAGTCTTTGGACACAGCTCCTGACCTCCGGTTTCTCTGTACTATGATCTGACAATATACTCGAAATTATTTTAGTTACTTTTTATTTATTACAGTTTGCTTTGTGACCCACAATACAGCCTATTTTAGATAATTCTGCTGAAAATAAATTTGATTGGTTGAACATCCCATAGATACCTGTTAAGTCTATTCGATTTCCAGTATAGTTTAACTCTGCAGTTTCTTTTTGACTTTGAGTGTGGCTGAGAGTGGGGTATAAAATCCCTCCCTACCATTCTGTCTGGACCCATCTGACTTAGCTTGCCCTCTTATTGTTTGTTACTTGAAATTGGGTGTCTCAGTGTTTTGAGTGTATGTATTTACAATTGTCATACATTTTTTTTGTTTTGTTTTGTTCTGTTTTTTTGAGACAGGGTTTCTCTGTATAGCCCTGGCTGTCCTGGAACTCACTCTGTAGACCAGGCTGACCTCGAACTCAGAAATCTGCCTGCCTCTGCCTCCCAAGTGCTGGGATTAAAGGTGTGCGCCACCACACCCGGCACAATTGTCATATCTTAATGATTTGTTCCCCTTATTAGCATGTAGAAACCCTGTTTATCTCTTTAGTTTGAAGTCTCATTTATCGGACAGCTGATATCCACTGTGCCATCTCCACTACAGTAGGCAGCATCTTCAAATTATGATTCAAAACACACCTTTCCTTCCCTACAGTCATGCATCTTGTCAAATCAATGAAAAGTATCTAATAACTAACATGTTCCTCTCATGAAATTAATCCTTCCCTGTGTTCTCCATAAGAGAATTTCCTTTCTCTTTTGTGGGCATTCTTTCAAGTATATATTGCAGTGCGGGGTTGTAAAACTTCCATATTTGTAAAGTCCCAGCTTAAGGTAGTTTTTTTTTTTATTGCAAGAGAAAAACAAATACACAACACTTTATTCCTTTATTTTATACTCATATTAACAAGCACTTAATCTTTGGTTTCAGGATGGGCCTCTCCGAGGAGGAAGCAGAGGCTGGCTATCCTCAGCTGAAACTCAATCACACGTGTCTTCTCAGGTTTGTCTAGAAAGAACAGAAATAAGAACAGATGTAAACCATGCTGGAGACATCACCATGCTCTGGATCCTGCTATGTGTTCTCGTTCCATGAACGCTGAGGTGTGTGCTGGCAGCAAATTAAGGGCTAAGAGTAAGTGGTTCTGTAAGTGCCAAGTAAGAAATTACGATTTCAAAACCCCTTTATAATTTAAGGTATAGTGTGAAATGCTTCGTTGCTATAAGATGTGAAAAGAGGCCACTGAAAATAAGCCTAAGAAACATTCAGTAGTAGTTGGGGAGCTTTGGGGATTATCCTATGCAGAGGTGGTTACCCAGGAACAGCCGATACCAGCCCATGCAATGAGGGATGCCTTTTCTGAGGATGAGGGCAATCTCTGGATAATTCTAATTAATTTAGATGCTCTGATTGCCATGCTGTCTAGAGATACAGACAGATCGCAGCTGCCTTTGACTCCACACGCATTTCTAGAAGGAGCGTGGCAAATAGCGTCTTAGGGGCCGCTCACCTATTCTGGGCTCTCCCATGGATCCACACAGCGCATCTGGCAGTAGAAGAAGCAACACTTCAGGGCGTCCTGGCAGCCTTTATCACGCCTGCATTTAGGTATAAGGATAAAGGGGCAGGGAATCCGATACTCTGGGCAATAGCCAGGTTTGGAAAAAACTGCAAAAGAATATCACAAGATGAGTCTTGGGAGCGAACAGACTGTGAACCTTCACCTTGAGCATCAAGTACCAAGTAGTTCCTTGGACTTCTCAGAAGGAAGGTTCCCCGACCCAAGCCACCCCAGGAACACTGTGCCTCACCGTTCTTCTTCTTTATTTCAGGTCGAGCCATGTTACAGCAAAGCAGAATGGTCACTGCGAGTAGAGAGAGGCCAAGCAGCTTCATCGCCCAAGAAAACTGTGCAGGTGAGCGTGGGGGCCAGGTGCGGTTATGTCAGCTTCATGGGAGTGCCGCCCTCAGAAGGACCTGTGGTTCACAGAGTAGGGCAGCAGAATTAACAGCTAGATGTCCTAGGACCTAGGTGGACTGCCCTTTTCTTCAGGTTTGCTTCATTCAGGACATGAGGGATCAGGAAGAGTGAAAGATTTCTTTCCAGACTGTGCATCAAGACTGGCCAATCCTTGGAACAACGACTCTGCAGTTAAGAGCGCTGGCTGCTCTTCCAGAGGAGGTCTTGAGTTCGATTCCCAGTAACCACATGGTGGATCACAACCATCTGCAATGGAATCTGATGCCCTCTTTTGGCATGCAAATATACTTGCTGACAGGACACTCACATATTAAAAACAAAACAAAAAGCCAAAAACCATAAATAAATAAATCCTAAAAAGGCTGGGTAACCCTTCTCTTCTTACTGGACATTCAGAGAAACCAGGACCGAACCCCTCCTCACAGCCGTCATCTGGGGGCATTCAGAAGTTTACTTCCCACCCATCAGCCTTTAAACACCAGCTATGACATCACAGAAACGAGGGAGAACGGCCTTCGAGCAGTACACTATTTAGACTTATAAAAAAAATGTCTTATTTACAAGGAACATGATTCTTAACCAATATTTTATTTCTTAATATCTTTTTTTTAAATGTCTTCATTTATACGTAAAAGCTTCAGTTGTTAATGAAGTTAAAAGAAACATCTAACTTGAGTTCATTCTGGACCCCTGAATCTAAACACAAACAATGTTCTGGTTCTTTCTGCACGCCTGTGAAACTGTGAAGTGCTTGTTATTTTTTTAAGTTGGGAATCTACTCATGTGGACAATGACCAAAATAGAGCTTTTAAAAACAACAACCAACAGACAAACAACCAACAAACAAACAAAAACAGCTTTGTCCCTGCCTCCAGGAGACTTGGAACCTAATGTGGAAACAAAACCTAACCTTTTAAAAATATCTGTCTTTATTTCTAATTTCATGGATTATGTGTGCCTATGCATGGGAACATGTGGGTCCAGATGAGCCATGGAGATGGGAAGAGGGCGTTGCATCCTCCTGGAGCTACGGTCATAGGCAGCTGTGAACCTCCCTTCATAGCTGTATTCACTTTTCCTTTCAATGCCACTCTGGCCTAGAAGGCTTAGTTTTCAAAAGTTTGTTATTCACAGCAATTTTAGGGTGCTCCAATATGAAAAAAAGATGCACTGTGAAAGGGAACTACATTGTAACCTTACTTTAAATTTAAAGTTAAAAGTTCTACACAAAAACAGATCCAGTGAATTTTGTTGTACTTAAAAATAGCGACAGAATATTAGCGCAGAAGCTCAGAATCCTTTTTAGAAGGGGGAACAAAATACCCATGGAAGGAGTTACAGAGACAAAGTTTGGAGCAGATCCTGAAGGAACGACCATCCAGAGACTGCCCCACTTGGGGATCCATCACATAAACAACCACCAAACCCAGACACCAGGCAGATATGCTAACTAGAGCTAGCTGACAGGAGCCTGATATAGCTGTCTCTTGTGAGGCTCTGCCAGTGCCTGGCAAATACAGAAGTGGATGCTCACAGTCATCCATTGGATGAAGCACAAGGTCCCCAATGAAGGAGCCAGAGAAATACCCAGGGAGCTGAAGGGGACTGACTGAAGCCCCATAGGAGGAACAACAATATGAACTAACCAGTACCCCCAGAGCTCCTTGGAACTCTACCACAAATCAAAGAAAACACACGGTGGAACTTGTGACTCTAGCTGTATATGTCGCAGAGGATGGCCTAGTCTGTCATCAATGGGAGGAGAGGCCCTTGGTCCTGTGAAGGCTCTATGCCCCAGTATAGGGGAATGCCAGGACCACGAATGGGAGTCTGTGGGTTGGGGAGCAGGGGGAGGGGAGGGGATAGGGGATTTTTGGAGTGGAAACTGGGAAATGGGATAACATTTGAAATGTGAATAAAGAAAATACGTAATTAAAAAATAGTGATATAGCCTGAGCAAATAGGTCCCCCAACCCCCACCCCCACCCCAGGAACATGTGGCTGGTTGAAACATTTAAATTAAGTCAATGGGATGATTCTTGTTAATAGAGAAGTTAGGAAATCATGATAATTTCCATGTGAACTATAGAATATATAAAGTATCTGTGATGACACAGGTTAATAATTCAAGAATTCTAGCTTGATGGTCTCATTAACCCCACAGCACACAACAGCACTTGAGGACTGGGAATTTGGAAGCCATTCTCTCATCAGAGCTATGAAAATCCTGACAACACTTTGGGAAACAGACAAACAAATAAACAAACAAAACCCAAATAAACACCATTTTGGAAGTGGGGAATTAAAGTTTTGCAAAGATACAAAGACTGGAATGAGTGACTCTCACCAAGAAAAGGAAGCCCTGTAGCAATTCACTTGTTATTTATCTAGCTATTGCCATTAAAGACTGGGCAGCAAGAGGGCTCAGAAGAAAAGGAGGCTTGCAGTCAAACCTCATGGTCTGAGAAGGAAGCCCAGGAGCACACATTGTGGAAGGAGAGAATCGACTCCCACAGTTCCACAGTTGTCCCCTGACCTCCACAGCTGTGTGTATGTCCTGTCACCCCCCAAATGTAAGCCAAGAACCGAAAACAACAGCTGCCTCTGTAGTAGCTATGATGACCAGGAACCTGCTCCAAGGGAGGATTTTCACCTTGATGTGCTCACGATTTTAACTACACAGCACCTCCATCAGAGCCTGCATTCAGATCTTTTGACTCCGTTGAGGGTCTGTGAAGGGAACGCTACTCCAAGAACACAGCTTTTTACCTCACAGGTATTTCAGGCTGTGAACCCAGACGGAGCCACAGAAGCGAAGGAGAGAATGAGATGCTTCGGAGTTGTATTTGCCAGGTGTGGGGATGCCATCCGTCTGCCGGTACTCGCATGTCACACATCTGTCTGTACCTCCATGCATGCCGAGGATAGACTGGGTGCTAGCTCATTCATGACTGAACTTAACTGCTGTGCAGCAAGACCATGCTAAAAGGCTTGAAAACACGACTATAAACACCAAAGCTGGGGGGGTACGGGCAGGTACTTTCTGCCAAAGGACTCGACAGCTCAGGGAGTTACAGCGAGTGTTGGCAGATAGGAGGAGTGGGAGCAATTCACAGGGGAAAAAGACAGCCTCCAGAATGGGAGGAAGGCTTTGCCAGATACACGTCTGTCAGAAGGTTCATACCCAGAGCATAAAAATACGTAGAACAAATTAAACAATAAAAAAAATCCAGGCTGGGTATGGTGGTGTACACCTTTAATCCCAATACAGGGGAGGCAGAGGGAGGGGGTTCTCTCTGAGTTCCAGGCCTATGTGGTCTACATAGTGAGTTCTAAGCCAGCCAGAGCTACATGGTAAGACCCTATCTCAAAAACAAAACAAACAAAACCACAAAATAACCAACAAAACCTGCAGGAAAACTCTCCATTCAGCTATTGTCAAAAGAAGCATAAATTGCCGATCAATGTACGGCTGATGACAGCTTTGGTTCTGAAAGGTCTCCTGTGAAGAAAGGTCTCAGGGGGATTTTGCATCTCTCTAGATCGGTGTCAGTCTTGAGAGCCACAAAATTCCAGTATGCTGCTAAGCCAAGTTCAAAGTTCATGGGATTCCTTCCCCTTTGCCCCCACAGAATGTGCTGCCTACGTCATGGCCTTAGGGTGTCCCCAGAACCACAATGGCAGTAGTAGTCACACAGGGATCATTGCTCACAGTCTGCAGTGAACTGCTGAACAAACCCCCTACAGAAAGACATTCTCAGATGATGCCAGAATGCAAAGATTGGAGCATGTGCCCAGCAATTCAAGGCATGGATGCAGGATGAAGATCAATAGCAATCAGGAAAACCTAGCATTGCCTACTGGAGAAGATAAGATGCCAGAGACTGAATGGAAATACAAAGGCAATATTAACTCCACAGTAACTGAAAATATCTTTTAGTTTAGGAGATGCAAAATGAACTCCGAAAAAAAATGAAAGAAAATAATTCCACGTTTGATTGAAGAAATTTGTCAAAGAGATTCATAATTAAAAATTCATACAGAATTGCCTAAGATGGAAAACAGTCACACGAAATGACGCATGTGCTACTGTGAGCATCATTAGGTCTGATGGAACAGAAGAGCCTTGGACGGAGCTCGGGGACAGACGGCTTGTGAATGCACTCCCTGTGGCAGAAGGAGCAGAAAGGAAGAGGAGTGCTGCCCTGGCGGCATGGAAAGGGCGAAGGTTTGTGTCAGCGGTGTTCAAAAGAGAGTAGACAAAATTATTTACGTTTTAAATCTTTCAGGAAACAATCCCAGGAAAGTTTGCAAACCCAAGGAAAGTTATAAATGCCCAGATTCAGGAGGTCAAATTTTTTCTATTAGGGTCAGTCTTACACTATGACCTACTCTGATCAATGCGCCAAAGATCAAAGACGAAGAGAGGGTCCAGAGGTGGTGAGAGAGAAGAACATACAAGGAGACTCCAGTGGGAGTTTCAGGAGACTTCCTAGAGACATTGTTATGGGCAGGATGAGATACTCAATGTTTCCCAAGGGAGAGGGATACAAATGAAAACTACTCACCCAGCAGAACTGTCCTCCGTATTCGAAAGAAAGCTAAAACTCTCCTGTAGAAATACACGTGGAGGGAGGTTGTCCCCACAAAACCTGTTTTTCAAGGATGGCTAAAGAGGGTTCATGAAGCTGAACAGAAAGCTAATCATTAATCAAAATTATGCCGCGTTTAGATGTGAACAAGCTGAACGGTAGCAAACAGAAACGAGAAAATGAAAGAACGGAGGTGGCATCGGATAAAACAGACTGGTCCATGGTGGTCGTGAGACAATAAGAGCATGGGTATTCGTGATGACCTTAGTAGCTTGGGGAACTTTGCTAATCCCTTGAGGACCTGAATGGAAATAAGCAGAGAGGGTTAAAAACATCGCCAGCCTGTCAGTGTGCCACACCGGGACGTTAGCCTTCTTGTACCCGTGCCCTAAGACTTACCCACGAAGAAGATGTAAATATTCAAAACATGTACATAACATGATGTTGTCAACCATCTGAACTGAAGGGAAGTCAATGAAGTGCTGGGTGAGATGTGGCACCAGTAGACAGGACTTGAGTAACATATGGATAAATTTCATCTGAGTCATGTGTAAAGTGATCACTTCAAAAAAAAAACATTGCAATATATCAATACATTTATCTCAAGTTGTCATGGAGCAGTCTTCAGGAGAGGCCACACAGGCCCACCAAAAAAGTTCAGTGTGATCACAAGGATTGAAATCACAAAGGTGTCAGTAAGAAAAGGGAAAGAAGAAAATAAATAGAAAGAATTCACATAGGTTCAAATAATAAATGCTCCCAAGCACAACTAAAAAGAGAGGACGATTTGTGATCAGTGGAAGAGACTAATAACGTAGCTTTAAAACCAAGGACAACACATGCCTTCGAGATGGCCCACTGCTCAGAAGCACTGTTGTGCCTGGGTTTGATCTCCAGATTCCATGATGGAAGCATTGTCTACACACACACACACACACACACACACACACACACACACACAGAGAGAGAGAGAGAGAGAGAGAGAGAGAGAGAGAGAGAGAGAGAGAGAGAGAGAGAGATTAAAAATAAAACAGTTAACACACACTAAGGAAATTAACAGAGCCCAAAGCTGACAGTGGGGAGGAAATAAAGATGAGGAGATCCAAGAATAAAGACCAGAGAGAGAGGGATAACAGATTGTTTTGTTTCTGCCTTTTCTAAGTCTACTGTGTATCTTCCTGTTTTCTTACCTTGTTCGGTGTATAACTTCGTTAAAGGCTTCTCTTGCAGCTAGTTGTGATCTTTTTTTTTTTTCAAAGTGTCTTTTTTTATTGGATACATTTCTTTACTTTCCTGGCCCCCCAAGCCCTTTATCCCATCCCTCCCTCTGCTTCTATGAGGGTGTTCCCCCACTCACCCACCCACTCCCACCTTCCTGCCCTCACATTCCACTACACCAGGGCATCAAGCCTTCACAAGAGCAAGGACTTCTTCTCCCATTAATGCCTGACAAAGCCATCCTCTGCTACATATGCGGCTGAAGGCATGACTCCCTCCATGTGTACTCCTTGGTTGGTGGTTTAGTCCCTGGGAGCTCTGGGGGATCTGGTTGGTTGATATTATTCTTCCTATGGGATTTCAAACCCCTTTTTTAGCTGTGATCTTAAAGTCAAAGGTCCTTTCACCCCTTTCTCTTCTATTGGCTTGTTGGACTACCCTGCTAGCTGGGGACAGCTCATGCTCGCTGCTTCCATATAGAAAGAAGGTCATTACAGATTCTGTAGTTTAAACAGATTTTTAAAAAGTTATTAGTCTGTGATTTATCAATCAATTAATTATTGTGTACACATCTTATGATATGTGGGAGAGGGAGGGACACAGGCGCATGTGTCCTGGCATGCATGTGGGGGAGCCAAGAGCAAATCTGTGGAGCTGATTCTCTCCCACAGTGTTTACCTGGGGATTGAACTCATGTCATCAGTCTTGTGTGGCATGTGCCTCGACCTGTTTCACTATCTCACCAGCCCCAAAGTTATTTTTTAAAGTTAGTAAACACAGCGATGGGTTTTATTTTGGCATTCTGTTCTCATTCATTCCCCCTCCCCCTGTCTGTGCTCCTGTAGCCTTCTTTTCTCTGGTCCTTTCCTCTGTCCGAATAATCCTCTTTCCTGTGTCTGAATAGTCCTCTCTCTTCTTCCACAGCATGCTAATACCATCAGTCCTTCTCCTCCTCTTTCTTCCCATTGTCCCTTTCTATGCTCATGCTCTACACTCTGTATAATAAAACCTAGGTCCCACCTGTGATGGAAAACAGGCAGTGATTCTCTGAGTCTTACTCTGTTTAGAACAGTTATCCCTAGGTCCACCCGTTTCCCTGCCAATGTCTGAGAAACTTCTATTGTGCACAAGTTCTTCATCACAATAGAAATGATGGACATTTCTCAGTTGTTGTGTAATGCTAAGTGCAGTAACAAACATGAATGTGTGTGTATATACGTGGAAGGCTGACTTGGAGTCCTTCAGGTGTGTAGCCAAGAAAACAGCTGGGTCAAACAGTGCTTCTATTTGTAGTTTTTGAGGAAGCCCCACAGTGGCTTCCACAGTGACTTTCAGTTTGTGTTCCCATCACCAGTGTGTGAGGGCTCCCTGTCTCTACATTCTCCTTGGTATTTATAGTGTTCTGTCTTTAAAAATCTCACTTATCTTACAGGAATGAGGTGTGTCTTAGTTAGGGTTTCCATTGCTGTGAGGAGACACCATGACTAAGGCAACTGTTATAAGGGACAACAGTTAACTGGGGCTGGCTTGCAGTTTTCTGGGGTCAGTCCATTATCATCCTAGCAGGAAGCATGGCAGAGTCCAGGCAGACACAGTGCTGGAGAAGGAGCCAAGAGCTTTACATCTTTTTCCAAAGGCAAACAGGAGAAGGACACTGTCTTCCAGGTTGCTAGGAAGAGGGTCTCAAATCCTACCACAACACGCTTCCTACAATACGACCGTACCTCCTAATCCTGACCCTCCCTGGGCCAAGCATATTCAAACCACCAGAAGGTAGAATTTCAGGGTAGTTTTAATTTGCATTTCCCCAATGGCTAAAGAAGTTGAACACTTGTTCGGATATCTGTTCTTTTGGTAACTGTCTATTTAGTTCATTGGCATATTTGATTTTTGCAGTTTCTTATATATATTCTAGGAATTAATCTCCTGTTAGATATATTGTTGGCAAAGATTCTTCCTTCTCTGTAGCCCATCTTTTCATTCTGTATACTTTCCTTTCCTGTAAAGAAAGGATTTAAAAAACATTCCTTTTAGGTTATTTTACTTTATGTGTAGAGTGTCTTGCGTGCGTGCGTGTATGTGTGTGTATGTGTGTGTGTGTGTGCACTGCGTGCATGCCTAGTGACTTCAGAGGTCAGACGAGGGCATCAGATCTCCTGGAACTGCAGTTACAGATTGCTGTGAGCCACCTGGGAACTGAATTTGGTTCTTTGCACCATGGAACCTTCTCTCCATGTCTCCATGCAGAGGTGCTTGTAAATTCCATGTAATCGCATTTGTTAGTTCTTAAGATTGTTTCCTACTGGAGTTCTTTTTGAAGTTTTATTGTCCATGTCCATATATTGAAATGTCTTTATTTTTCCTTTAGTGGTTTCAAAGTTTTTAGGTCTTGAATAAGATCTCTGACCCATTTTAAATAGATTTTCATGGAGGGTGAGAGATACGGATCTAGTTTAATTCATTTATGAGTGGATACACAATTTTTCCACATCATTTGCCTTTTTCCTGTGTGTTTTGTTTGTTTGTTTTGGGCACAGTTGTTGAAAATTAGGAGGCTGTAGCTATGAGGTTTATGTCTGAGTCTTCAATTTCTCTATTGGCTTCTGGCAATTAACTCTCTCTTGCTACTCTGGGGCCAGAGCTGAGGACTTCTGGCAACTGACTGCTGATAACAGCAGGGGATAGAACAGGAAGTTAACCACTTCAGGCTTTTGACTCTTTACCTCAGGGGCCTTTGGCTGACAGCAAGAGAGAGAGAGAGAGAGAGAGAGAGAGAGAGAGAGAGAGAGAGAGAGAGAGAGAGAAAGTCAGGCGCACACACAGGTACATGTTTGTGTTGTGGCAGTCCATATACACATTTGTGCACATGTGTGTGGCTAGAAGTTGATGTTGAGAATTTCTTCCATTGCTCTGCCATCTTTCATTTTTGAGACAGGATCTTTCGCTGAACCTAGAACACATTAATTCTGGTAGGTGGCTGGCTAGTGAGCCCCAGGGGTCCCCATGTCTCTGCCTTCCCAGCACCGGGGTTACAGGTGCGCTGTCACGGGCAACTTTTTACGTGACGGTCAGGGATCCGAACTCAGATCCTGGTGATTTGTGCAGCAAACACTTCACCAACTTGAGCATCTACCCCACCTCCCTTTATCCCCTTCTCTTCCCCGAAAGCAGATTTCATCTTTGCAAAATTTTCTTAAATAACAAGTGAGGCTGGTTTGAACACTTAAGCATGACTTTTTTTAAAAATGCTTTTTCTTTGCATTTCTAATGAGAACATCCATTTTGTAGCTGTCTTTTCTTCTTTTGTTTTGACTATTTTGGTTCACATTGTATCAGTATGTTTTATTTTTCAACACAGTTAAGGTATATTTTCAATGGGTTAAGGTGTTTTAAATAAAGGAAATTAATTGCAGTGAACAGGAACGTACAGACGCATAGTATAGTCCCCAGTGACTGGAAGATTCCAACAGGAAAGCTGTCTGCCCCCTGGTAGACAAGTTGTTCCTCCCTCAGTGCTTCTAAGATTTTTATAGTTTGATTTTATCATTTCTTCTTCCTCAACTCCTCTCAGAGGCTCTCCACTTTCCTACCCACTTAACCTCATTTCCTCTCTGCTTCTCTCAAAACAGAACAAACCAAAACAACAATAAGCCAAACACCAAAATCTGAAGATCAAAACAAACAAACAAAAAGAAAGAAAAATAATAAGAATTTAAAGTATGCTAAAACAAACCAAACTGGACCAAAACCAACAGCAAGAAAGGAATCAACAGATGAATGAACAAAGAGCCAATTTCCATGAGTCCATTTTGTGTTGACCATGAGCCCGGGGCATAGGGCCCGCCTGGGATTGTGGCTGATTCTCCCTCTCCTGGTAGGCATCAGTTGAAAATAGCTTCTTAGTTGGGGCTGGGACTCAATGCCCACTTCCTTTCTCAGCACAGGGATTTTGTCTGCTGTGATTCTGTGCAGGTGTTGCTTCTGCTGCCCCGGCCCCTGTGAGTTCTTACGCGAATCGGATGATACACGTTACATCTGGAAGATTCTGCCCACTTGGAGTCATCTGTCACCTCTGTCTGTCATTGCCTCTTAGTGAGGTGACCTTGGGTATCACTACTCTCACAGCTGTGTCATACTGCCCAAGGATGGCAAGAGAAAGATGCCAGAGAGCTGGCCAAGAAAGATGACGTCACAGAAACAGATCCTGGGGCAAGGCTGACAAGGAGCCCAAATCCAGGTCAGGATGTGCTCAGCGCGACCTAGTCCAACAGCAACAGAGCTCTGTAAGAAAGGTCCTGACTACAAGTTTATGGTCTTTGAGATGCTAATTTTGGGGTTCCCTGGTGAGGAAGCCCTCGAGGAACAATTTAATAAAGATCTTACCAAAGTGCTTCAAAACACTGAACCTTCATTCAGTAACTTACACCAGAAACACAATGTGTGGAGAAGATCCAGCCACTGGCAAAGATGCATGAACAAGTTAAATGGGCTGTACATTCATGAAATAAACGTATTTCATAATAAATTTACATTTAAATTTACATTTTTTACATTTAAAAATAAATGTAGAAAGGAATAAAATGTATTAAATAAAAATCTAGGGTGGTGGTTGCCTGGAACACATGTATATTCTGATGTACCTTAATCATGTGTACTTTAAGAACCACTGACCCCTACTCGTGTGACAAGAGATTAATATCTGGAGACTTTGGTAAGCAATAAAAACTAAGCTTTAAAAATGAACCCATCAGCTGGGTGTGGTGGCGCATGCCTTTAATCCCAGCACTCGGGAGGCAGAAGCAGGCAGATTTCTGAGTTCGAGGCCAGCCTGGTCTACAAAGTGAGTTCCAGGACAGCCAGGGCTACACAGAGAAACCCTGTCTCGAAAAACAAACAGCCTGTTTATTCTTTGTGTAGAGAAAGGCCATTGATTTGTTTGAGTTAATTTTATATCCAGCTACTTCACCGAAGCTGTTTATCAGGCTTAGGAGTTCTCTGGTGGAATTTTTAGGGTCACTTATATATACTATCATATCATCTGCAAAGAGTGATATTTTGACTTCATCTTTTCCAATTTGTATCCCTTTGATCTCCTTTTGTTGTCGAATTGCTCTGGCTAGGACTTCAAGTACAATGTTGAATAGGTATGGAGAAAGTGGACAGCCAAGATATAAGATACAATTTGCTAAACACATGAAAATCAAGAAGAATGAAGACCAAAGTGTGGACACTGTGCACCTTCTTAGAATTGGGAACAAAACACCCAGGGAAGGAGTTACAGAGACAAAGTTCGTAGCTGTGATGAAAGGATGGACCATTTAGAGACTGCCGTATCCAGGGATCCATCCCATAATCAGCTTCTAAACGCTGACACCATTGCATACACTAGCAAGATTTTGCTGAAAGGACCCAAATATAGCTGTCTCTTGTGAGACGATGCCGGGGCCTAGCAAACACAGGAGTGGATGTTCACAGTCAGCTATTGGATGTATCACAGGGCTCCCAATGGAGAAGCTAGAGAAAGTACCCAAGGAGCTAAAGGGATCTGCAACCCTATTGTTGGAACAACATGATGTACTAACCAGAACCCCGGAGCTCTTGTCTCTAGCTGCATATGTATCGAAAGATGACCTAGTCGGCCATCAATGGAAAGAGAGGCCCATTGGACTTGCAAACTTTATATGCCCCAATATAGGGGAATGCCAGGGCCAAAAGAATGGGAATGGGTGGGTAGGGAAGTGGGGGGCGCTATGGGGGACTTTTGGGATAGCATTGGAAATGTAATTGAGGAAAATATGTAATAAAAATATTAAAAAAAAATTTAAAAAAAGAAAAAGAAAAACAAACAAACAAACAAACAAACAAACAAAAGTGATCAAATGATAGCTCTCAAAAGAAGAAGCACAGATGACCCACTAATATATGGACAGGTTTTAAAAGCAATGGTTCAGTGTACCTTAAAATCATGGAAATGTTTACATAAGTTATTTGATTTTCTCCTTCTCCACTGTCACGATAGCTGTTATGAAGAAAACAGCTGAGGTGGATTGCTAGCGTGGCTCCAAGGGAAGAGAATGCCTACCCATTGCTGGTATGCATGCAAACTGGTGCAGCCCCTGTAGAGGTTAGTACGAAGGGACCTCACCCAGGTATGCCATTCCTGGGCATATATACAAAGGGACCAAAGCCATTCACACTACAGAGATACCTGCACACCCCTATTACTGCTTTAGTATTCTTAATCATGGTAGCTGAGGTATGGAAGAAGCCCCAATGCTCCCCACCCCCCATCAGACGAACAGATAAAGAAATTCAGGTACATATCCACAACGAGATTTTATTTGGAGGTAAAGAATGAAAGTTTGTCTTTGGCTGGAAATAGATAGAAACTATAATATTAAGTGAAGCAAAATGGACCCAGAAAGACTAATGAAATGTCCTGTTTCTGCCTGTCCTCTGTGCAAGCATCCTTGGGATTCCATCTCTCAGGGCCTGCTTTCTCTAATGCACAATTGTAAGGTGTATGCACACGTGATCTGCCTGCCTGCCTTAGTCTCCACAGCACTGGGATTACAAAGAAGCACCATCATGCTTGATAGATTTACATGGATGCTGGGGCCATGCATGTGAGGTGCCCCAACCCTCAAAGAATCCTTTTGAAAACAATACCAGTCCGTTGGGTTTGGTTGTCCGTGACTGTCATCCTAAGCACTAGTGAGGGACAGGAGCATCATAAGTTCAAGGATGGCCTAGGCTGCTACATCCACTCCAGTAGTGACAAGCCTAGAAACCTGGACGCACTCCCGAGGCGAAGTTCATGGAAACTTAGTCTCCTGGAACCATGGCATCCCATATAACAAATGCTCCAAACTTGTCCTTGCAAATGGATCTGTGTGCTTTCTTTCAGTATTGTTTTATTATAGGTACCTCCAAGCAATGACTTGCCAAATACCTAAGTAAAATTGAACTTTGCTTCCTGGCTTTCACCAATGTCCTAGGTAGTCCTTGAGCCAACCCTGGGCTTGGAATTCAGTAAGAATGTTACCTATTCAGTAGCATTCAGAATTACCTCTAGTATTGTAAGAGAGATAGAGGAACTAGAAGGTTAGCTAGAGCAGAACTCCCTAATTAGAACCATGACTTGGGTGTGAAAGCCCTTGCCCCAGGAGTGTAAAGACCTCACACCTGGCTTCTAAGACTATGGCTGACCTTAGATAGAACTGACTTTGTCTCAGTTGTTTTATTGCCCAGTTCCTGCCAGTCTTTATGTTTGCATTCCTCTGTTTTGTGTAAGAGTCATTGAGCATCCCTTAACCTCATTATTCCTTGATGATGTGTCACCTAACTTCCCTATTTTCTTCTGTATTAAAAGTTTGGTGCTCGATTTGGCAAATTACATTCAGATACACACTCTCTCTCTGTGTCCATATTTGTTTGTCATCCGCACCAACTCCTTGCTCGCCTGTAACCGGAACCCTAAGTTTTCCTGCAGATCGAGGACCAACTGAGGTCCATCTGCAGCACTAGGCAACACAGTAAGATCCAATTTATCCTGTATTGGACACACCCCTTCACTGGCATTGGAATCCACTTTTTCGGGATTTTGACACAGACTGAAGATCAGCTGCTCTTTGGTAATCCTCTTGGACTCCAGCACCTTATCAGGAGAGAGCCATTGTTAGAGTATTCAGATCACAGCCTAGAAGCTGCCCCCTCTGCCCCTCCCACCACGCTCATTCTCTCCAGTCTGTTAGAGAACCCTGACTCATACACTGGCCTGCCTTGAGCTTGCTACGCGGCTGGGGTGAAGGTGACTTTGAACTTCCGGCCAGCTTGCCTCTGCCTCCTGAATGTTGGTAGTGCGTGTGTACACTTCATGCTGCAAACTGAACCCTGGGCCTCGTTCACGCCCAGTAAGCATTTTATCAGCTGAGTTAGTCGCAGCACCAGCGCTGGCTATGATTTGTTCTCACATCTGAAGATTTATATATTTTACCTCCCAAGTTTTCTGCCTTTTAACATCCTACTCTCAAAACTAAAGCTATTTATTTACTATCACTTAAATAGTCTACAGTAATTATGATGCGTTGATTCCGGGCAAAACTATTTTCCATCTACAGATTGTAAAAATATGTTAAGTAATACACTTTCATAATAAAATTATGGGACAAATGCTGGATAGTTATGTACAATCCAAAGTGGGGAAAATACAAGGAAATATGGTTCCATGTCCCCCAAACTTTCAAATTAAGAATGTCCAATTCCATTCTGTTCTATTATTTATTTTAAAATGTGTGATTTAATATTCACACATGCATATAAGGTGATAGAAGGTGTTTTTAAATCAAACCTAGTCCTCATTCCCTCCCTTCAATTCTTCCCCCCGTTTCCAATACAGTTTTCTTTCCCAACTTCATGTTCTTTCTACTCAGGGCCTCTCTCTCCCACTAAGCCCTTTTAGTGTTCCTGATATGTGCTTGGGTGTGGGACCACCTACTGTGTGCTTGGGTGTAGGACCACCTACTGTGTGCTTGGGTGTGGGACCACCTACTGTGTGCTTGGGTGTGGGACCACCTACTGTGTGCTTGGGTGTGGGACCACCTACTGTGTGCTTGGGTGTGGGACCACCTACTGGAGCAAAGGCAGTATCTCTTGTTCTCTCCCCCTGCCCACCCCTCCAAAATACACAGGTGATTTTTCTTCCCAGTCTTAGTCACTGTTCTATTGTTGTGAAGAGACGCCGTGCCCAAGGCAACTCTTAGGGATGAAGAGGAGGAGAGGATAGGGGAGGAGCTGTGTGAGGGAGGGGCTGGGAGGAGAGGGGGCTTTGATAGGGATGTAAGATAAATAAATAAATAAATAAATAAATAGAAAAAAGAAAGCATTTGAATGGGTGGTTGCTTACAGTTTTAGAGGGCTCACCCATGATTATCATGATGGGAAGCAGACAAGCATGACGTTGGAGCAGTAGCTGAGAGCTTATATCCCGATCCACAAGCAGCAGGCACAGAGAGACACTGGACCTGGCATGGGCTTCTGAAACGTCAAAGCCTATCCCCAGTGACACATTTCCTTTAATAAGGCCACACTGCCTAATCCTTCTAAATGTGGGGACTAAGCATACAAATAGATGAGCCTATGCAGGGTTGAGGGGGATGGGTGGGACATTCTCATTCTAACCACTACATACCCCCAGCAGCCCTCAATTGTCTGTAGCTCCTCAGTTGAGAGGTGAGACTTCAAGAGACCCTATGCTAAGATGTGGGCTGACTTGGTATTGCACAAACTTTGTGCATGCAGTCCAAGACGCTCGGTGTTCATGTATGCAACTGTGATGTCGTTGCAGTTGACGCTGTCTCCTTCAGACATCTACTCCCTCTGGCTCTTTTAATCTTCCTGCCTCCAGGCCCACAATGACTGCTGAAGGCTTCACTCTTTTATCCTCTGCGTGTTGACCAGATGTAGGTGATGATCTCTTTGATGATCACCGTCTATTGAAGAATGAAGTCTCTGAGGTGAGAGTGGAGATAGGCACCAATTTATGGATATAAAGATTAAGAACTTTGGGAGTAGCTTATTACTGGGTCCATTTAACAGAACAACAGTAGTAGGCTCTTCCCTATGGCCTATGACCTAGCCAGCCACAGCTTTTGGGTGCAGTTAATGGTACCAGGTATTGATTTCATCTTGTGGAGTAGGACTTAAGTCCAATCCACACCCATAATATCAATTCCACTATGGCTCTAGGGGACACACATCACCAGGCCAGTTTTGTTATTCTAATTCGCAGGATTCACAGATGGGTAACAGTGTTGATGACATTTCTCCCCTAGTATGCACGCATAGCACCTTTCAACACCGAAAGCTAGCCAGTAGGATGAAGCTTGCAAGTCAGTACACAGAGTGATTTCTCTGTCCTGTGACTTAGATGTGTGTGGTCTTCAGATATGTGATAGAGTCTTACCATTGAGTTGCAGAGGGTAACTAGGAGCAATGGCAATAGTATTGTGTGTGTGTGTGTGTGATCCCAGTGGTCAACAATTCAAAAAGAGGTAACCTATACTTGGCATGGGGCTTTTTGTTTGATAGCCTATGGTGTCTGAGTGAGATATTGCTCCTCTATTACACTCCCTCTGTCCACTCTGCTTTAAGACTGCAGAAGAATTCTTGTGTTTCCATCCAGAGGTGGTACCCAAAGCTTTTGAATCGACAGCAAAGGAGAGCTTCCTCTTTGTACCTAATGAAGTGACTAAACCTTCCAGAGTAAAATTAGCAGTAGCTCTGTGACCTGCACATTCGTTTCTGTGTCTGTGGCACCAGGGGCAAGTCTTCTTAAAAACACGCTCCTTTTTCCATAAGTATCAAATGTATTAGTAAGCAACCTGTCAGCCCAAGTCCTAGACTACAGAAGTCCTAAGAAGTCCCAAGTCCTAGTACTACAGAAGTATGATAGCCTTACTTGATTTCACAAAGTTAAAGATAATTGGAGGAAACTTTCCCACGTGGAAATGGTGGGCTTATGCCCAGAAAGAAAAGCAAATTTAATAGAAAATCGATATGTTTCTTATGCTTTTGGTTATGAGCCCAGTCTTTAGTGGCCATTTCTCCAGCTCGAAAATTGATGTTTCCATGGTGGTGTTGGAATTGGAAACTAATCTCCTTGGGCCCGTGATCTTTCGACTCTGACTGTCAGTTTCTAAAGACCCACTAGAAAGAGAGTTGTAAGGTATTTTAAGGTTGACTTTAGGTAACTCACAGGGCATCTGGCACAGTTCTAGCAACTTCTTTAGAGCCCAGACATCTATAAATGTGGATTTTATTGCTGTTTTCCCCAATGCCATACAACTGTCTCTTCCTTTTGGAACTGCCCATTGGGAATATCCCCAAATCCAGACATCTGTAGGAACCAGATCTCAGTCAACAAGTACAAGTGATGCGGAAAGTTATCTTTTTATTGGAAAGTGAGTGTTTGAGGAAGCTCCAGGGCCAGAAGTCCTACAGAAAAGCAAGTGTGAGTACAGGGTTGTCCATGAACCAACGATCTGGGGCGACATTGCAGTCTGCATCTTGAAGGTATCATAGACTTGACTCTGGTGAGGCGAGTCCTAGAACGAGAAGTAGTGTCAGTGATGTGAGGGCAGTCAGAAGTTGAGGTGTAGATGAGCGGATTTCCGCCCCTTTCAATTTTACCAGAACCACTTTCTACAAATTGGGGTGCTCGACCACTCATGACTCTAATCAATGGACCGTAAGTGGTGTGTCCATGGCTTTTGTTGCTCTCCCTTTCTTAAAACAAACAAGGCAGTGAATATTGTCTTTCTTCTGGGGCTCAGATTTCACTCCCTATGTCACAGGTGTCCAGCAGCAACCTATAGACCCTTAATACCCTGTGCTCACTTTCGGGGTCTTCCTGCATCACAGGCATGGATTTGAAACCACACAACCCCAAACCCTTTCACTTTGCTCTCTGAGAATCTCATACACATATACAGTGTGCTCTGATTACCGCCAGTCTCGTCATTTCCTGTATCTGTCTCATCCTGATCACCTCCACTCCTCCCTACAAGTCCCTTTCTCACAATCATATCCTTTTGGTTTTGTTTTTGTGACCAACCGAGTTTAACCCGGGCTACCAACACGACTACAAGTCTGGACTGCCCGCTGGAATTTAACAGGCTCACCACTGGGAGTACAACTGAATATAGTGCCTGCTCCAAACAGATCTTTGTAATCATATCTTCCATCCGGTGGAAAAGCAGCTAATCCTTAAGCTCATGGTTTGTGATGGAAAGCAGAGGTCACAGGGACTCAAGAACACTCACTGGTGTGGAGGAAGAGCTCACCTGTGACAATTCCTCGCACCAATATAAGCAAGAAACCAATTTTAAGAACAAACAAGATTGTATCATGAAATGATAAATATGATCGCATAGGTGGTACACATTTAATAATATAAAAACTATGTTCAGAAAAGCACTGAAAAGTGCCCCCTTAATGTAGTAATACAGGACCAATTGTTAACCTAGCTAGCTCCCTTACTCTGCCCTTACTGTACAAGTGCTCATTTTTACCAGGGGTTGCTTTTCATCTTTCTAAAAGTTTGTAACAATAATTCTTCTGATAGTATCAAATGGGTATCAGTTCCATAGTGGACCCAGGACTTCTTTATATACCACAAATAAAAAATTGGGATAAATATCTTTCCTACTTGGTAGAAACATACCTTGATATTGATCTTGGTCTTTAGTTGGTCAGTGAATATGTTATCCCTTAAGCTGAGCTTGATAGAGGTCTGCTCCTCCCTTTGTAAAATAGTTACCGTGATTAAAATTTTTTCGTTGTTCTTGTAATTTCTTTCTGTATTGCTCAAGATATCCTTTATAGGATTGTGAGCGCTCTTGTCCATATTGCCGCTGTTGTCCGAATTGGGATAAGTCTTCCTCTGTTTTCATCTGTTGGGTAGACTTCTGTTGTACCGAGAGGTCATCATCATTAAATTGTTTCCGCACTTGCGACATCCCTTCATCCATGGCAAATCCTTTATGCTGAGTTTGTTGAGAAAAACCTTTGAGGGATTTTTGTTGGCCATAGGACTTTAGTTGGGAACTTTGAGATTTTACTTGGCTAAAGGAGGACTGTTGCGATTTTTGTTGACCATAGGATTTTAGTTGGGCACCTTGGGATTTTAGTTGGCTGAAAGAGTTCAGTTGACCTTCTTCACCATAGGATTTTTTTTGACCATAGGATTTTACTTGGGATCCACTGGCTTTCAGCTGTCCATAGGATTTTACTTGGGATCCACTGGATTTCAGCTGTCCATAGGATTTTATTTGGGATGCACTGGACTTCACTTGTCCAAAGGCTGATCCCCCAGATTTCATCTGTCCACTGGATTTGAGCTGTCCATAGGATTTTATTTGGGATGCACTGGACTTCACTTGTCCAAAGGCCGATCCCCCAGATTTCATCTGTCCACTGGATTTGAGCTGTCCATAGGATTTTATTTGGGACGCACTGGACTTTACTTGTCCAAAGGCGGCCGATCCCCCAGATTTCATCTGTCCACTGGATTTGAGCTGTCCATAGGATTTTATTTGGGACGCACTGGACTTCACTTGTCCAAAGGCCGATCCCCCAGATTTCAGCTGTCCATAGGATTTTATTTGGGACGCACTGGACTTCACTTGTCCAAAGGCTGATCCCCCAGATTTCAGCTGTCCACTGGACTTCACTTGTCCATAGGATTTTACTTGGGATTCTTGGGATTTCAGTTGGGAAACTTGTCCATTCCGACAAAGTGCGGCCCCTTTGACACTTGTATGCTCTTGTGAAACACGTGTCTGGGTCATGTCACCACCACCCTGGCCGTACACCCGGCGTTGTGATTGCATGAAAAGGCTTTCTTCAGCTGCTTCGTCACTTCCTCCTTTGATCCCGAAACTGAGATGGCCTTTCTGACCAAGCATAAATCCCTCTGAGGAGCTGCTCTGGAAGTGGCCTTTTGTCGCACCTGGTAATTGATGATAAGAATGTTTAAGATACATAATCTGCACAGTCCTTCCAAGTCTTATTTCCAAAATTTTCCTATAAAACGATTGATGTTCCCACAAGGGTTTTGGGTTTTGGTAGAGAAGAATTAAGTCTCATCAAAAAAAAAAAAATCACCCAATGAAAGGATTTGCTTATGCCCAGAGCACCCTTTAAGACATTCTCCCTGAGTGACTTTCCCTCTATCCACCATCCCTATACACTCACCATATTGTCCAACCACAGCTGACTGTCTTTCCAGAATGAGGAGCAGAGAAAGGACGAAGACAGAGGACTTCATCTTGTCAAGAAGGACCTTCACTGAGAGCTGAGCTGACTGGCACGCTTATATCTTCTCTAGCTGGATGTAGCATGGATATGGCCAAAGCTACAAAAGGCACTGACCCCTCCTTTTTTAAAAAAAAATTATCTGTAAATGTCAACTTCCTCCCCACTGCGCGGTTGGGGACATTGGTAATGTTCCCAGGTAAAGTGCACAGGGACGTAATGTCAGAGACCTTTTTCTATGTCATAAGCCTCAGTAGATCTTTATCAACCCTCTGACTTTATCACATCCCCTTTGCAAACAAAGTGTGTTTTATAGTATATTTATTTTACGCATTTTCTTTTTATAAGGACATGATTAAACATTTTATTTTCAAACAAAATCCAGAGTAGAGTGGGGAAGAGATGTTTTTTAATGCTCTGAGAGTAATCAGGGCCTGATCTAATGTTCCTAGTCACACTGTAGTGGAGCTGATACTGTTTAGGGTGCTATCTCACAGAAGCCCATGAAATTGCTTGCTTTATATTGAATTTGACATAGCTTCTGATTTACATGCAAAGGAGCAGTCACACGTACAGAAAGGCACAGGAGACAATTAAACACAAGGAAGCTCCAAACAGAAAGCGGAGAATCAATGGAGATGAAGATGTAGCTGGGTTGTAGACCATTGGCCCAGCAAGCGTGAGGCTCTTGAGTCAAACCTCAGCCCTGGAAAAATAATAACTGGGGCACATTAATGTCCAAAAGTAGCTGTGAGGTATAGAACTATGACTAGTGATGTGCCAGTGTCTGTATTTATCTAACATGGGTGCTTGCTTTTAAGATAAGTTTTTTCTAGAAACATTGACAAGAGAAGATGGTGGTAGCTGTGGTTTGTTAGCTGCAGTGTTTCAAGTAGTCTGTGTGTGCAGTGAAACGAGTTTGGGAGTAGATATGGAAGGCAAGGTGAGGTGCAGAGGCGTTTTAAAGGATGGGGGCAATGCAACAGTTAAATGGTGATAGGAATCACTGTTGAAAGAGCAAGAGATAGTGTTGGTTTCCTTGCTGAATGTATGTCATGGAATCCAACATAAAATTAAACACAGTATATCTTAATACAGGAAACTCTGACAGAATTCACCATAGAAATGGGCTATGGTGAATATTTACTGCCCCTGGTGAATTCATTAGTATCCTGAGACAAGATGGAAGAATTGCCCTCTTGTTTAGAAACACAGCTCTGTGCGACTGGGAGGATAAGAGAAAGGCCTCGTTATGGCATTTGTGACTGAGACATAGAATCAAAAGGACAATGCCATGGCCAAGGCCTTAGGAGAAGAAAAGACCCCTGCAGGGTCCCGCTTGGCATTCAGAATCATATGAAGGTAGTTCTGGAAGGAGGTCTACTTGAAAACAAATTTCCAATCACCCCACCCCAATATTCTGGGTAGTGATGTCTGGAAGGGACAAAAGAAAGTCCACTCATGTCCTTATAAAAAGAAAATGCATAAAATAAATATACTACACAACACATGGGTTATATGCTTGCACTCTGATCTCTCACTAAGCTGCTCTCTATCCGGGAAAAAGTGATTCTTTCCCTCAGGAAGCCAGTGTGTCACACTGAATCGATTCCAGAACAAAATTGCTCAGTGTGCCCACTCAACATATACCCCCGTCCCAGGTCTCTCTTCTGTGTTTTAGAAAAATCCAAGAACTATTTCAATTGGGGGGGGGCAATAAACAAAAGATCTGACAACTTTGATCACATCTCTGAATTAAGAATAAATTTCTTGATATCTCTTTCCAAAAATGCAGATAAAACTCAGGGGTAAGATACGCGAACAAATTCTGAAGTTGCAGATCATGCATAGCACGTAATTATGCTACACATAGCACGTAATCATGCTACACATAGCACATAATCATGCTACGCATGCCAGAAGGGAATGCACTGAAAACAAAAACTTAAGTTTAAGTATTCAGTCTACTGGCAGGAAATGAAAAAGAAAGAAAGAAAGAGAGAGAGAGAGAGAGAGAGAGAGAGAGAGAGAGAGAGAGAGAGAGAGAGAGAGAGAGAGAGAGAGAGAGAGAGAGAAAGAAAGAAGGAAAGAAGGAAAGAAGGAAAGAAAAACACACGACGAATGATCCATACGTCCTGATCCCTGGTGGGTGACAGCAAAACTCTTGCTGAAAAGTATTTTTTTTAAATATAGGGCATTCTCCTTTTGAAAACATGCTATTATTAACAAAGGTAGCAAAATCTGACTCAGAAGTTGTAAAATACTATGCTCAGGGAACAGTAATTTTCTTGCATAGGACTAAGCAACTTGGAGAATGTAAGATAAATCATCCTAAGAATAGGCAGAAAATCTAACATATGAGTATCATGGGACTCCAGACAGCTACCCAAGATGACCTTTCCTCAGCTCACCACCCACATGTGTGGAGTGGACAAAGTCCCGAGTGTATTTTTGACATGTGTGTGGTCGTGTCAAGGATGCCAATGCTCCAGAGTCATGAGAAGGCCTTCACTTGGCCCAAGGATGGACAATAATTCAAGGGTGACCTTTAGCAGAAACAATGGTGTACAGGAAATACCAACCACAGCTTCCTCATCCAGGTGAGGGCTGCCTGAGACTGCTCCCCTACAGAGACCTCCCACTGAGGGGAGCTCACCCACCCCCCTCCTTTGTGCCCTATATAATCCATACACGGAGTTTCTGGGCAGCTGCTGGTGAGTCTTCATCAGAGAGCATGACCCACCTGATCCCAGCTTTTCTATACGTGTCTCTGTCCTTTGTTCGTTTCTGATAATGGCCCCAGACATGTCAGTTTTAAATCTGTGCAGGTTACACAGCTGTTGATAACTGGGTACACAGAATAAGTGTACAAGTATAGGAATGAAAACCCTACTTTTTAAATATGTGTGACATAAAATTTGTCATATAAATACTCTTTTATTTTTCAGCTTCATGCTATTAAGTATATGCATATTGCTGGTATCTGTCTCCAGATGTTTTTTTCATATTAAAACCCAAGTCTGTGACATTATAACAACATATTTCTCTCTCATCTCATGCTATACAATCTACTAATTTATTATATATCTCTATTAATTTCATCATCTGGATACTTATACAAATGAAATGATACAGTACTCTATTTATTTGCTCATATCTGCTGCTTCTAATTTAATGTTTTTAAATATCAATTTTTTCTTGTCTTATTGTATTTTAAAATTTCTATTAATCTTTTTATTTGTTCACATTTCAAAAGATATCCCCCCCTTTCCAGTTACCCCTCTACAAACACTCCATCCCATCTCCCCTTCCTCTCCCCCTTCCCCTTTGCCCCATGAGAGTGCTCTTCCACTCACTCATCCATTCCTGCCTCACCACTCTCGAATCCCCCTGTGCTGGGGATGAAGTTTCAGGACCAAAAGCTTCCCACTGATGCCATATAAGGCCGTCCTCTGCCACATATGTAGCTGGAGCCATGGATCCCTCCATGTATACTCTTTGGTTCTGTGATTTAGTCTCTGGGAGCTCTAGGTGGTCCTGTTAGTAGACATTGTTCTTCCTATAGGGTTTCAGTCCCCTTCAGCTCCTTCAGTCCTTCCCTTAGCTCTTCCATTGGGGTCCCTGGGATCAGTCCAGTGGTTTACTGTATCTGCATCTGTATTGGTCAGGTCCTGGCAGAGCCTCTCAGGGAAGAGCCATGCCAGGCTCCTGTCAGCAAGTGATTCTTGGCATCAACAATAGTGTTGGGGTTTGGTGTCTGCAGATGGGATGGATCCCTAGGTGGGGCGGTCTCTGGATGGCCCTTCCTTCCATCTGTGTTCCATTTTTGGTCCCTGTCTTTCCTTGGACAGTTTCTTTAATAACTCAAAATTTAAAACAATTTTTGTGTGTTATGAATAGGAGTATTTTGCCCACATGTATGCTGTGAGTTACTTATGTTCATTGCCTGTGGAGGCCAGAAGAGTGTAACTGGAGTTACGGAGGCTCCTTAGCAGCCATGAGAGGGGTGACAATTGAACCTGCATCCTCAGACATTGCAACCTGTGCTCACAACCACTCAGCCATCTTTCTAACCCCATAACTCAATTTTGAAAGTGAGCAAGTTATCAAGAATTTTCAAGAATTTCAGGACAGCTAACATATAAGGGATCAACTGAACTAAGTCAGAATAGAAACCCAAACTCTATAAGTTGTATTCTTTTTTTTTTAAAGTACCATGAAATTATATCTTTAAGAGTATAAGAAATGTATG
Organism: Mus caroli; assembly: GCF_978045245.1. Taxonomy (NCBI): domain Eukaryota; kingdom Metazoa; phylum Chordata; class Mammalia; order Rodentia; family Muridae; genus Mus; species Mus caroli. Next base: position 15,311,399 of record NW_028227257.1, on the reverse strand, counting down.
GCATTAGAGGAATAAGTGGCTGAGATTTTTCAGCACAAAATAAATCGGAAAAATTAAAAATTTATCAAATAAGATGGAGAAAAGGACCTCCCATCTGAGCAAGATGCTCAGATATCTCTGTGAGGAGAACAAGTAACTCTGCATAGAAACATAGGAGCCTGCGCTGCGTTCATTCATGCCCCCTGATTTCCTCTACCACTGACACCCTGATAAATGGAGTGCGTCTACCTATTTTTAAACACACAGTTTAAATTTATCTCAAGAGGTAGGCTTTCCAGAACCATTGCAACTGCAAGGTATGCTCTTGGGTTCTTCCCCCTCTAGAGTGTCCATGCAGGCAGTAGGAAGACTCCAGTTGTGGGCAAGAGAGCCACACTGATCACCAAGGAGGGCATACAGGTGTGACATTGATTGTGGTAGAAGGAAAAGCTAGCTAGCACAGTAACTTCTTGGGGCTTTTCTTTTTTTTCTTGGAGTCTACCTGATTGGCACTGCATTAGAAGAGCACTGCTAACTATAAATGACATCTGGGTCTGTTTGTCTCAGGACACAGAGGGCCACTCTTCTTTTTCCTGCCCTTTTACTCAGTGGGAGTTTGATTTCCTCCAAGTTCTTCCTCCACAGCCTCAAGGAATTTTCTGCAGGACCTTTAAACTGGAATGACCAGCTCACAGCGTTTCTGAGTACCGAATCCCTTAGACCTAACCCAGTTTGAGTCCAGGACAGGAGCTTTTAGACACATTTCTGTACTCCCCATGCACTTTGTAGTTTGGGTTTTCTATCTGTTCTTAAGGAAAGAATTGTACTGTTTGTTACTCTTTCTAAGAGAAAAGAAATGACAAAAGGACTTTAGAATCATCCTTTTTCTTCATTTTTCCAGGATGGCTCTCTCCTTTGAGCAGCAAGGTGCCATGTTTGGGGCTTGCTCTCTAAGCTTATCCCTTCTCCTTTCATGCCATAGGTTTTATCTTTATCAACTCCCCCATCTTCTACGATGGTGGGTTTCCTTTCTCCCACCTCTTCTATGTTACTTTCCTTAATTTAATTTATTATTAATATCATCATTGATGTTGTTATTTTACAAGCCCCAAACCCCTTTGTGTTATCTGTGTCCTTAGTACAGAGGATCAGACAAGGACTTTGTTCTTTGACCCATAAGTAAGATCGACATTATCCTATCGTTTTCATTATTACACTCAGTAAGATCTTGTTCTTGGAAAGTACTGAGAACACAAGGCACCATGGTCCATGTCAGATGAATATTCTCAAAGTCTAATCTCCGAAGCCTGCATGGGGGAAATGGAAAAGGATGAGACAGACTCCTTGGCGATCATGCGGCTCTCCTATCTCAGACTGGACAATCTGGTATTTTTATCCATGTTTCTCCTTCTTCAGCACAGTACAAAAGAATGGCTTTTTTAAATGACATTTCCTTATGTGACATTTCATGAACTTGGCTCTGACTCATCCCCCCCCCCTTACCTTGTCTTGTTCTCTCTTCACCTTCATTGTTCTCTCTTCACCTCACCTTCACGAGGGACCGTCCTTCACCCAGGGTCCCTCATCCATGCTCATATGTACATCAGTGTATGAAATTCTCAAATAAAATAAAATAAAATAAGATAAAATAAAAACCTCATTGTACTTCTCATGGATATGTGTCTCTGATGGCTAAGGATGGTGAACGTTTCCCATATGCTTGCCTTCCAGTTGTTCTTCATCTCAAAAAACAAAACCAGAGAACTTGCTTTATTTTGTTTGTAACTGTGTGTGCCCGAGAGTATGGAGGTGTGCCATGTATATGTGGAGGCCCTCAGAGATCAGAAAGGGGTGACAAACACCCTAGAACTCTAGATGTCTGTGTTGCTGAAGCTGTATGTGGTTGTGAGCCATTGTTCTGGCCCCCTCTCCTTCGTCTTTTGAGAAGCGTTATGTCCAACGGACTTGCCTATTTACTGACTGAATGATTTAGCTCTTAGGGTTAAATTTCTGTGTGCTAAATACATTCTAAATAGAAATGTCCCAGAGATGTACCTGGCAAGGACTTTCTCTGTTTTGTATGTTGATTCTTTTTCACTCTTACCATCATTTATTCTGGCCTGCAGAATAGTTTTAATTTGATGTGATCTAAGTTGTCCTTTCTTGCTCTTCCTTCCAAGCTGTCAGAGCGTCCCCCCCCCCCCCAGAGTGTCCCTTTCTGTGCTCACACATAGAAGTGTTTTACTTTAGCAGTTTTGAAGTTTCACATTTTACACCATGGTCTTAAATACATTTGGAATTGTTATTTATTATTTGCCTTTAAAAAAAAAAGAAATAGCATACAGAGGCTGAAGTGGTTAAATGGTTCAGTGGTTAAGAGAACTGTCTGCTCTTCCAGAGGACCTGGGTTCAATTCCCAGCACCCACGTGGCAGCTCACAACTGTTCTGTAAAAAGAGAAATAGCATACAGAGGCTGAAGTGGTTAAATGGTTCAGTGGTTAAGAGAACTGTCTGCTCTTCCAGAGGACCTGGGTTCAATTCCCAGCACCCACGTGGCAGCTCACAACTGTTCTGTAACTCCAGTTCCAGGAGAATCTGACACCCTCAACACAGACATGCATGCAAGCAACATACCAGTTTAGCAAACTGTATCTTATATCTTGGGTATCCTAAGTTTTGGGCTAATATCCACTTATCAGTGAGTACATATTGTGTGAGTTCCTTTGTGATTGTGTTACCTCTCTGAGTGGATTTAAAGTCTGCTTTAAAGTAACGTAGAACTCATGTCTGGTATTGTTAACTGAGCCCCAAATCCATGGCTCACTGGGTCATGGACACTAGTGGAGAAATTACTATTATTCTGGTAAGTAGAAAAAATGATAAACTGTCCCCCAAGTTCTCATCGTTACACCTGGAGCTCAGTGTGGGGTTTTTTTTTGTTTTGTTTTGTTTTGTTTTTTGGTTTTTCGAGACAGGGTTTCTCTGTATAGCCCTGGCTGTCCTGGAACTCACTTTGTAGACCAGGCTGGCTTCGAACCTAGAAATCTGCCTGCCTCTGCCTCCCAAGTGCTGGGATTAAAGGCGTGCACTACCACCTCCCGGCTTCAGTGAATTTCTTAACCCTCAGCAGAGAAAACTTTTTTACAGTAGGAGATTGTTGATACAGAGAACCACAACTGGTCAGTGTGTAGGGAATAACAGATGGCAGAGTACTCAATTCTAAATGAGGTAGTGACAGCCTGCCTCCTACCCCAACAGACCAGGGGACATCCTAGAAGAAGGAGAAGGAAAGATCATAAGAGCCAAGGACAGTAGATATCTTCAGTTGAAACAGTTTTTGAAAGGCATGGCAGTCTGCTGCACATATGAATTCACAGCAGCCATGACCACATGCATAAAACAGTGGATCAAACCAGCCAAAATCCCAGCATGCAATGGGGAGGGGTCATTATGCCTACTCTTAGATAAGCAACTGTTTTTACTTGATGGCTGCAGAGGGCAGGGCAGATAATAAAATTTCTTCAAGGATGCAGTTCCTGAGAGGCTACCCAGGCTACCTGCAGTAGATCACTCTATACCTGTGCTCACTCAACGGACTCAGTGGATTTTGAAAAAGAAGATGTGAAGTTGGGAAGGGATGGTGGAGTTAGGTATAGAAAGCGAAGCAAAGATAAAGGGGTTGAATTTAAGCAAATTCACTTTACACACATACATTGAAGGCTACCAGTCATAGCTGTCTGTGAGTCACACTAGTGTGACCTCATTTGTTAAAGACAGACAATCTCAACCATCTCATTGCCAACTATTTTCTAATTTCTACATTCTAGGTCTTAGAAGTCAATATTTAATTTGGCAGGGAATCTAATTTGAGATATAATCATATCCAATATGTAAAATATGTTTATTCTATTCCAAAAATTTGAGAAGTATATCTTATCTCCTCACCGTTGGCTATCCTTGGTTGTAGTATCACTAATGATGAGAGTGGTATGCTATAACTCTTTGTGCACACACACCGTGCCTGTTACCAACAGCTCTCTAATCAGACTTCAGACACCCTCACCAAGAGGGAAACTATACTTGTTACCGGAAACCTAGTCAACCAACCAGGGGTGGTTTAAAATGCACCCACTGCATTTTAAATGTTTATTCTTATACCAAAAGATTCAATGTAGTCTTCATCCCTCCTCAAAGAAATTTACCTTTGCCATAGATGGGAGGCCGTTACAAGAAAACTACAACTACTCAAAATTCAGAGGCATAGAGCCTAGTTCCAGCGGGTACATCTACAACACAGCTCCGACACCCAAGACTCAGGGAGCAACGCCAAAGAGGGCTGGAAAGATTGTAAGGGGTAGAGGATCAGAGTTTGTTGTGAAACTTTGTTTCCTACTCATGTCAAAAGCCACACCCATAAGCTCTCACCAAGTCTCATGACTACCAAGACATGAGCTGGACAAGGAAAATGATGGACATGCCAAAGTGACAGAGAAGAGCCTATGAGGCCTTGACCATACAAAAGAATTACAGGTAACTAAGGAATCTGGAAATGGGATGAGCAGGCTTCCCCAGGGAAGAGCACGCCAGCTGATTATCTAATACATCTGTTACTTATGATCAGCTCTGAAAACCTGTACACAAGGAACGTTGCATAGACTGGGCAGATCATACTTAGGAATATAGAAGTATATTCATACCTGTATGCATAACAACAGCTAAGGAAGTAAGAGGCTATGAATCTGAGAGAAAGAAGGGTGTGTATGGGAGAGTTCAGGGGAAGGGAAGAGAAGGGGAGGGGCAATGAGGAAATTATATTATATCCTCAAAAACAAGAGAACTTAGTATCATCTACACAAGAAATCTACTTCTCCCTTAAGTTGAGAGGCATGTTGGACATCTGTCCGTTTCAAGTGCAGAAATGACAAGGAAATTGACTCACATCAGGCAAATCTCCAGACTTCCAAAGAACGACACCACTGTGTTCTGAAGGTTTTAAGGGCCCAATGAAGTCTTTTAATATAGTGCTTTATTGATTCTTTATTATGATGCATTTTGATAATATTCATCCTCCCTTCACCAGGAGGTCCCCTGGGTCCACTCCTCACCTCACTACCCCGCCCACCTTCACATCCTCTTTTTTTTTTTTTTTTTTTTTAATAACTCACCATGTAGTCACAGTTATTGAACCATTCACTAGAGTGTGGTTGATCCTCCAGGGCCCACACTTTTAAATAAATCTCTCTTCCTCCCCCCACCCAAAGCCAGAAACTGTCCTTAGCTCCCCAGTTAGAGGTGGGGCTCTCTGAGTGCCCTCTCTGCACCGTTAGAATGTTAGCTGATCTTGTTCAGGTCAGCCACAGCGGTGGTGGGTTCATGAGCGGGTCCTATCACATCCAGAAGACAGGGTTTTAGTGTAACCCCAAGACTCAGAGACCATCTTTGAAAGTGGAGAGAGGAGGGACAGAAAGATGATAAAAAAACTGCAAGTTGTGGACCCCCAAGCAGTATATCTGGTTTTATGCTGTGTTCACTGAACATGGGAGATAGTGTCCAATCCTCTGAAACCACAGCTAGGAAGAGCCTGCTTCTGTAACTAGAGAGGGTTACACTTTCTAAAAATCAAACGGACAGTGGCTCCGAGTCCCAGTCACATGACTTGGGGCTTGTTGTCTCAGAGGAAGGTGTGTTGATATTTAACTACACTGAGGGTTGCTCTTTCCTGTCATAGAATCACAGAACAGGGGCAGCCCTGCCTCGTCTCAGCCAGCAGATAGGAAATGGGGCTCAGGGTTGCTACCTAAATTCTTCCTGTGTGCAATCAGGGACAGAAGCCTGGAGGCAGAGGCAGCTTTTACTGATGACAGGTGGTTCCTGTGGCTGACCTGGAACTGGAATACCATCTTTACTCTTCCAGGTTATCTCCTGCCCCTAAAGAACTGACCTTCTTCGGAAGCTTCCCAGATAGCAGAAAGCAGATCATTTAGGCAGCAAAGTTTTCATGGAAGACAGACACATCTTCCCAACAGTTATACCTAATCCTCTGGTCTGTCTCTCCAAGTTGACATTTAAAAAAAATTGAACATTTTTTATTGTGTGACTGTTTTATACACTTATATAATGAATTCTAGTCATTCTCATAGCATGTTCTTCCTGTTCACCCGCTTCCTCCCTCACTGAAACCCTGTCTTTACAACAACAACAGCAGCAGCAGCAGCAGCAACAACAACAACAACAGAATAAAACAAAAAGCTCCATACATCTCTATAAATCCAATCATTCTCAGTTCGGGATCAAACTTCTGTTTGTCACAGAAGCTCTTACACATACAAATGGCCTGACATCTCAGATATATTTTTTGCTACGTCATTTTTTATTCTTTGATTGTAATATACAGCATTTGTGCTGTGTAACCATTTACTTTGACTCCTGTCTTAAACCTTTGAGTTATTTCCATTTCTTTGTGCACATAAGTACTTTTGGAGAGCTCCCGCTGTTACTTTACAAACCATTCTCAGAACTGAGATTACTAGGACTGAAGGTGTAAGCATATTTAAAGTTCTTGGTATCTGTTTCCTATTGATTATAATCTAGCATAATGCATATTTTACCCCACCAGGGTAATCTGGTTTTTGAGACTGAATGGAGGGTGTAGCTTGTATTTTATTTATTAATTTTAACTAATTATTTTTATAGTTTCCCCTCCCTCTACTCCTCCCAGTTTCTCCCCATCTTCCCTCCCCTCTGGATCCACTCCCTTTCTGCCTCTCATTAGAAAAGAACAGGCTTCTAAGAGATAGCAATCCAACACGACAAAATAAAATACAGTAAGCCAAAGCAGAAGCCATCATATTGAAGTTGGACACGGCAACCCAGCAAGATGAAAAGACTTCCAGGAGCAGACACAAAAGTCTGAGACCCATTCATTCTCACCCAGGAGTCCCATAAATACACTTAGCTAATAGTTGTATATATGCAGGGGACCTAGCACAGACACGTGTTGGCCCTGTGCTCGCTGCTTCAGTCTGTGAGCTCATACGTACCTCCCTTAGTTGATTCAGAGGGCCTTGTTCTCCTAATGCCTTCTATCCCCTCTGGCCCTTACAATCTTTCCACCTCCTTTTCTACAGAATTTCCTGGGATCTGAGGGGAAGGATTTGATGGAGGCCTTCAATTTAGACTTTGTCTCCACATAATGCCTGGCTGTGAGTCTCTGCATCTGTTCCCCAAGATGACCTTTTGTTAAAGCACACTCCTTGCCATGGTTAATTTTAAACATCAACTTGATATAACCCAGCATCACCCAAGAAGAGAGTCTCAGTGAGGATTATGTAGATCAAGTTGTCCCATGAAGATGCTTGTAGGGGATTTTCTTGATTATGTCTAATGTGGGAAGCTCTGGCCCATTGTGGGTGGCACTATTCCCTAGGTTTGGATCCTGGATGGTAGAGTAGAAAGATTAAGAGTCGAGAAAGCAAGTGGAACAGTAGGCAGGAATGCATTCATGTCTTTCTGGTCCTGACTGTGGGTAAGATGTGGCTAGTTGCCTTAAACACCTACCTTGCCTATCCCACAATGATGGAAAAAAAGTATTTTATCACAGAAGAGAAATGAGATTAGAACTCCTCATCTCACTGGAATGGTTGAGGTTTTGTATGTCAGCATATGAGACACGTGCTTCTGAAAACAAGCCAAAGAAAGGAGCAGATAGATGGACTGAGGATGAATGGACTTCTCTGGACTGGTGTACCTGCTGCCATCAGTAGACCCAAGCATTTGGCATAGCCCTTTAAAATTCCTATCTTTTTTTCTCAAGGTGAGAGTTTGTTTGTTTTTTATTTTCAGGTTATAACAATCATAACATCTCCCTCTTTTCTTTCCTCCCTCCAAAACCCTCTTCCATACCCCTCTTTCATCTCTTTCAAATTCATGGGATCTTTTGCATTAATTGTCATGATGTGCATATACATGTATGTCTATTTATTTATATATATGTACATACATATACACATATACATTTTATACATATGACTTGTTCAGTCTATACAGTATTACACATATGTAAGTTCTCAGGGCTGACATTTGCCACTGCAAAACTAATTGTTGTTATGAATAAACTATTTCTCCTGCTGTCAGCACTCCTTCCTTATCTGCGGTTCTTTGTGTAGGATGTAGGTCACGTAGGCCTTCCCCATCCACTTTGGCCTGTCTATCAGAGCCATCCTTGTTTGGCTCGTGCTTAGGCAGACATGTTGGTGAGGCTTTATGGGTGTAGCAATAATCAGAAAGTACCACAACCCAGAGAGTACTGTAGTGCTGCACATGCGCTGCCAGCAACCAAGAGCTCCCTAATGGAATGTACGGCCCACACTACGAGAAGGAAACCATGACTGGAAAGCCAGCCAGTGCCTCAGAGCTAATGAAGTCATGGCTGCTGGAGGGGAATCTACAAACACCACTTCATTAAACCGGCACAATTTGTAACAACAATCTCAATGTTTGCCATAGTCCTCTGAAATACATCTTGCTTGACATTTCTAAGATGTTGGTTTCTGAAACCCCATTAGAAAAAGGATCGTAGGGTTGATCTCAGATGGGGTACAGGGTACATGAGGAACTCTGCCACCTACTTTCTTTAATAACTTTGTTCATGTATGTACTGAATTTTGAGCATTTCTGCTCCTCCTCCAAAATTTTTTCTTCTTCCCAACAATCTTCCTTCTGCTGTGACGTCTTTTTCTGTCGTTCTTTCTTTCTTTCTTTTTTTAACCCATTGAGCTTGATTAAGTTTGCTTGAATGAATATGGGGGGTTATTTGTTGAAACATGGGCAATTTATAAGCCACCCTCCACCCATACCCCTTAACTGTGTATTGGCCTCATCAAGATCTTTGATCCACTTGGATCTTATTTTTGTGCGTGGTGATAGACATGGATCTAATTTTATACTTTTACATGTAGATATTCAGTTTTTTCTTTCCTTATGTATTTCTCTCTCTCTCTCTCTCTCTCTCTCTCTCTCTCTCTCTCTCTCTGTCTTTTTTGGGGTTTTGCCTGTAGATATGAGAATATGTGCAGAGAGAAGAACTTTTATTCATCGTTGGTGGAAATGCAAACGGGTGCCATCACTCTGGAAATCAGTATAGAGAATCATCAAAAGGGTAAGAACAAATCTGCCAAGTGACCCAGCTATCCCACTGCTGGGCATAAGCCCACAAGACTCAGCAGCCTGCTCCATAGAGACTTGTTCTGCCATGTTCAGAGCCAGTGTATTCCCAATAGCTACGAAACTGAGACAATCCGAGTATCCCTCAAAAGAAGAACAGAAAATGAAAATGTGTTTCATATACACAATGGGAGGCTATTCCGAGGTGCAGAAATATGAAATCACAAAAACTGAAAATAAATGGATGGACCTAGAAAAGATTATATTGGACAAGCTAACCCAGATCAAGAAAGACAAACACTGTGTGCACTGTGTGGTTCCTAGCTCCAAATCCTCAGGTGTAAGAATACAACATGGAATAACTGGGAAACCCAGGGACATATGAAGGAGTCTTAGGTGGAGGATGATGGGTTGGGTGAAAAGAGGAAGCTACAGATGACATGGAGTGGGGGTTGGGAAAATGGGGAGCAGATTCCTATGATGACATGAAGCTACAGATGACATGGAGAGGAGGGATGGGGACAGTGGTCAATATAGACTGAAGGGAAGAGATGAGGAACAAATAACATCAAAGTTGTTTGCTAATGCCTCAAGGAATCATTTATTTCAAGTTTACCTAAAATTATACAACATATATATATATGTATATATATATACATATATATATACATATATATATATGTATATATATACATATATATATACATATATATATATGTATATATACATATGTATGTAGACACACACACGTGTGTGCATATATCTTAAAGGAAGTTAAGCCACTTTGGGTTGACAGTGCATACCATAAGAACCATATAATAATGAAAACTTCAGTACCAGACATGAAGCACTTTTTAATTGTGTTTGGTCTGTGAAGTCCAAGTCACTTCCAAAACAATGTCAACTATTGATGTAGTTTATGTTGTTCTATAAGCCTTAGTTACCTTTCAGGGGTTGGGAGTAGAATAAGACACTGCACACTTAGGAAGCAAGCCTCAGATAATTTGAGCTGGCTCTTACCTGAAGGCCTCTTGCCTTTCGCTTTGGCCTCCATGGCACCAGAAAATGAGAACTTCCAAGGGAAGGAAGCAATTAAGCAGCCCTGCCTTACTGCAACACCCGTGAACCACAGCAAGGACCAGCATCTGTCCTCTGTAAAGATGCAGTAAGTGGCACTCATATGTTGGTAGCAGCCAATGTATGTGTAGTCAGAGTTAGGCTCACTCGACGGGAGGGAAATCATGTTTGGTTCTGGGAACTTATGAAACACTCCAGAGGCCATAGAACTTAGAAAGGAATGAGTTATCACCATTTTGCTAAACCAACATAATTCCCCTCAACCTTAACCTTATACCCACAAGGATGTTGAGCTGCCACTGCCTCTTAAAGAAGCACCTCTAAACAAATGGAGGCCACCCCAGAAACCCCAACTGCAGGAGTGCAGAGATCAGTGGGGCTTCCTGACTCCAGCCCTACGTCACACAGTTGCTGCCTTTAAGGCTCAGGGTACATTGGAGGCAAAAAGCCAAAAGGATTGTGTGAGGGAGTGGAACATTATCTACTGGAAATTGTCTCATAAACAAGACCAAGAAGACGGCAATATCAATGTATATATTGAAACAAAAGGGGAACCCACAAGGCTCCCATTCCCCAAACAAGGGGCAAAGGCAACTCCGGACTCTTGGAGAAGAATTGGCCTCTCCCAGGAATGAGCCCCATAACTAGTTGTACAATTCAGAGCAGTCATCCCCCAAAACACATGTACAAAAACAACATAGACTCAGCAAGTTGTATTTATATATTTGTGAATGCACATACATATATATGTATTTAAAAGCAATACTAAAAGACAAAGATGATATGAACTTGACAGTTGCGGGGCATGAGAGAAGATGGAAAAGTGTAAGGGAGAGGGGTTGGAAGGAAAAAGACCAGGGGAAAGTAATATATTCTATTTTAATTGAAAAAAACATGTTTTCTTTTTAAAGCAACTAATGTCAGGAAGGCTCTGTTTATTAGAGAGCACCTGTGTGAGGTTGCTCCAACATTAGAAAGTCTCAGGAAGGAATGTGTGAGTGGGTCATGGCATCCGTGCAAGGTGTTGAGGACTACAGGGTGGTCAACATCTTCAGGACATCACAGTCCACACAGGTCAGGTGACTCCTATGGAGAGAGGACATGGATGGTAACACAGGTCAGTGAGTGCTGCCAGACAGGGACAAGTGTGACCAGGTCCCTTGTCTGTTCGATCAACTCCCAGCCATTTGGGGTACTGGCAAGACTGACTACTGGACCCACAGTTCTGTTGCTTGCCTTCTCTTCACATAAAGTGCCCCTTAGTGAAAACATGAAGGTAGCACCCCCTTTTCCTCCCCAGGCTTCAGACATCTCTCCTGACATAGCAAGCACCCCATTATACTGATTCCTCAGCACCCTAGCACCCCAAGTCTCATGACCCCTGCATCATAAGCAAGGATGGTTCTTGGGGCTCAATTATCTTGCCTATTAATAAAGATGCTGCAAAAACCTCATATGACAAGTGTACCCTAAACAGTCTTGAAGAACATTAACTGGTATGGGGAACAAAACCAATAACACTTCGTAACAATGTAGCAAGAAACTGAGCCTTATGAATCCAAAGCATAAGAAGTTACCAAAATACATCTTAAACTTACATGATTGTGTAAGTGATGCATGTTCAAAGATTTAATAACGTATAGAAACTACTCACTAAGGAGAGGGATTTGAGACACAGTGACAGCCCAGGTAGATTTATCTGCATCTACCAGGTACTTGCTTCATTCAGCAGGGGATGGAGCTCACCTCCATAAGGTGGGCAACTCAGCACATCCACTGCTGTAGATACACTACCAATCCCACTGCGGGCACAGGGAGCCCCCCATGCACCACCTAGAAACACTGGGGCAGACAGCTCTCCCGTTTGCTAAGACACTTACCTCTAAATGTGTCTTAATTCTTGAGAGGTTAACGAATGTCTTATCCAGTGAAGGCATCTTGGTATAGAATCACCCCTCCTCTTGGACAGTAGCACATCCCAGGACCTGGGTAGAAAGATTTTGTGTGATGAACACTGCCCTGTAGCTGCTCTTGGAATTGCACAAAGTACCTAGGGTAGGGCCGAGAGCGGTGTCGGAACTGTGGGTAGAATGCTGCTGCTTTCCTGGACTGGCTGTGCTTTCTTTTGAGCCTGTGAACTTTTGCTGGCTGTTGACGCACTTGGGTCAGGTCTTCAGCCAGGCCATATCCTCTGCCCTTGATTTGCTGAGGAATGTCTTCTCGCAGATTAAGGCGTGCTTTGTAGGACTTCGGAGGGGCTCCCTGGGATTTCAGCATGGTTTGTGACTTCACCTGCCCTATGGTCTTTAGCTGGCCTGGTTGGGACTTCAGTGGGGCTGCATAGGGTTTTACTTGGGTTTGTGATTTTATTTGTGACTGGGATTGCAGCTGGGATTTTTGTTGGGCAAGCTCATCTTCTTCATCACAAACTATGTCTTCCTTTAAACTTGTCAGTTCCTGTGAACTGAGAGCCTCTCCCATGTCAGCATCAGCATCCTGGCCATATGCATGGTGCTTAGTTTGCACAAAGATGCTTTCTTCAGGTGCCTCTTCCTGTTCTTTGTGCCCATAGAGGAACTGGCTTTTCCCAATAAACATGAGTGGGGATGTTCTTACTAGGAAGTGTCCTTTTGTTCCACCTGCTAACGGATGACAAGAATCTGAGTTACATTATCTGTACAGCTCCCTTTCAAGTCTTATCCCAGAATCCCCCATCAACCCACTGCTGTACCCAGGCATGTGGATGTGGGTGGAGAAGACAAAGTCCATCCAGAAGATCACCCCGTGGAGGGTTCTCTTACTGCCAGAGCATCCTTATGGACATTCTCCCTGAGTGCCTCTCTGCGGCTGCTCCCTGAACTCACCATAGAGTTCTATCCCGGCTGCTTTCTTCTCCAGAAGGAGGAGCAGAGAAAGGCTGAAGAAGATGGACTTCATCTTACCAGGAAGGGCCTTCACTGAGAGCTCAGCTGATCTCCTCATTTATATGTTCTTTGCTGGGTGCAGAAAGGTGGCTGAAGTCACAAAAGGCATTGTCTGTCCTTACTTATCTGGCTTGTTGGCTTCTCCCTTTTTCTCAGTAGGAGATGTTGTAAACATTCATAGAGACTGGAAATACAGGATGTCAGAGACTTTGTCTTACCCCCACTGCCCCAGAAGGTCTTTAAAGCTTTATTGTCATCTCAAGATCATCACATGATGTTTCCAGGAGAAATTCAAGGCAGAGATCACAGGAGTAACCAGGGCCTGGCCAAGATTTAGTAGTTCAAGTGTGGGCTCTTGTCCACAGTGTCCTGCATCAAAAACAAATACTATGCATTTTTGCTTCTTTTCATATGAGATGGACACAGATATATTTCAGGCGAAAAGCAAAGAGGAAAGAACGTGAGTTTATGGAATCCAAAGAAAATTTCAAAAATAATCGAGGTATACCTGCATACAAATAACTCTAAAATGCCTAACCTGGGTTTCTTGTCACTAGTAGCTTTGATGACACTCTCAGAGTCTCAGAGTGCCCCCATCTCCTGGTAGGAGAGCAGCAGAGATGTGTTCAAGAGGGCTTTGTCATCTCTGTATTCAGTAGAGTCAGCTTTGTGTCTGCATCTCAAGAGTGAGGGGAGCTGCCGAGGAATGTTCAAGTATGGAAGAAATTCATCATCTTTGGCTGGAAACCATGTTTGCCTGTTGATACATGGAGAAAGGAAACTGGCTTCCTTATTTCATGATTTTCCTGAAATCACCTAAAATCCCCATTACCTGCTTAATAAGCAAAAACTCCTTAGCAGATGAGAAACCCTTCCACCAGTCCCTTCTTATGTCTGCCCTCCCTGGTACGTGTGTTAGAAGAGTGTTGGGTATATACTGAGACTGGATGCAGTGGGAGCCTGTCCACTTCCTGGAAACGTGACATTTCCTGCATCTGTGAGAAGACCCTGAGTGGTCCATAAGGCAGGCCTCGGCTTTCCCATGCAGACCATCAGGCATCTCTCCATGCACTCAGCCCAGCCCTGCAGGGGATGCAAGTGAAGGCTGGGAAAAAGTATTTTTAGTCATTCTATGTCTGAATGTTAAGTTACCTGGAAGAATGCTGTGTGGAAGCGGTCAAGGTAAAGCCTCATGGGAAGAACAAAGATTCAGGCACAGAGCCATCCAACAGCTCACCATCAGGAGCTCTGAGCTCCTCCTAATCTTATCTCTGTGTCCTATGCCTGAAGATAACTCGTCCCTCAGTAGAGATGCCAGTCACAAGATTTGACATTACCAAGAAGTCCAATTGCTTCCTTTTCTTGTTCACTTCTCCACTACTCCATGCACCTCCCTTGAGCACATACCAGTAAGAACTTGTCTATGGCAAGATGACTTGTGGAAGACTGAGTCTAGAAAATGGCTCTTGTTAGTGGCTGAAAAATAAAATTTGTGCCTTTAAGGTCTGAGCAAGAAATATAGATGCAACGCAAAAGCTCATGGTATTCACATAGAAAATCCAGCAAAGTCCAGTTAAAACTACAAAGAGATTCTGTCTCCTTGTATAAACACATCCCAGTGATATTAGGCATAGAATGCTGTATTCCATGAAGGCACAGTATTGATAAATACAAATACAAGATCCATGATATCTATATCTATAGGGGAGAAGTGACATGTTGATGACAACCATCTTGGTATAGTGCTCTATGGAAGAAGAAAACCCTTGGGACAAATTTGAAGACCACGACAGAAATAAGGTCTTATAATTGTCGTAAGTATAGACAAATTATACTCCCAAGGCAGAGGAGAAATTACTTTTAAACCTTATCTTAGGTGCAGGAGTTATTGTTTGCTGTATGGGTTAGAATGAGCCTCCACTCCCTGTTTTGATTCAGTTAGGTTATTCTGTGATGGTCTCTGTCTGTTGCAAAGAGAAATTTCTTTGGTCAGTGGTGAGAGCTACACTTATCTGTGGGTACCTGGAATAATATTATATTACAATCTTAAAACATAAAAAATTAAATAAAAACTTTTCTATTTTTTAAAAAATTATTAAAACTTTATCATTAAAAAAATAAAACTTGCAAATAAAAGAGCATGTGGTCAGCCAGTTCTGCCAACTTCTGGCATGGAGAAACCCTTTTGAACTACTGTGGAGCCTGAGAGCCATGCGCTTGCACAGGGCAGGTTGCTCAGCCATACAGAGCCCTCTGTTCCACCTATGATTTGTTGCACAGCAAGTCTGAGTTCTCTGAGCCCAGTTGCTCAGTTGGTTTCACAGCCTTCCATCTGCCAAGGGATGTTTACTGCAAAGATGGCTCTGACAGCAGGAGAGAGGGTTGACTCCTCAACCCTCCCCTTCAGTGCAGACTTCTTCATTCTGTTTACTCCCCCCACCCCAACTCTCTAACATTCTCAGATGTCACCCCATGGCTTAGAAATTAGTTGTCTCTGGGTGAAAGTCTTCTAGTGTGGGTGGTAATTTGCCAAATCCACAGACTGAAAATTCACGGGGCTTTGGAACCCCAAAGGAGGCAAGTTTATAATGCAAATGCAGCCCCAGTGCTGAGAACTGACTCTTAAGGCAGCTAAGCCCTCAACTTGAACAGAATACCCACTGAAACAGCAGGAACCACCATAGGTTTAGTAATGATGCCTTCCACATATGCTTGGAAGATTCTAATTGTATAGGATCCTGAAATACCCCTGTCAAATTCTGTCATTTTGGAATGATTTATAATTTTTTATTTTATTTTTCCCTTTACAATATTTTTAGCATTGGCCATAAAAAACCAAGACCCACATAATTTCAATAGCCCCACTCTGCTCTGTCGTGAAATTATCTAAACAAAGGAAAATTCACAAAGTTCTGCTTTAAACAACTGCAGGTTAAATATTGATGATAGACATCTACACAACTGATGTTCATAGTCATCATTGAAAGCCATGGGACTTTCTCTAAGACAGATCATGATTTAGGCTCCCAACCAAGTTTTAACAAACTCAAAATAATAAAACACTTTCTTGTATCTCATTGGACCATCATAGATTAAAGTTAGAATCATTATCATGAAACACTACAGAAGGTACAACCACGTGGAGATTAACAATATGTACTTTTCACTGGTCAATGCATCTTTGAAGAAGTCTGGGAGGTAATGAAAAATGTCAGGAGCCACCATAGTACAAGCTAATAATTAGCAGGTGATCTTCCTGAGATGACTGGCTTAATTTAACATTGATGACAGAACTCTGGTAGGCAAGACCCAGGAGAAAAATCACTTGAGGAAGGATTCCTGTTATTAATATGCTTTTCTTTTTTTTTTAAATATTTTTATTACATATTTTCCTCAATTACGTTTCCAATGCTATCCCAAAAGTCCCCCATAGCGCCCCCCCACTTCCCTACCCACCCATTCCCATTCTTTTGGCCCTGGCATTCCCCTATATTGGGGCATATAAAGTTTGCAAGTCCAATGGGCCTCTCTTTCCATTGATGGCTGACTAGGCCATCTTTCGATACATATGCAACTAGAGACAAGAGCTCCGGGGTTCTAGTTAGTACATCATGTTGTTCCAACAATAGGGTTGCAGATCCCTTTAGCTCCTTGGGTACTTACTCTAGCTTCTCCATTGGGAGCCCTGTGATACATCCAATAGCTGACTGTGAACATCCACTCCTGTGTTTGCTAGGCCCCAGCATCGTCTCACAAGAGACAGCTATATTTGGGTCCTTTCAGCAAAATCTTGCTAGTGTATGCAATGGTGTCAGCGTTTAGAAGTTGATTATGGGATGGATCCCTGGGTACGGCAGTCTCTAAATGGTCCATCCTTTCATCACCGCTACGAACTTTGTCTCTGTAACTCCTTCCCTGGGTGTTTTGTTCCCAATTCTGAGAAGGTGCACAGTGTCCACACTTTGGTCTTCATTCTTCTTGAGTTTCATGCGTTTAGCAAATTGTATCTTAAATCTTGGGTATCCTAAGTTTTGGGCTAATATCCACTTATCAGTGAATAGTGAGTTCTTTTGTGATTGTGTTACTTCACTCAAGATGATGCCCTCCAGGTCCATCCATTTGGCTAGGAATTTCATAAATTCATTCTTTTTAATAGCTGAGTAGTACTCCATTGTGTAAATGTACCATAATTTCTGTATCCATTCCTCTGTTGAGGGACATCTGGGTTCTTTCCAGCTTCTGGCTATTATAAATAGGGCTGCTATGAACATAGTGGAACATGTGTCCTTTTTACCGGTTGGGACATCTTCTGGATATATGCCCAGGAGAGGTATTGCTGGATCCTCCGGTAGTACTATGTCCAATTTTCTGAGGAACCTCCAGACTGATTTCCAGAGTGGTTGTACAAGCTTGCAATCCCACCAACAATGGAGGAGTGTTCCTCTTTCTCCACATCCTCGCCAGCAACTGCTGTCACCTGAATTTTTGATCTTAGCCATTCTGACTGGTGTGAGGTGGAATCTCAGGGTTGTTTTGATTTGCATTTCCCTGATGATTAAGGATGTTGAACATTTTTTCAGGTGTTTCTCTGCCATTCGGTATTCCTCAGGCGAGAATTCTTTGTTCAGTTCTGAGCCCCATTTTTTAATGGGGTTATTTGACTTTCTGGAGTCCACCTTCTTGAGTTCTTTATATATATTGGATATTAGTCCCTTATCTGATTTAGGATAGGTGAAGATCCTTTCCCAATCTGTTGGTGGTTTTTTTGTCTTATTGATGGTGTCTTTAGCCTTGCAGAAGCTTTGTAGTTTCATGAGGTCCCACTTGTCAATTCTCGATCTTACAGCACAAGCCATTACTGTTCTATTCAGGAATTTTTCCCCTGTGCCCATATCTTCAAGGCTTTTCCCCACTTTCTCCTCTATAAGTTTCAGTGTCTCTGGTTTTATGTGAAGTTCCTTGATCCACTTAGACTTGACCTTAGTACAAGGAGATAGGAATGGATCGATTCGCATTCTTCTACATGTTAACAACCAGTTGTGCCAGCACCATTTGTTGAAAATGCTGTCTTTCTTCCACTGGATGTTTTTAGCTCCCTTGTCGAAGATCAAGTGACCGTAGGTGTGTGGGTTTTAATATGCTTTTCCTGATATTATTACACATATATGACAATCACTAGGTATTAGCCCACCCTTTTGAGCAGATCTCTGCAGATCTACAAATATGTACTGTCTTGTAGTGATGCTATATGGATAAATGGATGGCTTCTTAATTCTTAATGATGAGCCTCCAAAAATTCCTAAAATTATATAAGTATTTATTAAGCTCCTTTATAGTGGAACTGCTATTAGATCCGTTTCTTATTGTCAAAACTGCAATGAGAATTCTATCAATCTCCCAAGTGTCACCAGTTAATTGCTTCTAGGTAGTAACCAGACTTTCTACTATTGGGAGCCTAAATCATGATCTGTCTTAGAGAAAGTCCCATGGCTTCTAATGATGACTATGAACATCAGTTGTGTAGATGTCTATCATCAATATTTAACCTGCAGTTGTTTAAAGCAGAACTTTGTTAATTTTTCTTTGTTTAGATAATTTCACGACAGAGCAGAGTGGGGCTATTGAAATTATGTGGGTCTTGTTTTTTTATGGCCAATGCTAAAAATATTGTAAAGAGAAAAATAAAATAAAAAATTATAAATCATTCCAAAATGACAGAATTTGACAGGGGTATTTCAGGACCCTATACAATTAGAATCTTCCAAGCACATGTGGGAGGCATCATTACTAAACCCATGGTGGTTCCTGCTGTTTCAGTGGGTATTCTGTGCAAGCTGAGGGCTTGGCTGCCTTAAGAGACAGTTCAGGGAGCACATTCCAAGAGGCTGTAAAACCATTAACCAAAGGTTATAGAAAGTGAACTAATGGTTTATTATAGGTGCCAGGACAGAAGATTAAAATATTGACTGGGTTTATCTCTACAAAACTTCACTAATAACATATATATATATAGTTTTTTTTTTTTAACTTTCAATGAACCTGTGGAGCTGTGACAGGTAATGAATGTTTAGCTAGGTAATTACTCCTAATGGATATGCATGTAAATTGTTGTAAGCTTCTTATTCGGTTTATGATTTGAATTTTATGTGTGAACTTGTAATGAACTTTTTACCATGTGATCATGTATTCTGAAAAGATGTGTAAGTGCTGAGGACAAAGAGAAGAGTCAGAACTGAGCTGAGGAGAATTTTTTAGACAGAACACTTTTTAGACAGAACTGAACTCAAGAACTTAGAAGTATTGCTTTGGGAGAAAAGGCATTGAGAGCAAGAGCATTATTGTGACATCGGATCAGGAGGAGAGAGCAAGATTAGGAGGAGAATGCAGAGTGAAATAACTTAGGAGCTATAGGTAACATAAAAAACCAATAGAGCAATGTGCAGAATGTAGAAGGAAAGGGGGAAAAAGGAAGAAGCTACAGAGAGAGCAGAAGGAGCATGCAGGCTTCTCCTTACCATGGACAGAACAGGTCTTTTCTTAATAACAAGGCAGGTTCCTTTAGTCTGACTAAAGGAACAAAGCTTTCATCTTGCAAACTTGGGTTTGATTCATTTAGCATTAAAAGGGTAGGAGCCTTTTCTTTCTCTATGCAATAAAGATTGGAGCTCATTTTCACCCAGAATGAGTGAGTTCTTTCTTCACTGGTGCTTGGTCTTTTGCTGCAAATGCATATATGGAAGTATGGGTGCATGAGTATGTAATTGTGAGACTATATGCAAGTTGGTCCCAACTGGTGTGAATGGAAATATATAAACGCGCATGCATGAATCTATATATGAACTTATGTGAATTTTGCTTATGTAACAGTTTTTCCCTCTGTGAGAGTTATTCTCTTCTCCTGGTTCAGTAGAAGTTTATTGCTCCAAACCTCCCCCTAGCCCTACAAGCAAGAGTCATCTGGACAAAAGGGGAAAGGCTATAGCAATTAATCCCTTACTTAATCTCCTGCTGTTTTAGGACGAGATGCTAAGTGCCAGAGACTGCAGTTTCTGGCCCTAGATGAACACAGAAGGCAGGTCAGTTACAGTAGCATAGTAACTTAGACTTAGATAAGTAAACTTTTTATTATTATACAGCAACTCTACATATCTCGTAAGACAAAGTCTTATCCTCCTCTGACACTCTTCCTCCTCTGCTGCCTCAAGAAGATCTGTCAAGAAAGAAGACCCCTGATGATTAAGGATGCTGAACATTTTTTCAGGTGCTTCTCAGCCATTCGGTATTCCTCAGGTGAGAATTCTTTGTTTAGCTCTGAGCCCCATTTTTAATGGGGTTATTTGATTTTCTGGAGTCCACCTTCTTGAGTTCTTTACATATATTGAATATTAGTCCCCTATCTGATTTAGGATAGGTAAGATCCTTTCCCAATCTGTTGGTGGCCTTTTTGTCTTATTGACGGTGTCGTTTGCCTTGCAGAAGCTTTGCCATTTTATTAGGTCCCATTTGTCAATTCTCGATCTTACAGCACAAGCCATTGCTGTTCTATTCAGGAATTTTTCCCTTATGCCCATATCTTCGAGGGTTTCCCTACTTTCTCCTCAATAAGTTTCAGTGTCTCTGGTTTTATGTGGAGTTCCTTAATCCACTTAGATTTGACCTTAGTACAAGGAGATAGGAATGGATCAATTCGCATTCTTCTACATGATAACCGCCAGTTGTGCCAGCACCATTTGTTGAAGATGCTGTCTTTTTTTCCACTGGATGGTTTTTGCTCCCTTGTCAAAGATCAAGTAACCATAGGTGGCAAATCAAAACAACCCTGAGATTCCACCTCACACGAGTCAGAATGGCTAAGATCAAAAATTCAGGTGACAGCAGATGCTGGCAAGGATGTGGAGAAAGAGGAACACTCCTCCATTGTTGGTGGGATTGCAAGCTTGTACAACCACTCTGGAAATCAGTCCGGTGGTTCCTCAGAAAACTGGACATAGTACTACCAGAGGATCCCGCAATACCTCTCCTGGGCATATATCCAGAAGATGTTCCAACTGGTAAGAAGGACACATGCTCCACTATGTTCATAGCAGCCTTATTTATAATAGCCAGAAGCTGGGAAGAACCCAGATGCCCCTCAACAGAGGAATGGATACAGAAAATGTGGTACATTTACACAATGGAGTACTACTCAGCTATTAAAAAAGAATGAATTTATGAAATTCCTAGGCAAATGGATGGATGTGGAGGGCATCATCCTGAGTGAGGTAACCTAATCACAAAAGAACTCGCACAATATGTACTCATAGATAAGCGGATATTAGCCCAGAAATTTAGAATACCCAAGATATAAGATACAATTTGCTAAACGCATGAAACTCAAGAAGAACAAATACCAAAGTGTGGACACTTTGCCCCTTCTTAGAATTGGGAACAAAATACCATGGAAGGAGTTACAAAGTTTGGAGCTGAGACGAAAAGATGGACCATCTAGAAACTGCCATATGGGATCCATCCCATAATCAGCTTCCAAACACTGACACCATTGCATACACTAGCAAGATTTTGCTAAAAGGACCGTGATATAGCTGTCTCTTGTGAGACTATGCCGGGACCTGGCAAACACAGAAGTGGATGCTCACAGCCAGCTATTGGATGGATCACAGGGCCCCCAATGGAGGATCTAGGGAAAGTACTCAAGGAGCTGAAGGGATCTGCAATCCTATAGGTGGAACAACAATATGAACTAACCAATACCCCCCCCCCCTGGAGCTCGTATCTCTAGCTGCATATGTATCAGAAGATGGCCTAGTTGGCCATCAGTGGAAAGAGAGGCCCATTGGTCGTGCAAACTTTATATGCCTCAGTACAGGGGAATGCCAGGGCCAAGAAGTGGGAGTGGGTGGGTAGGGGGAGTGGGTGAGGGAGTGTGTGGGGGACTTTTGGGATAGCATTGGAAATGTAATTGAAATAAATACCCAATAAAAAATATGGAAAAAAGAAAGAAGACCCCACCAGGGATGGCCCCTGGCAGAAAACTTTTCCTGTAACTATCTAAAAAGCAAGTTACTTTGTAATAAAGCAAAGACAGTTATAGTAAGTTTATAGACATGATTTAAATAGCACTTGCCTTAAAAGGGTAAGTGCTATCACATAATAAAATAGAAACAACAACAACAATACAAGAATTTGTAATGAGAACTGATTCTTTGAAAAAATAAATAGGACTTTGCTGTATTTACAAAAAGTAACAGAGAAAAAATTTTGATTTTAATAAATTAGAAACAAAAACGGACATTACAACAGAAATCAGTGAGATTCAGAAAAACTTAAATATTTTTAAAACTTCTGTTCTACTATATTGGGAAATCTGAAAGAAATGAAAAAAAATTCTCGATGCATTTAACATATCAAAATTATTAAATCAAAATTAATTTTGATTTAACATATCAAAATTAATCCAAGATAAAATCAACAGTTTACACTGACCTCAAAACCATTAATGGGATTGAAGTATCAATAAAAAGGCCTCCCATCTAAAAAAATGACTGAAGACCACATGAACTCACTACAGAATTTCACCAGAACTTCAAAGAACTAATAGTAGCATTACTTAAATTATTACATACAATAGAAAGGAAAGGCTTTAAGATTCACACACACACAGTCATGCACACACACACACACACACACACACACACACGAAGAATAAGAAAATTACAGACCTGTCTCCATGATGATTATAGATGTAAAAATTATTAGTAAGATATTGTTAAACCAAGGGGCCTCTCTTCCCAATGATCGCCAACTAGGCCATCTTCTGCTACATGTGCAGCTAGAGACATGAGCTCTGAGGGGGTACTGGTTAGTTCATATTGTTGTTCCACCTATAGGGTTGCAGACCCCTCCAGATCCTTGGGTACTTTCTCTAGTTCCTCCATTGGGGGCTCTGTGTTCCATCAAGTGGGTGAGTAGAGGAGCAGGGCAGGGGGAGGGTATAGGAGACTTTCAGGATAGCCTTTGAAATGTAAATGAAGAAAATATCTAATAAAAAATTGGAAAAAAAGATATTGTCAAACCAAATCCAAGATCGTATACAAAAAGACCATTCATCATAACCATATAGGCTTCACTCCAGTGACACAGGAATGATTCAATGTATGTACATCCGTAATATTATCTATCATGTAAGTAAATTCAAAGACGGAAATCACAGTTGGCTCATTCAGTGCAGGAATGGCCTTTGACAAAATCCAACATCTGTCATAACAAAAGTCTTAGAGTGTCTAGGAATACAGGGATCATACTTCAGCATGAAAAGTGTTATTAAGAACAACCAGCATCGCCGGGCGGTAGTGGCGCACGCCTTTAATCCCAGCACTTGGGAGGCAGAGGCAGGCAGATTTCTGGGTTCGAGGCCAGCCTGGTCTACAGAGTGAGTTTCAGGACAGCCAGGGCTACACAGAGAAACCCTGTCTCGAAAACAACAACAACAAAAACACCCCCCCCCAAAAAAAAAAAACAACAGCAGCAGCAGCAGCAACAACAACAAAAGAACAACTGGCATCATTCTAAATGGAGGAAAACTCAAAGCATTCACGAGGTCACGGACAAGGCAAGAGTGTCCACTCTCTCCACTCTTAGTTAATATAATGCTTGACGTCTAAGCTACAGCAGTAAGACAAGAGAAGGAGAAAAGGGGGTGCAGATTGAAAATGAAGTCAATGTATCGCTATTCGCAAATGACATCATTCTGTACACAAGATATTAAAATTTACTATCTATACACAATATATAGATCCTAAGACTCCACCACAAAAAATGGAGCTGGTAAATACTTTCAGCAAAGTGAAAGGATACAATAATTAACACAAAACCCAGTCGCTTCTTACATGCCTACCACAAGCATGCTGAAAGGGAAACCAGGAAAACAAACCCATTCACAATAGCCACCTAAAAATCAATCCAGAGAGTAAACCTAACTGTGGAAACAAGAGACTTCTATAATAAAACATTCCAGATGCTTATAAAGAAGGAAGATACCAAAAGAAAAGCCACCCCAAAACCCTAATATGCTAAAAAACAAAACAAAACAACAACAACAAAAACAAAACAAAACAAAAAAAAAAAACCATACTATACAAATCGAAAAAGAAAATAGTATTCCTTAATAAAATTTTGGCAAACCAAATTGAAGATCATGTGAAAAATGATTATTCATGGTAACCACGTTGGCTTATCACAACCAAGTAGCCTAAAAGAAAATATGGTTTATTCTGATCACCTTTTAAGGTTTTCTTATTGCACTTAGAATAGTTACTTCTCTCTGCAAGGGGCCTTAGAAAATCACATTGAAATTATCCTGATATAAAATTGCTTACTATTGGGGGCTGGAAAAGTGGCTCAGCCATTAAGAGCCTTTGTCACTCTTCCAGAGGACCTGAATTCAGCTTCCGGGTATCTCATGCTCTCTGTCTGGCCTTCGTGTGTGGTGTGGCTACTCTTCAGAGAAAATGTCAGTATCTGCTCCATCCACGGCTTGCTACTTGATCTGCTAACTTGGCTCATATTTTTGGATTAGAGAACAATTTCTTAATTTAATCTACAGTGCAGAACATTCTTTGAAAAAACGAAAACCTCCAGGAACTTGCACACTACACTGCAAGTAGCATGCGGTTGTGGTACGGTTATCAGTCCAAAATCCACTGAAGTTAAAGAAACATCTGCACAGTTAAATATCACGCATAGAAATTAGCATTCTGGGTGACAGAAAAAGACGTAGTCACCAAACCGTTAGGTAATGATTCCTAGTAAGGAAAAGGCAAGTTCCTCTTGAATAATATAACCACATAATCTAATTAAAATAGACGGCATTTGCCTGCTAGGTGAACATATACGAGAGCTATTGTGTTCCATCTGAAGTACTGCTTACAGGATGTGATTGTCATAGAACCCCTGATATCATTGGTTCAGCTGTCTGTGCGCTCTGAGATTAAAGAACGGGGCCATGTTTGGACAACCCTTTTTGGCAGTTTCTTGGGCTCTCCTTGTCCTAAGTGCTAAGCACAGAACACTGTAGTCCAGCCACCAATGTAGCTCTGTCTCCAGGGACCCTAAGTAATAAAGGTCATACACAGGCCACTGGTTGCTCCTTAGCTGGGTTGCAGCTCTTGCTGAATCTGTAGTAGGACCTCTGATAGAACCCAATCCTCCCCATCTTGCAGGTAAAAGTAAAAATGGACTTTAGGGAGAAGACTCTACCAGTTCAGTCTGGAAGTCCAGGGCAGACTGGGCCCGACATTTAACCATCTTGATATTATACTGTTCTTTCCATGTGATAGTAACCAAAGTGGGAACACTTAGCAGCATTTCCCCAAATCCAGACTATCCAAAGAAATAATAAATAAATAAATAAATAAATAAATAAATAAATAAATAAATAATAAAAAACCAAGAAGACAAATCAGATTGGAAATGAGCTATGAATCTTATTAAGGAATTCCTAAAGGGAAAAAATGAAAATGGCTAAGAAATATCTTTAAAGCATTCCTCATTTTTAACAACTGGGAAAATACAAATTGAAACTATTTTGAGGTTTCATCTTAGCCCAGTCAGAACAGCTAAGGTTGAGAAAACAGCTAAAACAACTGGTAATGAGGGTCCGGGAAAGGAGGAACCCCCTTCACTGTTGATGAGATTGTGGACAAGTGCAGCTACTGGGGAAGCCGGTGTGGAAATTTATGAAAAAGCTAAACTTGGGTGTCTTAGGATTCTATTGCTGTGAAGAAACACCATGGCTGAGACAACTCTTATAAAGAGAAGCATTTAATTGGGGGCTTGTTTACAGTTTCAGAAGGTTAGTCCTTTATCCATGATAGGACCATAGTGACACATGGGCAGGCATGGTGCTGGAGTGGTAGCTGAGAGCTTTACATCCCATCGGGATGCTAAGTTAAGAAGGAAGTTAAGGAGGGAGGGAGGGAGAGTAGGTGGGTGGGAGAGAGGATGGAAGAGAGACAGAATGAGAGGGAGAGAGAGAGAGAGAGAGAAGGAGTGAGGGAAGGAAGGAGGGAGAGAGGGAGGAAAAGAAGGAGGGAGAGAAGAAGAGAGGGAAGGAGGAAAGGAGAGAAGGAGGGAGGGAGGGAGAGAAGGAGGGAGGGAGGGTGCATGAGCTACTGAATTTGCTCTGGGCTTTTGAAACCTCAAAGCCCAC
This sequence comes from Mus caroli, assembly GCF_978045245.1. Taxonomy (NCBI): domain Eukaryota; kingdom Metazoa; phylum Chordata; class Mammalia; order Rodentia; family Muridae; genus Mus; species Mus caroli. Next base: position 15,285,049 of record NW_028227257.1, on the reverse strand, counting down.
CACTGATACTGTACCTCTTCCAACAAGGCCACACCTCCTAATCTTTTCTTTCACCAAATTGGGACTAAGCATGCAATATGTGTGACTACGAGGGCATTCTTATTCAATCAACCACAGTAGATCTACTGTATGGCACAGCTGTCCCATTCCTTGCCTTACACCCATTAGAATAGAAATTCTACTTCATTGATATTTGCTCTGCCATATATTTTACTGCTCCACTCACACAGCTAAGAAGAGGAAACAACCTAGAAGCCCTCAGCTGATGAATGATAATTACAGCAGGGTATATATGCACAAGTAAATTATATTCAGGTGTAAAGAAGTGTGAAATAATGAACATTTCAGGTAAATGGATAGTAAAGTGGAAAACATTATACTGAGCGAGGTAACCCAGACTTAGACACACAAAAGACAAATGTCACACGTTCTTTTTGACTTGTGGGTCCTAGCTCCAAATCCTCAGACGTCAGAATAACTTGGAGTCACTGCAGAGACCAGGAAATCAAAAAGGTACAATGTATTGGAGGAGAGGGGTTGCTCCATAGGGAGGATGGCAGGACATGGGTGGTATAAAGTAGGAAATGGCAGGGCTTTAGCTGGGGAGGGAGGATGGAAGCTAAGACAGAAGGAGGGGGAGTAGGGAGAATAAATAACTTAGAGGATGGTGAAAACACCATGGGAAAACAATATTATTTTATATTTACTTGAAAATACATATATAGCATATAGTTAAATGAAATTACACCACATGGGGGAATGATGCCCCAGCAAACCCAGCCAAACCATAGATTCAAAATTCCCAATTCCAGGCATAAGAAACCTCCCTTTAAGCTGTTGGTCAGAGAAGACAAAGAAACTCCCCAGACGATAAAGGCCATCGTTTCCTTCCCAGAACTTGAAGGCAGGGCCTTAGTGCTGAAAACACCAAGTCCTCCGGATCTGGAGGGCTCAGAGGCATCGAGCTGGAACTCACCTAGAAGCCCCCTTCCTGACACCAGTAAGTACTTCTAATACTGAGAGGTGTCACTCAAACCACCAAGAAAGGAAAAGTCGATCAATATCCAAGGTGGCTGTAGGGCCCAGGGATACAGGGCATCATCAATGTGCGGGATCGGCAGTCTGGGGAAGGACAATCTGCTCTTCACTAGCGTGTAAGTCCTGATCAATGGGTGGAAACTCATGCCTGGTACTGTAGCGCTAGCCCACTAGCTGTGGCTAAAGTCATGGACACTAGAGGGGAGCCCTCTATGGCTATTTTCCTAAGACAGCATAATTTTTATTTGGAGGTTTTAAGCACCTTATATTTAAAGTGTTTACGATAGTTTATTTTCTATATGTCGTGAGATCTCACAGGTTATTATTAGATCTTAATGTTTTGAAGATGGCTTTATTTGTAAAAAAAGACTCAGTACCATCATTTTCCGTACAAAGTTTCCCAAGTTATTGTGACTGTACATCATTGCAGTCCCTTGGGTATAACTGGAAAAGAGTCAATGCCCACTCTTGCTATTGTTTGGCTCTCTGTATACTGATAAGCATATTCATAACAAAAGGAAAACATTTTATGTTCTTGAGCTCCAGATATTCACCCATTTCTTATTTCCCCCAAATGAATGGTGAAACCCAATTTTTCATTGACTTAAAAAAAAAATCACAGACCAGGCAGCTTGCGAAGACTACCTTCTCCCACATGGCAAGATTCCCTTTTGATTGCCTATCAAATTTTGGCATGATATGTCCTTCACATTTTTCTCTCAGGATATCCTTTTGTGTTTTTGTACCACTGATGTTAATTTTGTCCAATCATCGAGATTAAATTATCAAGGTTGCCTCTTCTTTCTGTGCGTATAAAGCTGCTTAGAGTGTATGCGCTGAGGTACTTCTGTGAACGCCATCTTTCATTTGTGTAAGTATGGAAGAGAAGAGCACTGTGTTCTTTCATGAAGTGCTCACTTTGGGCTTCCTACAAAAGCTCCAGAAGCCCTAAAAATGGTCATCTTTTACTTCCGGGCTCATATCCAACAGCTAGCGTTTCCTGAAGGCTCATTTCAGGCTTTTGATAGCCCTCCTCTCCTCCCCACATTCTTCCCTCTTATCTCTTGTCTCCTTCACTTCAATTTCCCACCCATACAACTGTGCTTTTTCAAATGTTCTAAACCAATCATGGCAAGTGGTGATGCACACCTGTAGTCTCAGCTCTCTAGGAAACAAACAGGTAGATTGTAGTACCAGACCATCTTCAGCAACATGTACAGAGAGGGGGGCTCATAATGAATTAGAAGGCCAAAGGATTCCTGTGAGAACTTCAAATTTTGAGCATATATAAAAGGATCCTCTTCCCAAATATTCTCAAATTTGTGGCTGGGGAGAGACAGGATACAAAGGAGCTGTACAAGCTAATAGCCTTACCCACATCCTTAGAGTACAAGCCAAAACAATGACTTGCTCAGCAAGATATTCCCCAAATGGTGTAATAGTGACACTTTTATCTTTGAGATAACCAACAACTGTCTAATTGGAAGTAATGCCCACACAATAGGAGGAAACTCATACCTCATTCTGTAAACATTGCCAACTATTCATGGCTGGTGAGGCCAAGGAACTCAGAGAATAAACTATTGTTGCTATATTCTAAACAGAATATAATGCATAACTAGTTTCTAATACACACAGATAAATGTATCTCTCATCTGTTATCAAAGAAGGTCTTTTTGCAACAGATGAAAATTAGAGATCTCCAACTAGCCAAAACATGTGACTAGTCAGAGGACAAGTGACTATAGGGTCCCCAATCCTAACTGACACATTTGCAATGCAATCCCTATACCTAGGCTCAGGAAAAATTGCAGACAAGATATAGACTGTAAGAGCCAAAGTTCCAGGGTATACTCTGCTAGATAGGGCCCTCTATACATGTCAAGGAAATGGCAGCTATGAAGCCTAAGCCATGTAATTAATGAACAAGACCTGCATAAGAACAGTGCCAGCTGACATGCCAACATGCGCTGGAGAAATTCCACAAGACCCCTACCTCCAAATGAAGAGCTACAGGCTGACCAAAGCTGGTGAGACAGGAGTCATTTTATTCAGAGAAGAGTTCGTGTATCAGTCAACCCCAGATGGTCAACCCTGGATACATGTACATGCAAGCAATACTAAGTAGACTATGTACATTGTATATTCATATATACACGAATGTACAAATATGTGCATACATGTAATCATAATAAAGGAGAGGTTATGAATCTGGGATAATGTGGGAGGTTAGAGAGGGAAAGAAGAGCTGAGAGTAACATGGCTGCAGTGCCAATGTATGAGGGCCTACATTTTTTTTTAAATTAAAAACAACCATTTTGGAGAGCACCTGATTCAGCTTATAACTATCCTTCTCTTTTTTTTCCCTTCAATTTTGTTTTATTTAAGACAGATTTATTTTTATACAATATATATGGATTTTGGTTTTCCTCCCCCAACTCCTCCAAGATCCTTTCACCTCCCCTCCCATCCAAATTCAAGCCTTTCCATCTCTCCTTAGAAAACAAATAGGCATCCTAAGAATACTAACAACATAAAATAAGATAGAGCAAAATCTGACAAATTGGAATAGGTAAAAAAAAAAAAACAAAAAAAAAACCAACAACAACAGAAGAAAAAGGGCCAAAGAAAAAGCACAAAAACCACATACAGAGATGCATGTGCTTGCACAGAGAAACCCACAAAAACACAAAACCAGAAGCCCTAATATCCATGCACAAAATACATGTAAAATAATGAATAGATGGATAGATAGGTAGGCAGGTAGGTAGATAGATGGATAGATGATGGATGGATAGATAATAGATAGATAGATAGATAGATAGATAGATAGATAGATAGATAGATAGATAGATAGATAGATAGATAGACAGATCATCAGTGGGATACATAAATAGAAAGAGAGGCAGGACATGGTGCCTCCCTTTGTGAGTAGTTTGTATCCTCAGTGAAACTCTGTTAGAGAAAACTAATTTTTCCTTTGCAAATGATTATGAATTGGAGATAGCTTCTGGATTATGGAAAGGAGCTTGTGCCTGCTTCTCCTCTCAGCACTGGGTCTCTGTCTGGAACAGACCCACTCAGGTCTGTGCATGCTGCCTGCCTCCGAGAGGTCCTATGTGTTAATCTAGCTGTGTTGAGAAGACTTTGTTTTCCTTGGTATCATCCGCCTCTTCTGGCTCTTACAATCTTTATGCCTCCTCTTCTGCAAATTCCATAGCCCAGAGGGGAGGGATTTGATAGAGACATCTCTTAAATGACTGAATGTTCAAGGTCACTCACTCTATTTGCATTGTCTGGCTTTGGGTCTGTATTTACTATCACATACCAGAAGAAATCTTGTCTGATGATGGCTGAACAGGAGATAGGTCTATGAGTATAGCAGAGTGTATTTAGGAGTTGTTTTATTGCTATGTTCTTTTAGCAGAACAAAAGTATTTGGTTTTCCCCTAGGTTCATTGGCTATCTCGTCTCAGGTTCTTGGTCATCCGAGCAGTGTTGGGCATGGGTTCCGTCTCAAAGAGTGGGCCTTCAATCCAGTCATATAGGAGTTGGTTACTCACCCACACTTTACGCTACTGTTTTGTGGGAGTATCTTACAGGGAGGTCATCATTGTAGGTTGAAGGGTTTGTAGCTGAGTCTGTGTTTACCTTTCTCCTTTAGGAGTGTTCACAGAACCTTCTAGTACCACGAACACTAGTCATGGTAGGTAAAGGCTCAAAGTAGACATCAACCTGACTTCTCCATGCTCCATGAGTTGCCTAGGTATTTTCTTCAGCAATAGGGGTCTTACTGTCAGTTTGTGGGGAGACACCTATAGCCTGTAAAACAGCCTGGGGTTTTGGGGGATCCCATGGGGCTCCTTTGACCAACAACTCAATTGGGTGTAACTCATTCTTGGGAGCTTTATTTGGTGGTGATTGATGTCTAACTGGGGGCTCTGCCTCCCCTGTTACTGGGCAATTTCATTTACATTGCCTTCATATATGTTTATTTTTGGAAGCATCTATTGTATTAGGTTTCCGTATAACCCCTCAAATGCCTGGTTTTAGCTGTCCCTCCCCATATTCCTTCCTTCACCCCACCTTCCATCCTCATCTCCATTTGATCCTCATGTTACAGGCTCTCCCCTCATCCACTAACAACTATCTACACTACTTCCCCTATCCAGGGAGATCCATCTGTCCCCTCCAGTCCCTCATTCTTTGCCAAACTTCCACAATTATACCCGAGGTAGCCTACTTATTCAAGACTTAACAGCTAATACCCAAATACAAGCAAATGCATGTCATAATTATTTTTCTGGGTCTAGGTTTCCTCACTATCATTTATCTGTGAATCTCATAATTTTAGTTTTTAACAGCAGAATAGTACTATGTTATGTAAGTGCACAACATTTTCTTTATACATTCAACCACTTCTGGTTATCTAGAGAGTGTCCATTTTCTGGTAATTATGAACAGAGCAGCAAAGAACAGGGTGGAGCTGCAACAAGTGCCCTTGTGTAAAATGTAGGGCCCTTTGGGAATATTCCCAACAGAGACATAGCTGGGTCTTGAGGTAGATCTGTTCCCAGCTTCCTGAGGAATCAACACACAGATTTCCATAGTGGCTGTACAAGTTCACACTCACACCAGCGATGGATGAGTGCTCCCTGACCCCACATCCTCACCAGCATGAGCTGGCATTTGTTGGCCATTTGGACTGGTGTAAAATGAAGTCTCAAAGCCATTTTGATTTGCATTTCCCTGATGACTAAGGATGCTGAACATTTCTTTAAGCGCTTCTCAGCCACTGATGTTTCCTCTTTCGAGAGTTCTCTGCTCAGATGTGTATCTCATTGTTAAATTGGCTTATTTACTTTCTTGGTGTCCAGTTTTTGGTTGTTGTTATTGTTGTTCTTTCTGTATTTTGAGTATTAGCCTTCTGTCCGATGCTGCTTTGTCTGAATGATGGTGACCTTTGCCACACAGAAGCTTTCCAGTTTCACACGGTCCCATTTATTAATTGCTGGTCTTAGTGCCAGTGCTGTTGGCGGCTTGTTTCGAAAGTCTTTTCCTGTGCTAATGAGTTCAAGACTATGCCCCATGCTCTCTTCTATCAGATTCAGTGTGTTTAATCTTATGCTGAGGCCCCTGATCCATCTGGAGTTGAGTTTTGTGCAGGGTGAGAACTCTGGATCTGCTTGCATTCTTTTCTACAGCAGCTGTCCAGCCTGAGCAGCACTGTTTGTTGAAAATGTGGTCTGTTTTTTTTTTTTTTCTAGTGTGTGTTTTGGTTTCCTTACCAAAAATTAGGTATCCATAGTTATTTCTGGGCTTTCAATTTGATTACATTGATCAATGTGTCCATTTTTATGCCAATACCATGCTGTTTTTAGTACTATAGCTCTGTAGTACAATTTGAGGTCAAGGATGGTGATACCTCTAGCAGATCTTTCAATATTCAGTATTTTAAAAATTGTTGTTGTTGTTGTTTTGTGTTTCCATATGAAACTTAAATTTGTTGTTTCAATTTCTGTGAAGAATTGTGTTGAAATTTTCATAGAGACTGCATTGAATCTGTCACTGAGTTGCTTTTGGTTGGGTGGCCATTTTAACTATATTACTCCTGATCATCCACGAGCCTCGGGGATCTTTTCATCTTCTCATATCTTCTTCAAAGTCTTAAAGTTTTTATCACAAAAATCTTTTACTTGCTCGGTTAGAGTTACCCCCAAAATATTTTTTGAAGCTATTGTGAAAGGTGTTCTTTCCCTGTCTATCTGTATTTTGTATCTAGGAAGGCTGCTGGTTGTTATGTATTAGTATTGATCCCAGGTGTCCATAGGATATGGACTTATTTCTGGGCTTTCAATTTGATTCCATTGGGCAATGTGTTATGTATTAGTGAAAGTGTTTTTCCGCTGTAGGGGTTTCTGGTACAGGGGTTTTAGGTTCATTTATGTAGACAGTTATGTCATCGGCAAATAAAGACACTTCGACTTCCTCCGTTTCCTGTTGTATTCTGATTTGTCCAGGGCTCTAGCTAAGATGTCAAGTACGTATTCAATAGGTATGGAGAGAGTGGCCAACCTTCATTTGTTCCTGATATTAGTGGAATTGCTTTGAGTTTTTCTCCATTTAGGTTGATGTTGGCTAATAAAAATCACCTTTATTATCTTGAGGCATGTACTACCTTGCATCCCTGCTCTCTCTGGGACTTTCGTCATTAAAGGGTGTTAGATTTTTTTTCAAAGGCCTTTTCTGCATATAATAAGATGATTGTGTAGTTTTGACTTTCCGTTCTGTTCATATGATGGATTACCATTATCTATTTACATACGTTGAACTGTCCTTGCATCTCTGGGACAAAGCGTACTTGATCATGGTGGATGACCTTTTTGATGTATTCTTGGATTCAGTTCACAGATGCTTTATTGAGGATTTTTGCATCTATGCTCATAAGGGAAGCTGATCTAGAATTCTCTTTCTTGCTGGGACTTCATGTGGTTTTGGTATCAGGGTAACTGTGTCCTCTTAAAAAGAATTCAGAGCCGGGAGTGGTGGCACATGCCTTTAATCCCAGCACTCGTTCGAGGCCAGCCTGGTCTACAAAGTGAGTTCCGGGACAGCCAGGGCTATACAGAGAAACCCTGTCTCGAAAAGCCAAAAAAAAAAAAAAATCAGAATACTTCTTCTGTTCATATTTTGTAGAATGATTTGGGGGCATTCTGAAAGTCATATGGCTCTCGGCTTTTTTTTTCCCAATTAGGATACTTTTAATTGTGCTTCCATTTTACTAGAGGCTATATGTCTATCTTGATCTTGCTTTGGTAGGTGGTATATAGGTACATATCAAGAAAATTATCTTTTTTTTTTGGATTTTCCAATTTAGGCCCACTGGCTTTTTTTAAGGCTGTCATATGCCCTCCACCAAAGCAAAATTTGCTTAATGAATTCCAAAATTATAAAACTCTTTTCCAAACCCTCATTGCATTAAAATGGAAATGATCCCTCGTTTTTAATCAATACATTCTCCTAATATGTTCAATTCTGAACAATAGTCTCCTCCATTTATTAACTGCCCCCTAGAGAAGTCATATACTCTTAGGGCACACCTACAGCAAGTGCAAGACAGGAGCAGCCATTCTAATGGGAAATATTAGAGGAACATGTGTGCTCATGATCTCCAACATGTCTAGATCTCAAACTTCTGCTCTGAAGTTGTGGAAAAAAGTCTTTCCTTCAGGGCTCTGGTTGCCCAATTCATCAAGGTATTGACCCAAGCATTGAGGTAGAGGCCCAAATCTCTTACCTAACAGCAGAGAAAGATGTGATTTGTGTAATAAATAGATGAGTAGACTCTCTAGTGCCGAGGAGGCACGCTTTTGGTAACTGTGCACAAGCCTTGTTCACACAGTACCAAGGGCAGGTCAGTTGCCATTTTCTTCCACCCAAAATCACTCTTCTCTTTCCCCCAGGGTCAAATCCATTCTTGATTAGGAACCTTAGTCAGTGCGGTTTGTCTGCAGAATCACAGAAGTGTCCTGACCTGGTTCTGTTCTGCCTACTATCTCAATGTGAGCTTTGAGGTTGCTATAATAACATTACATCCACGGAGACCCTGGAGCTTTAATTTTGGAGAAAGGAAAGATAGATCTGGTGGACAATAGGTATGTTGCAGATACGGAACAGGAAACTAACTCCTCATCCACAGGAGTTTGTTTGTTTGTTTGTTTTCTTCTTCATGGTGATTTCTGCTTCTGGCGCATTCCTTCCTGGAGTCCTCCTTAAATATTGGCACGAAGGCTGAATGGGCATTAGGGTTTGTACCTTGAAGCTCTCCCTCTCCAACCATTATAGCTGCTCCTCTAGTGCGTCCCTTCCAAATGGAATTGTTAAGCACATTCTCTTTGTATAAGCAGTAAACACTTTGAATCTCACATGTAGGGGCATAGAATCTTAAAGAGATCTCTACAATGAGCAAGATACTTGAAGAAAAGGCAAGGGTATGCTACTGTGGGCCGATGGGATTAGAGGCACCAAGAGATAAGGTATTTACTGTGGCCCTTCTGAATGTGTTTTCTCTGATATTTTCCGGTTTGAAGCCCCACTAGCAAAAGGGTCAAGAGGAGATTAGGGTTAGTGGCATCCTCAGGGACTGACAGAGTCCCAGATCCTCGTGTTGAATGCTCAGTTTCTATCCAGAATTTTTTAAAAAATGTATTAAAGTCTCGTATTATTATTCACCATAGTGATATATAAGAAGGTCACCTCCTTACATTTTGGAACTTAAAGTACAGGAATCGCACCCCACCCCTTAATGTGGCAGAGCCAAGAGGTCTTGGGAATCAAAAGTTAATGATGCAGATTGTTACCTCTTTATTGGAAAGAAAGTTCCAGAGTAAATGTTAGGTTTAAGAACCTCAAGACAAAGAAGCATGAGAAGAAAATGCCATCCAGGGACTGCCTCTGAGACCACATGGGAGCTGTATGCTGAAGACATCATGGGCTTCATTCCGGCGATATGGCTCCTAGGGAAAGAAAGAGAATGAGAATAACCCGCAGAGTGGAGACCGTGGGGAGTGGCTGCGCCCGTGTGAGGAACCCACGTGCCCTTAAATCCTTAAATCCACGTGTCCTTAAATCTCTCTTGCTCCTCCTATTTCTCGCTTGCTCCTTCTCGCTTGTCCCTGCCACTCCTCTGATTCACGAACAGGGACTTCTCTTTGTACTCATACCTTTCTTTTATGGAGAGGAGAGAGCAATCTGTTTCTTGAATGTGTGCGATCATTTAAAGAAGATCTTAACTATAAAACTTCCACCATGATTAGAAATTAGCCTTTGACAGATAAGTCTGTAAGAATGAATAAGGTTATAGGCTTATGACTGTAGTGGGCATTCAAGCGTTTTTTTTCACCTTGTTGGATTATGCAAGAGAAAGTCATCAACAATACACAAGAAGGGTAGGAACTGAGGACACCGTCACAGCCTAGGTATCTTTCTTTGCTCTGCTAGGTACTTTTCTCACCTCCTCAGACGTCAACACTCCACAACTCCCCTGGTATGGACGATGAGGCTCAATCCCATAATGAGCCAGGGAGTACCCCTGCCCAACTTCTTTTGCTGTTGTTTTTATTCAAATACTTGTTTGTTGTTATTATTATTTCAGTTATTCGCGTTACAGCCCACACTGCCCCCTCCCAGGCACCCCTTCCACAACCCTTCCTCCACTCCCCTCCCCCTTACCCTTCTCCTCTGAGCAGGTGGGGGGGTCCCCTTGGGTATCCCCCTCCCTGGTACATCAAGTCTCTGCCATGCACAACGTCTAAACACTGGCTAGGCATCTATCTGTCTCACTCAGGAAAATCCTTACCAGCATATTGGTCCAGATGTTCAGCTGGTCAATGCAGTATCACTCGAGTGTATCTTGAGAAAACCGGCTCTTCTTTTTCTTTTTATATGAGCTCTCACCGCCCACATTAGAACCACCAGAACTGCTAGAGGTAAACTTACTTCTTCTTCTACTAGTACTACTCATCTCCTCAGAAGCTTTCTCACCGATGGAGAGCTCGGGCCTAACATATACTTCTGACTCAGGAATTCTTGATATATGGCCTCTGCTTCCTGATGAGAAGCTCTCTCTGACAGTTTCTTCCGACTGCAAGAATTTTTCTGATGAGAGAAAAACATGCTTTGTTCTCTACCTGTATATTTCTATACAGTCTGGGATTGTTGTAAACCAGGAGACGGCAAACAACCTTTGCTTTGATTAGTAACCTACCTTGTGGTGCAATTTGCCCTTTTTGTTGTCTAGAAACTCCTTGATCTTTTGCCTAGTCAGAAATAGGCTTAATCGGTGTGGAAACTGCCCTTGATACACTCCCCTTATAATGAACAATAAGAATCTTTAAGTTACATGACTTCCAACTGTTCCCTTACAGTCTACATCTCTGATTCTTGGTTTGTCAATTCAGTGATACCCGCACAAAAGCTATGGTTACAGCTAGCAAAGACGAACTTCTCATCAGAAATTAGAGTCTCTAGAAAGTAACGCTCTTTAGTTCCTCAGAGTACCCTTTAAAGAACTCTGTCATCGTTTCTTCTCCCCTCCCCCCATCAACTCTTCCTCCTCACCCTTAGTTTTCCTCCCAATGGCTCCTGTCACCAAAAGGAGAAGCAGAGAAAAGAGGAACAAGCTGGTAGACTTCATCTTGCCACAAAATATCTTGATTGAAGGCTGAGCTGAGTTCTTAATTTATATATTCCTCAGGTGGGTGTCCCTGGAGTTATAAAAGGCACAACCCACCTTACTTATCAGTAAATTCTGGCTTCTTCCCCTGTGCTATGCAGGGGGTATTGTCATTATCTCCTGGAATTCTATAAAAGCACATCGTATCAGAGACTTTCTTTTATACCTCCAACTTCCAGCCAATCTTTATCAACACTTGAGATCATTTCACACAGTTTCCGGCATTTCTGAAAGACATTCAGTTGGGACTGAAGAAGACTACCCCTTCATGGTACAAAGTGACCATCCTGTAGTCAAGATTTCCACAGCACAAGTGTACGTCTCTTTCATATACATCCTAAAACTTTGTGCTTATGATTCTCTCAAATAAACAAATATGTTGTACTGACAAATGGCACGGGGATAGAAAGACACAGAATGAACTCAAGGAATCCAAATGAAAACCTCAATAGGGCTGCTAGAAGAACTTCAGGGGAAAGCCTCACCCACAGAATGGGTCATGTTGGAATTGGAAGGTAGAGGATGGAGAACACATAAAGGCATGGAATCATTCGGGGAAGCTCAATACGATTTTTTTTTGGATGCATCAGTGGAACCACGGGAGAGTTTTGAGACACTGAGAAAAAGATGTAACCTCTGAGTTGTGGACCTAGAGGACAGATGAAAGAACAGCAGAGCAAAGGCATAGAGAACACCTTCCATAAAAGCACAAAAATGTCAAAACCCTAAAAAAAGAGATGTCCATCTTTGCATAAGAGGCTCACTGAACACCCAATAGAAAAGACCAGAAAAAAAATTCTCTATGGTGTAGTTAAAACCTTTAAAACAGATAATAAAGGGTATTTAAAACTGACAGAAATGATGTCCAGTTACTTATAAAGGCAGACTCACCGGGGTAACAGATGATAACAATAACAATAACAGAAATCTTTAAAACCAGAAGGGCCAAGAAAGTTCCAAGTCCTGAAAGATCACAACTGTCAACCAGACCATTACACCCAGAAAAAACTATCTATCAAACTTGGAGGATAAATAAAAATGTCCCATGATTTAAAAAAAAAAAAAGATTAAAGGAACATTTGACTACTAAGCCAGCTCTATAAGAAGATACTGGCTGGAAGGAATACTCAGGTCTGAAGAGAAGGGTATACACAGCAGCAAGGTACAGGGAACAAATAAACCATTGCAGAATATTGTACCAAAACAGGCTAATACAAGACTACAAAGTCAATGAAGTGACCGCAATTGATACACAACTTTCAAATCAATGATCTCTGTTCCACCAATAAGAAGACAAAGACTAAAAGAATGATAGATTTTGCTGAAGGGACCCTGATGTAGCTGTCTCATGTGAGGCTATACTAGTGCCTGGCAAATACAGAAGTGGATGCTCACAGTCATCTATTGGATGGAACACAGGGAGGGCCCCCAATGTAGGAGCTAGAGAAAGTACCCAAGGTGATGAAGGGGTCTTCAACCCTATAGGTGGAACAACAATATGAACTAACCAGTACCCCTAGAGTTCGTGTCTCTAGCTGCATATGTAACAGAAGATGGCCTAGTCGGCCATCATTGGGAAGAGAGGCCCCTTGGTCTTGCAAACTTTATATGCCCCAGTACAGGGGAACGCCAGGGCCAAGAAGTGGGAGTGGGTGGGTAGGGGAGCAGGGCGCGGGGGGGGGGGGGGAAGGGCATAGGGAACTTTCGGGATAGCATTTGAAATGTAAATAAAGAAAATATCTAATAAAAATTGTCTTTTTTTTTTTAAAGAATGGAATAGAAAGCAAGATTTGTATTTTTACTACCACCAAGACACATACATCACCATCAAAGACACTTACCTTCTTAGGTAAAAGAAGGGGAAATGTGCCAAACAAACGTAACTAAGAAGCAAGCCATGCATCTATTCTAATATCCTTCAAGTTAAAACTAACTAGAAGAGATAAAAAGAGATACTTCCTACTCATTGAAGAAAAATTTGGGTAGTGTAAGCATTAATAAATTGAATTTATTCATCATTACAATCATTAATTGGAACAATTAATTATTAATGAATACATAGATTACAATTAATAAATGGAACCTCATGAAACTAAAAAGCTACTTTACAGTAAATGAGACCAGGACTTTGCTGAAGAGAAACCCTGTGGAATGAGAAAAACTGTACCAGATACACATTTGACAGAAGCTTAATGCCGACAATGGGTGAAGAGCTTTATTTTTTTTTTTTTAAAAAAGCCCAGAGAGATGAACGTCATGTGTTTTCTCTTATTTGGGGAAGATATCTTTGAATCTTCAAGTATGTGCATGCCATTTGGAATAGCCACAGAAGTTGGGAAGTGATTTTTGTTTGTTAGCTGTTGAATAAGGACTTGAAAACCTTTTCAAACATTTCCTAGCCATTTGTGTTTGTTCTGAGACCTGCTTATCCAATTCCTTTCTACTTCGATGAGATGACGTAAGGGCTTTTTTTTGTGGATAGTTTCTCTTTTTGTTTGTTTGTTTGAGAGACAAACTGAGCCTGAGCATGCACTGTAGACCAGTCTGGCCTCAGACATACAGAGATGCCCCTGCGTCTGCCTCCTAAATCAAAGAAGACTCCTGATCTTGCCATGTGACTTTTGAGTACTTTGATAGAATTAAAACATGACTCTCAAGTCAAGCGTGCAGTTTCAGAGACCTCCGTATTCTGTGCAGAAACTCTTATTACATAAAATCCCCTTTGTTAATACTTGCTATGTTTTCTTGGGTGTTTTGAATCTTATAACCCTTGCCTATGTCTACACTTTACTTTCCATTCATTTTCCTGTCGCGTGAGTTTTCAGTGTTTCACGTCTTTGGCTGATTTTGAGTATATTCCTGTACAGATCACGGGGCAGCAGTTTGTTTCACTTATCTACATGTAGATAGCCAGTGCTGTCAGAGTTGTTTGTTCAAAAGCTGTCTTTAGCTAATGGGGCACCTTTCTGGTCAGAACTGCATGGGTGTATTTCTGAGTTCTCCATCCTATTCCATTTGCTCTGTGGTTTTTTCCTTTTTTTGTTTTTTGGTGTGTGTGTGTGTGTGTGTGTGTGTGTGTGTGTGTGTGTGTGTGTGTGTGTTCTGTATCTGTCTTGCTGGTTTCAGTTCTGTGACTCTGCTGTACAGTTTGACGGGCAATTGCTTCTGCTGTTGCTCCAGAATTCCCATTTCCGCTCAGGATTGCTTTGGAGACTCAGGATTTATTTCAACAAGAATTTTAGGATTACTTTCTATACTTTTGTGAAGGATGGCATGAAAATTGTGATAGGTATTATACTGGATTTGTAGATTGCTTTTCGGTCAGATGGCCATTTCCACAGTATCAGCTTGGCTAATTAATCTGTGATCATGGAAGAACTCTCTGTCTCCTAGTATTTGGCTCAATTTCTTCCTTTGGCATTCTATTTTTCATTTTAATTTGTTGTTTTATGTTTGAGTCTTTTGCCTCCATGTAGATCTGTGCACCTGTGGGCCTGGTACCCACAGAGACCAGAAGCAGGCATCAGACTCCCTGGAACTGAAGTTAAGGATGCACGTGAGCTACTGTGTGGCTGCTGGGAACTGAACTCAGGACCTCTGGAAGAGCAGCCAGTGCTCTTAACCACTGAGCCATCTCTCCAGCCCCCTTTAGGATGCTATAATGCACACTTTCACCACACTGGTTTTATCATCATCATCATTATTTTTCTAATAGTAATTTCTGAGATTTTATTTTTCAAGAGTTGTATTAGCTGCATAATTTTGAGCAAGATACTCAGTTTCTCTCAACTTTAATGTCTTTCTCAAATAATATTTGTAATAATTATTTGAGAATTTCATGCAATGTATTTGATCATTGTCATGCCCCAAACTTCTCCCAGATCCACCCCTCCTTTCTAACCACTCAGCTCATGTTCTCTCTTTGTTAATCCATTGAGTTCGATGTACATTGCCCAAATTTTCTTGGGTGGGATGCCTGCCTTGGAGACTGGTCAGCCCACTCAGAGCTGACTCTTCCTCTCCGAGTTACCAATAGTTCCTTATCTAGGGGTAGGAACATGATCTCGCCCCATCTCTCTGAGATTTTTCTCTGGCTTGAATTTTTTTAAAGTCTTATTCATGCTGCTACAAATTGCTATGAACTTGTATGCTTAACTTCCATGTTGGGTGAAGAAAACACACTTTCCTTGTCATCACCCACCACAAAGTTATACATATACATCATATACACATCAACATCATATATATACAACATATACATCATATACATATACACCAACATCATATACATATTCAACATATACATACACAATATATACATATACATCATAGGCATAGACATCATATACTTGTGCATATACATATACATGTGTATATGCATATACATCATATACACATTAAGATTTATTTATTTATTTATTTATTTATTTTTATTTTATTTAATGTATATGAGTACACTGTAGCTGTCTTCAGACTCACCAGCAGAGGGCATAGGATCCCATTACAGTTGATTTTGAGCCACCATGTGGTTACTGGGAATTGAACTCAGGACCTCTGGAAAAAGTCAGTGCTCTTAACCACTGAGCCATCTCTCCAGCCCCCCCCCACACACACACAAATTTACATTTTGATAATTTCAGACATGTGCATACTATATTTTGATTGCATTCACCCTGATTGCCTTCTCTTGTCTGCCTGTTCGCCTTGCTTTTTTAAATTTCATACTGGTTTTGTTCCTAGTGGGTAGATTTGTGGTTTTCATTCTGGGAGATCCAGGTCTTCAGCAATGTTTCACATTGCTGCTGTGTACAGCCTCTCTGGGGATAATGACACCTGATTCACAAAATGATATTGATGGACAAAGGGGACAATAGTATTTCCTTGAGTGTTGTTTCGTCCTTTGCTTTGTATTACATGTACTGGCCCATCAATGGGGACATTATCTTCTCAACTTCACTCAGCAGAACCAGTATACACCAAAGCGGTCCAGAGGCCTAAACTTCTTGACTAGGATACAATCCACCAGTAAATAGCACTGCATAACTCTATCAGCTTGATGCTGTGCTGGCTAGTTTAATGTCAACTTGACACAAGCTAGAGTCATTCTGGAAGAGAGAATCTCAGTTGAGAAAACGACCTCATCAGATTGGCTTGTGGACAAACCTGTTGTACATTTTCTTGACTGACAATTGGTGTGGAAGGGTCCAGCTTGCTGTGAGTGGGTGGTATCACCCTGGAGCTGGTGGTCCTGGGTACTATAGGAAAGCAGGCTGAGCAAGTTAGGAGGAGGAAGTCGGTAAGCAGCACCCCTCCGTTGCTTCTGCATCAGCTCCTGCCTCCAGGTTCCTGCCCTGTTTAAGTTCCTGTCCTGACTTCCCTCTCCATGAAGGACGGTTGCCTACAAGAGTAATAAATAAAGTAAATATATAAATAAACCCTTTCCTCATAAAGTTGCTTCTGGTTATAGTGTTTTATCACAGAAGCAGAAACCCTAAGACAGATGCCAAGCGATGCCTGACACAGCTCTCCTAACAATTGAAACTTGCTATCGTCTTCCAATTACTATGTCTTCCAATGGAAAGTATTAAAGATCTATGAACTCCAGAGTATGGTTGAAGGCACTAGCAAAAATGAGTTTGATCCACAAAACCATTCGTTTTAGGCCCCCATTGGGCCTTGCTCCTGCCCTTCTAAGACAATGTGCATATGACCAGATGCAGTGCCATGAGCAGATGCTGTGCACATGAGCACATGCCGTGCACATGAGCGGATGCTGTACACACGTGCGGACACTGTGCACATGAGCAAGGACTAGAGCATTTTCACCTTCGCTTGGCTGTCCACCTTCTTGTCTCATTCTGGTCTCCTCTAGTCTTTGGTTCCAGTCTATATTTAATGAAAAACTCAGCACTGTGACATCTTCTTGACCTAAACTTTATTCCTAAGTGATGGAGAGTAAGGAGAGCGTTCTCTTCTCTCGCTCTCTCCAAACCTCTGTAATACTACCTATATGACTAAAGGCCAGCATAGTACTTCTGGTTGAATTCCCCAAGGCTTTTTATGGATGCATATGAGCATGTGGGTAACCTCAAAGAAAAGTCAGAAGCAGGGAGAGAACAGTGGCTTTGGAATCTGATGGGCATGTTTAAAGTCATTTAAAAGTTCCATTTGTCACTCACGGGGATTTGGTCTCAGTGACAGATATCCAAGAACGTCGTCATAGATGGAAGCAAATATCCCCACCTTCATAACCTTCTTAAAAATTTCCCCTTGGCATGTACTCACTGTATATGGTATTGGGTTATACAACATCATTTTCATACAATTATATAATTTACTTTTAGTATATTCACTCACAGCCCCTGCCCTCACTAGTCTCTGATCTTTCTTTCATACCTCGTTCATTCACGAGGGAAAATGCACTAGGATCCTGATACCCTGTCTGAGGTTGTATAGTCATCTCTCAGAAAAACAAACAGACAAACAAACAAAAGAGTAGAGCAAACAATGGTCAGCCTAGAGGATACTTGAGTTACATTACATTCCATGTGCAGAAGGAGACAGGAAAACCATCTTCCACCCATTACCGTCCCCCCACGCCCCCTGTGAGTGGGTAATCAGGCCCCAACGTTAAGAGATAAAATCAGTGTACCCAGGGTTCATCAATCTTGACATTTTTCCTGGTCCCACAGCCTCACATTTCATGCAGAACAAATGATATGAGAAACCATCTCCTCACATCATTATCTAGGACATAATCACTAAGTTCTAGAGAGGAGGAGTATGGGTTCTTCGATTCAGAGAGTGCCCTGGGAGAGCATGCAAGTTAGAAGCAGGTTGTAGCGCTAACTTCTACGAAAGCTCATACTTAAAGAATTCAGTTTATCTGAGCTCAGAAAAATGGTGCGTAGCATGGAGGAAAACATTTCAAAGTGACAGGGCAAGACCATCAGGGGCAAGGCTAAGGAAGATGCCACACAGTCAAAGCTTCTTCTACACGTCTGAAAACAACCTGTTCTCACTGGGCTCTTTGGCCCCCTTCTTTCTCATGGTTTGGTTATCACAACATTGTGCCCTACTCTGATCTCAGTCTTTGTGGCTTCTAAAACCTCTTTCACCCTCCATTAGTAAAGGGAAGGAAGGAGTCCTATGTCAGTCTGTCTCTCCATCATCCTTATTTTTTAGGTGCTGAAACTGAATAATGGGGACGAGTCTTCCTAAAATAGCTAGTAAACTCGGCAGAAAACTGAAGGGGACACATACTGAGCTTTTTGTACATGTTCTGATTATTTTATCAATTTATATGAATATTATTGGTCTTAAAAAATCTAGAGCTGGTATTGGATAAGTAATAAGTGTGGTTTTTTGCTGGGGAAGCCTGTGTCTCCTGTAGCATTCCTTGCTTGTCTGTAGCTCTTTGTCTAGGGTTGAGACATCATGGTCTTTCCCCCTTTCACAGCCCTAAGACTATTGTTGTCTTTGTTTACATCATGTTTAGGCAGCCATGTTGGTAAGAAATTATGGGTGTAGCCTGTGACTTCCCTAGGAGACAGAGTCTCAAAGCAAACTGCCTGGTCCTCGGGCTCTAACCATCCCTACACCCTGTCTCCTGAAGTGATCCATGAATCAGGTGCAGAAGTGTGCGGTGGATGTGTCAGCTGGCACTGGGCTCCATAAGACTGCATTTTGATTGGTTATCCTTTTTTGTAATGGTTTCCTTTAAAATAAATAATAGGAACCATTTGTCAATTTTTATAAACTCAGTATTTTATTCTTCTTAGAAAAGTATTTCTCAGTAAACTTTTAAAAACTATAATTCTAGAGTTTCTGAGCTCTAGGTGTCCTTGTGAAAGTTAATCTCTCTGTACAACTTCTCAAAACTGTCCCTTGTAACACCAAGAAAAATAAATAAAACCTCATAAACTTCATTCTTTACACAGAATAGGAAATCCAAGACTGGGGGAGGGGGGCAGGGGAACCTTTAAATTCTGTGTATAAAAATACCAATTTGAATGTAGATAATTCTTTATCCAAGTCACTTCCTTTGTGAAGAATAGAGTAGGACCCAGACATAGGTATGCAAATTAAAAGACAAGAAAGAGAAGAGCTAAGATGGAATCAGCTTCATTCCCAGTCTGTGGAGGTGAGCACGAAGTGTGAAGTGACCAGGAGAGTCTTTCAAGGTCACAGCAGGAGCAGGAGCTCAACAGGTTCAGGCAAAAGGGCATCTCATACCTGCCCAGGGATGCTGGCATCCCATGCCTGCCCAGCTGTGCTGGCATCCCATGCCTGCCTGGTGCTGGCATCCCATACCTGGCTAGTGATGCTGGCATCCCATGCCTGCCCCTGGTGCAGCTAGCACAACGAATGGTTAACATTGCCACCCTGGTACTAACTAATGTCATAGTGCCCTCTGTATGATTCAGTTCTTCCCTAAATTCTTTAGTTTCTGGATCCCATCCAAAATGCCTTATTATGTTGAGCTGTCACATTTCTCTTTGCCTGGGATGGGGCTTTTATATATACTTTTTAAAATTAGTTCTTGGAGAATTCCATACATTGTATTTTGATGCCATTCACTCCTCACAGATGGACCAACTGTTCTATAGTCACCCAAATGTGTGCCTTCCTTTGATATATTTAAACATTTCTTTAGTCTCACACATGAGTGCTATGTTTACATCATTTCCACATATCCCCTGGTTCCTCCTATGTCTCCCTTATTCTTTTTCAAATTTATAATCACTACTTTAATGATTATTGTTGCATATGTATATATGTGACTATATATAAAATGTATATAACATATATTGTTATATGTGTGTGTGCACATAAAACAACAACACGCTGAATGCACTTAGTGTTGACCTTGGTTTTAGAACAGTGTGTTTGTAACTGGGTAACCGGTTAGTGGTCTTATCCTTGGAGAACCCCCATGTTCCTTTTCGAAACAACCATTAATTTCCTGTGCAAGCTGGGGACGTGGCTGTCTCAAGGGTCAGTTCTCAGCACTGGGGTTGCATTCACATTATAACCTTGCCTTCTTCTGGTACCAAAGCCATTGTAGGTCACAGTTAATTTTAGCCTGTGGATTTGACAAGTTCCCACTCACTCTAGAAGACTTTCACCCAAGAGACCAAACAGCCACAGGCCATTGGGAATGTCAGAGGTGGGGGGTAGGAGAGTGAACAGAGCAGAGAAGTCTGCACTGGCACTGAGGTTAAGGATCATCATCTTTTGCACAAGGGTTTAAACTCGGACATTGGTTATTGACCTGTTAAAATGGTCTATGTTCTAAACTCATGAGTCAATTCACCATAGAAGAGTTCCTCTGGAGAGTTCTCAAGGGAGGTGCATGGAATAGTGGAGAAGTGAGCAAGAAACGGAAGCAATTGGAATTCTTGGTAAGGTCAAATCTTGTGACTGGCATCTCTACTGAGGGATGAGTTATCTTCAGGCGTGGGACACAGAGATAAGATTAGGAGGAGCTCAGAGCTCCTAGATGGTGTTCTGTTGGATGGCTCTGTGCCTGAATCTTTGTTCTTCCCATGAGGCTTTACCTTGACCGCTTCCACACAGCATTCTTCCAGTAGCTTAACATTCAGACATAGAATGACTAAAAATACTTTTTCACCAGCATTCACTTACATCCCCTGCATGGCTGGGCTGAGTGCATGCAGAGATGCCTGATGGTCTGCATGGGAAAGCTGAGGCCTGCTTTATGGACCACTCAGGGTCTTCTCACAGATGCAGGAAATGTCACATTTCCAGGAAGTGGACAGGCTCCCACTGCATCCAGTCTCAGTATATACCCAACACTCTTCTAACACATGCACCAGGGAGGGCAGACATAAACAGGGACTGGTGGAAGGGTTTCTCATCTGCTAAGGAGTTTTCGCTCATTAAGCAGGTAATGGGGATTTTAGATGACTTCAGAAAAATTATGAAATAAGGAAGCCAGTTTCTTTTCTCCATGTATCAACAGTCAAGCATGGTTTACAGCCAAAGATGGTAAATTTCTTCCATACTTGAACATTCCTTGGCAGCTCCCCTCACTCTTGAGATGCAGACACAAGGCTGACTCTACTGAATGGAGAGACCATGAAGCCCTCTTGAGCATGTCTCTGCGGCTCTCTTACCTGGAGATGGGGGCAGCCATAGTTAACTCTGAGTCTCTCATCAAAGCGACTGGTGACAGGAAACCCTGGGGGAAGTCTCACACAGATCAGTACTAACATTAGGCATTTTAGAGTTACTTGTATGCAGGTATATCTCAGTTATTTTTGAAATTTTCTTTGGATTCCATAAACTCACCTTCTTCCCTCTTTGCTTTTCACCTGAAATAGATCTGTGCCCATCTCATTTGAAAACAAGCAAAATTGCATAGTATTTTTTTGATGCAGGACACTGTTGACAAGAGCCCACACCTGAAATGCTAAATCTTGGCCAGGCCCTGGTTACTCCTGTGATCTCTGCCTTGAATTTCTCCTGGAAACATCATGTGATGATCTTGAGATGACAATAAAGCTTTAAAGACCTTCTGGGGCAGTGGGGGTAAGACAAAGTCTCTGACATCCTGTATCTCCAGTCTCTAGGAATGTTTACAACATCTCCTACTGAGAAAAAGGGAGAAGCCAACAAGCCAGATAAGTAAGGACAGACAATGCCTTTTGTGACTTCAGCCACCTTTCTGCACCCAGCAAAGAACATATAAATGAGGAGATCAGCTGAGCTCTCAGTGAAGGCCCTTCCTGGTAAGATGAAGTCCATCTTCTTCAGCCTTTCTCTGCTCCTCCTTCTGGAGAAGAAAGCAGCCGGGATAGAACTCTATGGTGAGTTCAGGGAGCAGCCGCAGAGAGGCACTCAGGGAGAATGTCCATAAGGATGCTCTGGCAGTGAGAGAACCCTCCACGGGGTGATCTTCTGGATGGACTTTGTCTTCTCCAACCACATCCACATGCCTGGGTACAGCAGTGGGTTGATGGGGGATTCTGGGATAAGACTTGAAAGGGAGCTGTACAGATAATGTAACTCAGATTCTTGTCATCCATTAGCAGGTGGAACAAAAGGACACTTCCTAGTAAGAACATCCCCACTCATGTTTATTGGGAAAAGCCAGTTCCTCTATGGGCACAAAGAACAGGAAGAGGCACCTGAAGAAAGCATCTTTGTGCAAACTAAGCACCATGCATATGGCCAGGATGCTGATGCTGACATGGGAGAGGCTCTCAGTTCACAGGAACTGACAAGTTTAAAGGAAGACATAGTTTGTGATGAAGAAGATGAGCTTGCCCAACAAAAATCCCAGCTGCAATCCCAGTCACAAATAAAATCACAAACCCAAGTAAAACCCTATGCAGCCCCACTGAAGTCCCAACCAGGCCAGCTAAAGACCATAGGGCAGGTGAAGTCACAAACCATGCTGAAATCCCAGGGAGCCCCTCCGAAGTCCTACAAAGCACGCCTTAATCTGCGAGAAGACATTCCTCAGCAAATCAAGGGCAGAGGATATGGCCTGGCTGAAGACCTGACCCAAGTGCGTCAACAGCCAGCAAAAGTTCACAGGCTCAAAAGAAAGCACAGCCAGTCCAGGAAAGCAGCAGCATTCTACCCACAGTTCCGACACCGCTCTCGGCCCTACCCTAGGTACTTTGTGCAATTCCAAGAGCAGCTACAGGGCAGTGTTCATCACACAAAATCTTTCTACCCAGGTCCTGGGATGTGCTACTGTCCAAGAGGAGGGGTGATTCTATACCAAGATGCCTTCACTGGATAAGACATTCGTTAACCTCTCAAGAATTAAGACACATTTAGAGGTAAGTGTCTTAGCAAACGGGAGAGCTGTCTGCCCCAGTGTTTCTAGGTGGTGCATGGGGGGCTCCCTGTGCCCGCAGTGGGATTGGTAGTGTATCTACAGCAGTGGATGTGCTGAGTTGCCCACCTTATGGAGGTGAGCTCCATCCCCTGCTGAATGAAGCAAGTACCTGGTAGATGCAGATAAATCTACCTGGGCTGTCACTGTGTCTCAAATCCCTCTCCTTAGTGAGTAGTTTCTATACATTATTAAATCTTTGAACATGCATCACTTATACAATCATGTAAGTTTAAGATGTATTTTGATAACTTCTTATGCTTTGGGTTCATAAGGTTCTTTTTCTTCCTACATTGTTACAAAGTGTTATTGGTTTTGTTTCCCATACCAGTTAATGTTCTTCAAGACTGTTTAGGGTACACTTGTCATCTGGAGACCAGAGACACATGAGGCTTTTGCAGCATCTTTATGAATACATGAGATAATTGAGCTCCAAGAAAAATCCTTGTTTGTGATGCAGGGGCCATGAGACTTGGGGCGCCAGGGTGCTGAGGAATCAGTACAGGGGGTGCTTGCTATGTCAGGAGAGACGTCTGAAGCCTGGGGAGGAAAAGGGGGTGCTACCTTCATGTTTTCACTAAGGGGCACTTTATGTGAAGAGAAGGCAAGCAACAGAACTGTGGGTCCAGTAGTCAGTCTTGTCAGTACCCCAAATGGCTGGGAGTTCATTGAACAGACAAGGGACCTGGTCACACTTGCCCCTGTCTGCCAGCCCTCACTAACCTGTGTTACCATCCATGTTCTGTCTCCATAGGAGTCACCTGACCTGTGTGGACTGTGATGTCCTGAAGATGCTGACCACCCTGTAGTCCTCAACACCTTGCACGGATGCCATGACCCACTCACACATTCCTTCCTGAGACTTTCTAATGTTGGAGCAACCTCACACAGGTGTTCTCTAATAAACAGAGCCTTGCTGACATCATTTGCTTTTGACTGTTGAAATCTCCAAGTTCCTACTGGTTTTGGTGCTTGGGTGGCACATTTTCAAATGATCAACTCAAACTGAAACATCAGTACACTCTTGTCGTGTTACACATACTAGAAAACAAGTGTTTCCCAATAAAGATATCGTTTTGGCATCAATTGCTTTTTAATTTTTAAATATATTTTAATTGTGTGTATATGTATGTGTGCGTGTGGGTGAATGTTCTTTCCTGCTGCCTATGGAGTTCAGAAGATGATTTGGGGAGTTTGTTTCTTTCCTCTTCCATGGGACACAGAGACTGAAATTTCGTCATCAGGCACTAAGAGTGACTGTCCTGTCTCACTCAGCCCCCTGTTCAAGCATCTACTCTCTTGCCTATATAGATTCTTTGGTTCCTACAA
The DNA here is from genome assembly GCF_978045245.1 of Mus caroli. Lineage (NCBI taxonomy): Eukaryota > Metazoa > Chordata > Mammalia > Rodentia > Muridae > Mus > Mus caroli. Next base: position 15,260,576 of record NW_028227257.1, on the reverse strand, counting down.
GTGTAGGGGTCTGGAGGGCATGCCTCCTAGTGATATTACAGATAATAGCAGTCACAGCCCTGTATCTAGATCTCTTTCTAGAAAAACAAAAACAAAAGTAGTAATGATCTCTCCTGTTACTCTCTGCACATACTGAGTACATCTCCCCACCCCAAGACCCTTTTGCTAATGGGATTTCAGAAACTGTGTACTCAGAAATGTCCTATGAACTGTATTCTGGCAGGCGATGCAGGTTTCTGTGCAACACTGGCACCCTCATTTGTATTGGCCAACAATAGCTTACTCTTGTTTCAAGAGCATTTTCTTCTATTCCAGCTTCCTTTCAGAAGCAAATTTCTCATACACTGATATGTTGAGCCTCTACCACTCCAGCGAGATAAGAGTGTGTTGATAGAGTCTATCACTGTGGACAGACAGAGTGACAGACCAAATATAATAGTTGGGAGGAATGTCTTCTAAGTGGCAACTTCCTGCCTAAAGGATCTATTTTCTGGTATCTTGGAAGCTTCCAGAGAATGCAAATTATTTAGGGACAGAAGATAACATGAAAAAGTAAAGAAAGCTTTCCAGTTCCAGGTCAGCCACAGGAACCACCTATCATCAGTAAAAGTTTACATCCTATCATTTGTATGCAGGAGAAGTTCAGGTAGTAACCTTCAGCCTCATTTCCTATCTGCTGGCTGAGATGAGGCAGGGCTTTCCTCATTCTGTGATTCTACGACAGGAATTAACGGACTTATTTATTCTTGAGTCTGTCTGAAGCTTTTGGAAAAGGAAAGAGCAACTCTCAGTGTGGTCAAATATCAACACACCTTCCTCTGACACCACAAGCCCGAAGTCATGTGACCAGGAGTCAGAGCCATCCCTTTGATTTTAGAAAGTATAATCCTTCTAGCTATGAACATAAGGCAGTGACCCCTTTGTTGGGCATTTACAAGGGATGGCCCCATTTCTCTGTGCACAGTCAATAAGGAGAGCATGAATACGGAGGAATACGCAAGCTTTAGAAGATAAGAAAAAATTTTTTTTTCTGAGGTCTGGCAATTTGGAGGCTATGAGTCTGTACTGGCTAGTTTTGTGTCAACTTGACACAGCTGAAGTTATCACAGAGAAAGGAGCTTCAGTTGAGGAAATGCCTCCATGAGATCCAACTGTAAGGCATTTTCTCAATTAGTGATCAAGGGGGAAAGGCCCCTTGTGGGTGGGACCATCTCTGGGCTGGTAGTCTTGAGTTCTTTAAGAGAGCAGGCTGAGCAAGCCAGGAAAAGCATGCCAGTAAAGAACATCCCTCCATGGCCTCTGCATCAGCTCCTGCTTTCTGACCTGCTTTGAGTTCCAGTCCTGACTTCTTTGGTGATGAACAGCAGCATGGAAGTGTAAGCCGAATAAACCCTTTCCTCCCCAACTTGCTTCTTGGTCATGATGTTTGTGCAGGAATAGAAACCCTGACTAAGACAGAGTCCACCTTTCCTTTTAAGTTTCTCTTTTGAAAACTACAATTGGAAGCGCATTACATGTGTAGGTGACACTAAGATATTGTTAAGGTGCAGCCAAGGGTAGTATTCTAGGCAGACTTTTAAGGTTTAGTCATAGAATGAGCATATTTTATATGTGGTAAGGACAGATAGCAGAAGACAGAATAGATTGTTATAGGTTTAATTAGAGTCTCTGCCAAACACAATATTGACTTCTAAGTCCTAGACACTCTAAACATGAGAGTATTTAAAAGTAATCCTTGAGAAAGTTTATCATCACCCAGACATGATCAGAGAGTGGTCATGACTCAGATCCAGTCATAACTGGTATCCTTTAATCTTCCTTTTTATTATTTTAGCATTTCATACATGCTTGTAATACTTTCAACTAAATCCATTGCCTGGTCCACTTCCTCCATAATCTATCCCATCTTCTTACCACTGTTATTCTGTCCCAACTCTATGTGTTATTTCATTTCTTTTAATCTACTGAGTCTACTTAGTGTGCACTGGTGTAGGGTGATTTTCTGAACCATGGGTTGACTCTCAGGGGCTACATCCCTGAAGACAATAGATTCTCCCTCTCCCAGCAGGCATAAAGTAACAATAGTTGCTTGTATAGAGATGACCATCATGACCCCATCCCCCACCCATGATGAGATTTTGGCTGGTTTGATGTTGTTCAGGTCTTATGCATGTAGTCACAGCTGCTGTGAGTTTGAGCATGCAACAGCACTGTCATGTCTGGCAGAGACAACTTCTCTGCAGAGTCCACCTGACTCTCACCATCCTTCTTCTCCCATCTTGAATGATGCTCCCTGAGCCGTGTGGGGAAGGAGTGTAATATTTGTTGGGAATTGGTCTGGTGCTGCTATACACTCAAATGCTAAATTCTAGCTCCCAAGATTGGGTTGCCCCCAATGAGCATATCCTCCTATACACCAAGTAATGGTATGTAAATCCACCCCCCAATTTAAAACTATTGGCTAAATAAAACTGGCAACAGCCAATTGCTGGGGGGGGGAATGGAGAGAGGTGGGGTTTGTGTTACCAGGCTGGGAGTCAAAGGTAGGGACCACAAAGAGAAAGGGAAGGGGAGATAGAGAGGAGTGTGGAGGAGGAAGAGGAAGAGGAGAAGGAGGAGGAGAAAGAGGAGGAGGAGGAGGAGGAGGAGGAGGAGGAGGAGGAGAGAACAGGAGGTCTCCACTAGCCATGGTGGACCAGCAGCCTGTGCCCAAGTGAAATGCCTCCCCAGGACACCCCACTGCTGAAGCAGGCAATCCCAACAGCAAGTATTTGGAGAGCACAGTTGGAGAAGTGGTGAGACCAGTGTTAGAGAATTAAATTAGAGGTAATCTCCAATTGCACGGGGCCTAATAAATAAATCCTAGTTTTAGTCTCCTTCATTTGCAAGCTAGGCGGGTATAAGCATAACTCGTATTAATTTACAGATATTACTTTCCCATTTAGAAACGAGTTCAACAATCTCTCTCAGTTGTGGATCTCTGCATGAATCATACCCTATGGTAAAAAGGAGCTTCTTTGCTGAGGCTTGAGAGTTGTGCTACCTATGCCAGAAGAGAAATTTGGGTGTAGATGATGATGATGATGATGATGATGATGACGATGATGTCCATTTAGCAGAATGAAGATGTTAGTTTCTCCTCTAGAGCCTATGATCTAGCCAGACATGGATGCTGAAAACAGTTAAGAATGCCAGGCATGAGCCTTCTTCCTTCACCCCACTTTGTGCCAGCCACTAGTACACAGAGGCATGCTCTACCCAGGAGCCCACTGGCCCTGCCAGTGTGGGAATCAGGCAGGTGATCGTCACTTTCCTTCCAGTTCTCCATTTTGAACTCCCTAGTCTCATACCCAGACCTGTAGCAGAAGATCTTCATGGGGCTGTGTCCCACACACCCCCCACCCCCAACTCAAATCCCTGCAGACTCCATCAAACATTGCAGTGACCCAGTTTTTCTCCTTTGGATCAGTCCCCAAGACCTAGAAACACTTAAGGACTCCACCCCCACCCCAGTCTACACACCTAGCAGGGACTCACAAGCACTCTCAGGCAATCCATAGCCATTAAAATCGCCTAAGATCAGGGGGATCATAGAAAGACCAAGGAACAGAATACCCACTCAACAAAGACAGGACTAGGTATCAACATCAAGGACCACAGTCATGGGCTGCAGAGATGGCTCAGTCGTTAAGAGCCCTGACTGCTCTTCCAGAGGTCCTGAGTTCAATTCCCAGCCACCACATGGTGGCTCACAACCACCTGTAATGGGATCTGATGCCCTTTTCTGGGTGTGTCTGAAGATAGCTATGGTGTACTCATATACATAAAATAAACAATTTTTTTTAAAGAAAAGAACCACAATCATCCCAAATGCAGATGCCTAGATACCAGTGCAAAAACATAATCATTAACACTAACGGGACAATATGTCTCCACCAAAAACCCACAGTAGACCCTGAGAAATAGCTGAAGCACAAGACAAAGACTTCACAAGAGTGATTATGGATATGTGCAAGGGCCTCAAGGAGGATAATGCATAAACCCCTTAAGTCTGTGAAAACACATATAAACAGTGGGATGAAGTGAAATGTTAAATCCAAAATAATCCAGACACAAGACACTCAGGAAACTTGGGATACTATAAAAAGGCCAAATCTATGAACAATAGGAAGAGAAGAATAAAAGTCCAAACTCACAGAAAACATTGTCAACAAAATTACAAAAGAAAAATTTCCTAACCTAGAAAAGGAGATGCTTCATACAAAATACCAAATAGACAGGACTGGAAAGGAAATTGTCCATTGCACATAATAATGAAACTCTAAATCTACAGAACAAAGAAAGAATATTAAAATATGCAAGTGAAAAAGACCAGGTAATATATAAAGGCAGACCCATTACAAAAATGCCTCACTTCTCAATGCAGAGTCTTAAAGGCAGAGGGGGGTGAATAGATGTTCTTCAAACTCTAAGAGACCACAGATGTCAGCCCTACTAAATGCTACTTTACCCAGCAAAATATTGATCACAATAAACAAAGAAAAACATCCACCACTCTCCCAAACACGCACACACCAAATTAACGAAGTATCTATCTACAAATCCAGTTCTATAGAAGGCACTAGAAGAAAACTTTAATCTGAAGAGGTTAACCACACCCAAGAATAAATAATACCAGACCAGGAAATTAAAAGAGGGGAGTAAACCCACAGGACAGCAACTGTGGGGGCCCAGCCCAGACTGTTTTTCTTTCAGGTCCTCTCTTGAAGATAACCAAGGGGGAGGAGCACCTGTGGGGAGGGGCAAGACTTGAACTTGAGAGATATTTAGGGCTGCCTTTTCTATACTAAAATGTTTACCTCTTGTAAGCCTGAGTTACTTTGCAGTTGTAGCTGACCTGCCGGAGTTCCTCTGAGGCCACAAAGTGCAGTCTCTGGCGGTTAGCACTTCCAAGTAAAACGGGGGTGGGGTGGGGTGGGGGGTGGGGGTGGTGTTGCCCTGTTGGGGCGGTTAAGTAAAAGGATTTATTGCTAGTGCTCCTTTCTCTGGTCAATCAACCAGAGGCCTGACTAAGCTGGTTAACTCTTTGTAAGCCAGAGAGGAAGGAAAGGAAAAGAATTAAGATGCTTTATACAGGCAAATACGCAAAGGCATATATATACTCAAACCTTCACACACCCACACTCTGGCCGGGGCCTACCATCTGTCCCAATCAACTCCACAATTATTCACACATGCTTACATAAAAACGCATACCTACAAACATATGTATAGAAAAATAGACATGCACATTTGGAGGGATGAGTGGATGGATGGACAGATGGATGGACAGATAGGACAAAGCTTCCCAAGCCAAACCATTCAGCCAAAACTTTATTGCTTTTCTCTGGTCTTTTTATACCTTCTTAGACAAAAAGTTCTTTAGAAAATTATCTCAGAGATAAAATGTTACATAGAATGGGAGTTACAGAAGGATACTGATATTAAGTTCAAAGCAGGGTTTCATTATTGTGACATGCTTATTAGAAGTTCAAAGCAACATTTAAAAAAAAATGGCCTTTATCATTCAGCCTTTACTTACTATTAGGAGGAGCAGGCACATTCTACTATTGATTCTCACTTTATTACATATTTCTAATAAGGCAACTAAGATCATCTCTAAAAACTTTCTTCCTAAAATTATTTGAACAAATCAGGAATTCTACAAAATCATTATCTATTTGTCAATATAGCATCACTACAAGATAGTACATCTTTGTAGGTCTGTAGAAATCTGCTCAAAAGTGTGGGTCAATACCTAGTTATTGCTATATATTTAGTGATAATAGGAAAAATATATTAGTAGCAAGAATCTTTCCTCAAATATAATCTCCTCAGCCTTGCCTAAAGAAGCAAATCCATCATAGCTTTACAATCCATGGCAGAACCATCTCAGGAAGATGCATAATAAGAAATACAACGAGCTTTTGTAATTACACTAAAAAGAGAAATAGCCTTGGGAGACAAATTTCTGTTCAAGGAAAAACATTTACGTCCAAGGATAAAGTCACAAGTGTCCACTATGATAAGGCTAGGCCATGTAAGCTGTTGTTTTTAGCATCTCTTAGATGGCTCTTAGCAAGCAACAAAATAAGAGAAATCAGAAAACTCTCAATATTAATGGCCCCAGTTCCCCAATAAAAAGACATACTAAACCAATTGTGTCAAAAATGGGATCCATCCTTCTGCTTCACCCAAGAAATTCTTTTGCATCAAGGATAGTCATGGCTCCTTGGTAAAAAGACAGATGAAGATATTACAAGCAACAAACTGGTGTAGCCATTTAAAACCTGACAAAGCAGACTTCATTCCAAAACTAATCAGAAGAGATAAGGAAAGACACTGCAGATTCATCAGTGGAAAAAAAAATCAACCAAGAGGACATTGCAATTCTAAGGATTTATGTACCAAACATGAGGGTGCACATATTCATAAAAGAAACACTAGAGCAACTAAAATTACATATTGATATTACACAGCGATACCCAGTGACTTTGATACCTGACTCTGTCCAATAGATATGTCATCTAGACAAATACTAAACAGAGAAGTGATGAAGTTAAATAATATCATAAATCAAATTGGCCTGGCAAATATTTATAGAACATTTCACCCAAACACAAAATAATAAACCTTCTTCTCAGAAGCTCCTGAAACTGTCTCCAAAGTAGATGGCATCCTTGGACACAAAGGAGGTCTCAACTGAAACAAGAAAATTGAAACAATGTCCTGCATCCTATCTGGCCACCATGGATAAAACCTGAAGAGCAACAACAACATAAAGTGTACAACTTTATGGAAACTTAGCAACTCACTACTGAACTAAAAATGGCTCAAAACAGAAATTAGGAAAAACTGAAAAACTTTCTAGAACTGAATAAAAATGAGACAGAATGTACTCAAAATTATGGGACACAATTAAGGTGGCTCTAAGAGGCAAGTTCATAGCACTAAAGGCCTAAAAAAATAATTGAAGAGATCTCATATTAGTAGCTTAACAACACACCTGAAATCTCTAGAACAAAAAGAAGAAACATAATCCAAAAGGATTAGATGAGATAATCAACCTTATGACTGAAATCAGTAACACAGAACAAACAAACAAACAAAAGAAATCCAACAGACAAACAATACGAAGAATCAATGAAATAAAGAGTTAGTTCTTTTGAGAAAATTAGTAAGTCTAATAAAACTCTTAGTCCAATTAACTTCAAAATAAAAAGTGAGGATCCAAATTAACAAAACTAAAAATGAAAAGAGGGACGTCACCACAAACACAGAGGAAACCTAGAGAATTATAAGAGCATAATATAAAAAATGTGGTTGTCACCAAACTGGAAAACCAAAAGGAGGAGGAGGAGGAAGAGGAGGAGGGGGAGGAGGAGGGGGGGAGAAGGAGGAGGGGGGAGGAGGGGGAGGGGGAGGAGGAGGGGGAGGAGGAGGCGGAGGGGGAGGAGACAAAGAAGAAGGCGAAGAATATATATACAATAAATATCTCAGTACATACCAAATTAATTTAAACAAACTTATAATATCTAGCAAAGTAGAAATAGTAACTAAAAGTCTCTCAACCAAAATAAGTAAATAAATAAATAAATAAAAGCGACAACAAGATGGATGATTCAGGGCAGAATTCTGTCAGACTTCTGAAGAGAAATTAGCAACAATATGACTCAAATTATTCTGAAATATAAAAACAGAAGAAATGTTCTCAAACTCTTTTTATAAGGCCATAGTTATCATGACTCCAAAACACATAAAGACAAAGAAAGAGAATTATAAAACAATTTCCCGTAAGATACAAAAATTCTCAATAAAATATGTACAAACCAAATCCAAGAACATATCAAAAAGTATATGCATTGTGCCAACTAGGCTTCATCCGGGGGATACAGGGATGGTTCAACATATGTAAATGGATAAATGTAATCAATCATATAAATGGAATGAAAGACAAGAGCATATGATTGTCTGATTACACGCAGAAAAGGCTTTTGCCGAAATCCAAAACCCCTTCATGATAAAAGTTCAGAACAGACTAGGGACATAAGGGAACAGACTAGGGACATAAGGGACAACATAATAAAAGTAACTTGCAACAAAACCACAGCCAACATGAAACTAAAAAGAGGAAAAAAATAAAAGCATTTTCACCAAATTAGGAACAACACAAGGTTTCCCACTTTCTCCATCCCTGTTCATAGTGTACTTGAAATCTTAGCTAGAGCAATAAAACAACTGAAGGAGATCAAGGGGCTACACATGGGAAGAGAAGGTGATATGATTGCAAACACAAATGAACCTAAAAGTTTCACCAGAAAACTCCACAGCTGATAAACACTTTTAACCAAGTAGCATGGTACAAAACTAACACACAAATATTAATACCATTCCTATACACAAATTACAAATAGACTGTAGAAAAATCAAGAAAACAATATCTTTCACAATAAACTCAAAAAAATATTTTGGGGTAACACTAACTAAGCAAGTAAACAACTTACATAGTCTGGACCAAATCAGTGAAGGCAGAGACTCTATGCTTAAGGTTTTGGATCACAAAGATCGGGTCCTGAAGCTCCACAGCAAGAATGGGACGGTCAAGAAAGTGTCAAAGTTGAAGGGGAAGGAGAAGGTGTAAACCTGGAAGAATCAGGACTTAGAGAATGTATGAAGAATGATGCTGCAGCAGGGGTGGGGGTGGGGGTGGGGGAGGGCTTTGCTACGTTAACAATGGAGCACTAAATGTAGGACACTTTCCTTCATTCACTTGAGGAAGCAGATCTGGTGGCACAGAAGGATCAGAACTGGAGTGACATGCCAAGTCCTCCTTCCTCCAGGCACACGCCTATTACCCCTCAGTTTTCAGGAACCCCAGACTCTCAGTGACACAGATGGCCAGCTGAGTTTTCAGCCATTCAGTTCATAGACTGTATTTATCTGGTGGATTCCTGAGCTGAGCCTGGTGGTGTGATGCTGTTAATCATATGTACCAGGCATCTCCAAAACGTTAAAAAGAACTAGAAGAGGTTTTTGTAAACAAACAAACAAACAAACAAACTTACATAATAAAAACCTTAAGACTTTGAAGAAAGAAACGGAAGAAGATATCATAGGATGGAAAGACCTCCTGTGAGCATAGAACAGTGGGGTTAATATAGTAAAAATGGTCATCCTACCAAAAGCAATTGACAGATTCAATGCAATTCTATCAAAATTACATACAGTTCTTCACAGAATTTGAAATGGCAATTTTAAGCAAACAAAATTTGTGCTATTTTTAACACAAAAAAAGCACATTAACTGAAATAATTCTGAATATTGACAGATCTGCTGGAGGTATCACCACCCTTAACCTCAAATTGTACTACAGAGTTGTAATAATAAAAACAGCATGGTATTGGCATAAAAATGGACACATTGATCAATGTAATCAAATTGAAAGCCCAGAAATAACTATGGACACCTAATTTTTGATAAGGAAACCAAAACACACACTAGGAAAAAAAAAAAAACAGACCACATTTTCAACAAACAGTGCTGCTCAGGCTGGACACCTGCTGTAGAAAAGAATGCAAGCAGATCCAGAGTTCTCACCCTGCACAAAACTCAACTCCAGATGGATCAGGGGCCTCAGCATAAGATTAAACACACTGAATCTGATAGAAGAGAGCATGGGGCATAGTCTTGAACTCATTGGCACAGGAAAAGACTTTCGAAACAAGCCGCCAACAGCACTGGCACTAAGACCAGCAATTAATAAATGGGACCGTGTGAAACTGGAAAGCTTCTGTGTGGCAAAGGTCACCATCATTCAGACAAAGCAGCATCGGACAGAAGGCTAATACTCAAAATACAGAAAGAACAACAATAACAACAACCAAAAACTGGACACCAAGAAAGTAAATAAGCCAATTTAACAATGAGATACACATCTGAGCAGAGAACTCTCGAAAGAGGAAACATCAGTGGCTGAGAAGCGCTTAAAGAAATGTTCAGCATCCTTAGTCATCAGGGAATTGCAAATCAAAATGGCTTTGAGACTTCATTTTACACCAGTCCAAATGGCCAACAAATGCCAGCTCATGCTGGTGAGGATGTGGGGTCAGGGAGCACTCATCCATCGCTGGTGTGAGTGTGAACTTGTACAGCCACTATGGAAATCTGTGTGTTGATTCCTCAGGAAGCTGGGAACAGATCTACCTCAAGACCCAGCTATGTCTCTGTTGGGAATATTCCCAAAGGGCCCTACATTTTACACAAGGGCACTTGTTGCAGCTCCACCCTGTTCTTTGCTGCTCTGTTCATAATTACCAGAAAATGGAAACTTCCTAGGTAGCCATCAACAGGTAAAGAAAGTGTAGTGCATTTAGACGATGTAAATGTTTTTTTAAAAACTAAATCATGAAATTTGCATGTAACTGGATGGAACTAGAAAAACAACCATCCTGAGTGAGGTAACCACATTCAGAGAAATATGGACTGTATTTGCTCATGTGTGGGTGTTAGGTGTTAAGTCTTGAATATGTAAGGCACAGCCTGAATAACCATAGCAGTTTGGTATAGAGTGATGTGTTCATGGGAAGAGAAAGATCTTCTGAGGAAGGGAATTTGGAAATATAGTTATGGTTGGATGGAGGGCAGGGAGACTGGAATGGGAAGAGAAAGGGAAGGGGATGATGGGGAAGAATATGGGAAAGGACAGCTAAAGCTTAATGTCCTTTGAGAGGTCCTATGGAAAGACAATGCAGTAGAAACTTCTTAAAACATATGCATGTATGAAAGAAATCTAAATAAAGTCACCAAATAATAAGAGAGACAATGCCCCAACTAGACACCTCTCACCACCAAGCGAAGCATCCAGTGCTGAGAATGGCTAAATCTAATTGAATTGTTGGTCAAAGGACCCCATGGAAGCTCCCAAGCAGCCCAGGCAATGGCCAAGGCTTTCGGTTGCTCTCCACAAATGGGTGGATGGTGAGGCTCTGCTGCTGAGGACTGTACCTGCACATCTCACTGAACACAGAGAAGTCAAGCTGTTGCCTACCTAGACCCTTCCTTCACCTGTACTGACTCCATTCAGTTAATAGCACTGTAAGGTAATCGGCGTGCTACCGAAGGAGAAAGGTAAACACTGACCAAGCTACAGCCCCTTCAGCCTATGATGGTGACCTGACTGCAGGATGTGCTTGTACAATAGTACCATGACAGATCTGGCATAACCATCCATTTCTGGCTGGATGTAAGGACCGCTCTAGGACATGTGCTTATCTCCAACACTGTTCAGGTGGCCAAGAACCTGAGACTACATTGGCCATGGATATAAGGGAAAACCAAATACTACTACGCCCAATAACTCATAACGAAAAATCTTGTGCCTGGCACTGAGATTTTAATTTAATAACCTATGTCTTCTGTGGACAGCTTTGTCCAAAAGTGCAGGGTACCTCTCACAGAGACACATACATATTGGTGAGGTTGCAGCACTATTTACAATAGCACAAATGTCAAACCAGCCCAGATATCCACCAAAAATGATTGGATAGTATATAGTGCAGTTTTATTCAACCATAAAGAGAACAAAATTATATCATTTGTGTGTGATAGAGAATTGAACTTGATATCACTATGCTAAATGAAATAAGCCAGAGTCATAAAGATAGACATATACTTTCTCTTGTGTGAGAAATATTGTGTGTGTGTGCATATAGACCCAGAATATGGACAACAGGGTGAAGGACAGTGACCAGTGAGAGGTGGAAGAGAGAACAAGACAAGGTAGGGGGGGGATGAGTCGGAGCCAAGTACATGAAATGTCACATAAGGAAATGTCACAAGGAAATCCATTCTTTTGTACTGTGCTGAAGAAGGAGAAACATGGATAAAAATACCAGATTGTCCAGTCTGAGATAGGAGAGCCGCATGATCGCCAAGGAGTCTGTCTAATCCTTTTCCGTTTCCCCCATGCAGGCTTTGGAGATTAGGCTTTGAGAATATGCATCTGACATGGACCATGGTGCCTTGTGACCTCGGTGCTTTCCGTATACCAAGAACGAGGTCTTACTGAGCTTAATAATAAAAAGATATGGCAATGTCGATCTTATTTATGGGTCAAAGAAGAAAATATGTGAACAATTCTCCTTATCAAGGACATGGATATCAAAAAGGAGATTAAGATTGGGGGTGGGGGTGGGGAAGCAAAATGAAAGAAACAAACAAATCAAACAAGAAACTAACTGCATGATATTATAGCAACAGAATTCAAGGAAATTTGGAAAAAGCATCTGAACATAGAAAGTTAATGTACTGATATTGATGAGACCCATGACAGAAAAAGGAACTGGGTATCAGCTGAAGAATGAGCTGCAAACATGCTGTCTTCATGCTGAAAGGAAGAGGCGATCCTGAAACAATGGAGAAAGGGAATTTGAGAAAGACTGAAAGTCAAGGTTACCAAGCGTTTGCCAAACTAAAATACTGTGATTAAAACATTAGCTGAAGTAATAATGTAAGCAGAGGAAATTAAAGGGATACAAAGTATCCATGTTTGCAGAACACGTGATACTATACATTAGAGATCCCAAAAATTCTACCAGAAATGTCTACTAATCATAAACTACCCTAAAATTAAGATGAGATCACAAAGGCCCCAGAGAGTCAAAAAAAAAAAAAAAATCTGAACCAAAAAAAGCTGTGCTAGAGGGGTTACAATTGCAGATCAGAAGCTATGTGGCAGAGCCACAGTAATTACAGAAACACCACCATACAGGCACAGAAACAGAAACGGAGAGCAATGATACAAATCTGAGGTCCCATATACGAGTACCCATAACCGCGGCCACTTAATAGTTGACAAAGTTGTCAAAGCATAAGCTGGAGTAGAGAAAGCATCTTCAACGCTCGGCCCTGGGAAAAACCAGAAGTCCCCATGCAGAGGAGTGAGGTCAGCTCCACCTCTGCCATTAAATGAGACCTAATTAAGACGTCAGTTGTACATCATAGTTCCGAGTTCCCCGGCACCACAGAGAGTGCTCTGTGTTTAGGAACATTCTTCAGGTACCTCTTCTGGAACCTCATTTCCATCTTTTTCATGTAGCGACATGATTTCTAATAAAATCAAGTTAAAGTTCCTCTTCTAAATTAGATGAAAAGCTCTGTGACACAGCCAGGGGCAATGTCCAGAGCTTGTGAACACCGAGCGCCCAATTTTACCTCCTAGTTCTACTGCATGTTCGCCCTGAATGGGCTTAGCAAGAGGGCCTGGGTAGAAAATGGATGTGGCGTCTGGTTCCAGGCACGAGCTATGACTGTGAATCAGGTGGATTTCTATGGAGCCAGAAAGGAGCAGAGCAGTTCTGCAGACAATAGACCAGGTCCAGATGCTGCCCTATGGGTCCAGGAATGAAAGGTAAACAGGAAGTGAATATTTATATCCCGTTGCTACTGGATGCTGAGGGTCAGCCTCTGTGAAAGTGGGAAACTCAAATGCTAATTTATGTGACATTTATCTCATGATGCTTTTAGACATAAAATCATAGCTCTGCTCCAATTTCGGACTTCTTCCCCAATATTACTCAGTAATCAGAAGTGAGTTGCTGAGATGCCATTAAAAATCCCAGGAAACTTGACGTTCTCTAGCCTTCTGATGCGCCTGAGGCTTAGAGAGAGCAGGGAACTTAGCCCCTTCCTTCCTTGTCCATGGAGAGTACAGATTTGGTCTGGAAGATGGTTCGCTGCTGTGATTTCCTGGAATCTAGAAGAGAGTCAGAACACAGGGTGCTTTGTAGTAGCAGGGAGGTGGAGACTCGGTGGAGATAAAGGTCATGCCTCCCTGCCCAGGTACACAGTCTCCTAGGTAAGCAAGACCAGGTCCAGATGGGATCCAAAGACAGTGAACATTTGGTCTAAGGCCATGTTTCCCAGGGGCCCTCATAAAACTGTGATATGCTTATGTCTTTAAAGTACTACTATCTTTTAAAGCTATGATTGCAAAGTAACGGTTGGCTGTAAGTAGTGAGAAATACAAGACTAGGTATGACATTATAGAAACTCTATGGCCAACAATCTGATGGAGTAGGTCATTATGATTTAAAGATAGAAGGAACCTGAATCTGGAGGTATGGCAGTGTGGGGACCAGTCAGGTGTGTCTCTGAAACTGAGAAGACATTTCCCTTAAAGAGCCAGGAAAATTCTCATAAAGCAATGGGAGAGATTACATCTCTCAGTACTCACTTTCTTGTCCTTTCTGCCCTTCAAGATCAGAAAAGGCTGTATATCACACTCCTGCCACAGGCTCAGGGGCTAATTGGAGAGAGAGGCTAGAAAGATTGTAAGGCCGAGGTAGTGGACATTCCCAGTGAGACAGTGTTTTCTGGGCACAGCAGGGCTGTCAGGCACACGAACCCACAGTAGCTGTGACCATGTGACTGAGTCACACCCAAGATCAAATTACTCAAGATCCCAGCATGGACAAAGAGGGTCTCATGAAGTTTCACCAGTACCTGAGGTGCCCTGGGCAGTTGGTGTTAGCTGGTGGGGTGGGAGTCATTCTTCAGGGATGTGTTCCCAGAGAGGGCACATAAGCTCCAGGAGATGCTCCTACCCTGGGCTAACAAGAAGGGAAGGAAAGGTGTCAGGGTAGTGAAGGAATTGGGAGGTAGGAAAAGTGTGTGGCTTTTGTCAGAAATACTGAGCACATTTCTAGACATTTCTTAGCCATGTTTTTCTTCTTTTTGAGAACTCTCTATTCAGGACCCAGGCCCACTTTTGAAATGGATCATATTTTTTAATTAGGTATTTTCTTCAGTACCCCCCGGAGCTGGTGTCTCTAGCTGCATATATATCAGAAGATGGCCTAGTCGGCCATCAGTGCAAAGAGAGGCCCATTGGTCATGCAAACTTTATATGCCTCAGTATAGGGGAACGCCAGGGCCAAGAAGTGGGAGTGGGTGGGTAGGGGAGTGGGTGGGCGAGGGTATGGGGGACTTTTGGGATAGCACTGGAAATGTAAATGAAGAAAATACCTAATAAAAAAAAAAGGAAGAGAGAGGTGTACACACCAAATGGATCAAAGACCTACACATGACTCCTAAAATGCCTAAGTGATATATGTGTATGAAGGCCTTCAAAAATAGGACTCCATAAAACTCATAGCTCTGAGTGCCTCCAAAAGGAAACTAGAGAGAGCACACATTAGCAGCTTGACAACACACCTAAAAGCACAAGAACAAAAGGAAGCAAATTCACCCAAGAGGAGTAGACGGCAGGAAATAATCAAACTCAGGGGCGAAATCAACCAAGTGGAAACAAGAAAAACTATTCAAAGAATCAACCAATCAAGGAGCTGGTTCTTTGAGAAAATCAACAAGATAGATAAACCCTTAGCCAGACTCACTAGAGGGCACAGGGAAAGCATCCTAATTAACAAAATCAGAAATGAAAAAGGAGACATAACAACAGATCCTGAAGACATCCAAAACACCATCAGATCCTTCTACCAAAGGCTATACTCAACAAAACTGGAGAACCTGGATGAAATGGAGAAGTTCCTAGACAGATACCAGGTACCAAAGTTGAATCAAGATCAGGTTAATGATCTAAACAGCCCTATATCCCCCAAAGAAATAGAAGCAGTCATTAATAGTCTCCCAACTAAAAAAAGCCCAGGACCAGATGGGTTTAGTGCAGAGTTCTATCAGACCTTCAAAGAAGATCTAATCCCAGTTCTTCACAAACTATTCCACAAAATAGAAACAGAAGGTACTCTACCCAACTCATTCTATGAAGCCACAATTACTCTGATACCTAAACCACAAAAAGACCCAACAAAGATAGAAAACTTCAGACCAATATCCCTTATGAATATTGATGCAAAAATCCTCAATAAAGTTCTTGCTAACCGAATCCAAGAACACATCAAAACAATCATCCATCCTGACCAAGTAGGTTTCATCCCAGGGATGCAGGGATGGTTCAATATACGGAAATCCATCAACGTAATCCAGTATATAAACAAACTCAAAGACAAAAACCACATGGTCATCTCGTTAGATGCGGAAAAAGCATTTGACAAGATCCAACACCCATTCATGATAAAAGTCTTGGAAAGATCAGGAATTCAAGGCCCATACCTAAACATGATAAAAGCAATCTACAGCAAACCAGTAGCCAACATCAAAGTAAATTGTCAGAAGCTTGAAGCAATCCCTCTAAAATCAGGGACTAGACAAGGCTGTCCACTTTCTCCATACCTATTCAACATTGTACTTGAAGTCCTAGCCAGAGCAATTCGACAACAAAAGGAGATCAAAGGGATACAAATTGGAAAAGATGAAGTCAAAATATCACTTTTTGCAGATGATATGATAGTATATATAAGTGACCCTAAAAATTCCACCAGAGAACTCCTAAGCCTGATAAACAGCTTCGGTGAAGTAGCTGGATATAAAATTAACTCAAACAAATCAATGGCCTTTCTCTACACAAAGAATAAACAGGCTGAGAAAGAAATTAGGGAAACAACACCCTTCTCAATAGTCACAAATAATATAAAATATCTTGGCGTGACTCTAACTAAGGAAGTGAAAGATCTGTATAATAAAAACTTCAAGTCTCTGAAGAAAGAAATTATAGAAGATCTCAGAAGATGGAAAGATCTCCCATGCTCATGGATTGGCAGGATCAACATTGTAAAAATGGCTATCTTGCCAAAAGCAATCTACAGATTCAATGCAATCCCCATCAAAATTCCAAATCAATTCTTCAACGAATTAGAAAGTGCAATCTGCAAATTCATCTGGAATAACAAAAAACCTAGGATAGCAAAAACTCTTCTCAAGGATAAAAGAACCTCTGGTGGAATCACCATGCCGGACCTAAAGCTCTACTACAGAGCAATTGTGATAAAAACTGCATGGTACTGGTATAGTGACAGACAAATAGACCAATGGAATAGAATTGAAGACCCAGAAATGAACCCACACACCTATGGTCACTTGATCCTCGACAAGGGAGCTAAAAACATCCAGTGGAAGAAAGACAGCATTTTCAACAAATGGTGCTGGCACAACTGGTTGTTAACATGTAGAAGAATGCGAATCGATCCATTCCTATCTCCTTGTACTAAGGTCAAGTCTAAGTGGATCAAGGAACTTCACATAAAACCAGAGACACTGAAACTTATAGAGGAGAAAGTGGGGAAAAGCCTTGAAGATATGGGCACAGGGGAAAAATTCCTGAATAGAACAGTAATGGCTTGTGCTGTAAGATCGAGAATTGACAAGTGGGACCTCATGAAACTACAAAGCTTCTGCAAGGCTAAAGACACCATCAATAAGACAAAAAAACCACCAACAGATTGGGAAAGGATCTTCACCTATCCTAAATCAGATAAGGGACTAATATCCAATATATATAAAGAACTCAAGAAGGTGGACTCCAGAAAGTCAAATAACCCCATTAAAAAATGGGGCTCAGAACTGAACAAAGAATTCTCACCTGAGGAATACCGAATGGCAGAGAAACACCTGAAAAAATGTTCAACATCCTTAATCATCAGGGAAATGCAAATCAAAACAACCCTGAGATTCCACCTCACACCAGTCAGAATGGCTAAGATCAAAAATTCAGGTGACAGCAGATGCTGGCGAGGATGTGGAGAAAGAGGAACACTCCTCCATTGTTGGTGGGATTGCAAGCTTGTACAACCACTCTGGAAATCAGTCTGGCGGTTCCTCAGAAAATTGGACATAGTACTACCGGATGATCCAGCAATACCTCTCCTGGGCATATATCCAGAAGATGTCCCAACCGGTAAAAAGGACACATGCTCCACTATGTTCATAGCAGCCCTATTTATAATAGCCAGAAGCTGGAAAGAACCCAGATGTCCCTCAACAGAGGAATGGATACAGAAATTATGGTACATTTACACAATGGAGTACTACTCAGCCATTAAAAAGAATGAATTTATGAAATTCCTAGCCAAATGGATGGACCTGGAGGGCATCATCTTGAGTGAAATAACACAATCACAAAAGAACTCACACAATATGTATTCACTGATAAGTGGATATTAGCCCAAAACTTAGGATACCCAAGATATAAGATACAATTTGATAAACGCATGAAACTCAAGAAGAAGGAAGACCAAAGTGTGGACACTGTGCACCTTCTTAGAATTGGGAACAAAACACCCAGGGAAGGAGTTACAGAGACAAAGTTCGTAGCTGTGATGAAAGGATGGACCATTTAGAGACTGCCGTATCCAGGGATCCATCCCATAATCAGCTTCTAAACGCTGACACCATTGCATACACTAGTAAGATTTTGCTGAAAGGACCCAAATATAGCTGTCTCTTGTGAGACGATGCCGGGGCCTAGCAAACACAGGAGTGGATGTTCACAGTCAGCTATTGGATGTATCACAGGGCTCCCAATGGAGAAGCTAGAGAAAGTACCCAAGGAGCTAAAGGGATCTGCAACCCTATTGTTGGAACAACATGATGTACTAACCAGAACCCTGGAGCTCTTGTCTCTAGCTGCATATGTATCGAAAGATGGCCTAGTCGCCCATCAATGGAAAGAGAGGCCCATTGGACTTGCAAACTTTATATGCCCCAATATAGGGGAATGCCAGGGCCAAAAGAATGGGAATGGGTGGGTAGGGAAGTGGGGGGTGCTATGGGGGACTTTTGGGATAGCATTGGAAATGTAATTGAGGAAATATGTAATAAAAATATTAAAAATCAAAAAAAAATAGGACTCCATTTGCCCAAGAATTAAGGCCAAAGGTTGACAAATAAGTTTTCACACAACTAAAAAGGCTATGCACAGCTAAAGACAAAAAATCACCTGGGTGAAGAGGAAGCCCACAGGATGAGGCCCAGGAGAGAGGTATTGCGGGATCCTCTGGTAGTACTATATCCAATTTTCTGAGGAACCTCCAGACTGATTTCCAGAGTGGTTGTACAAGCTTGCAATCCCACCAACAATGGAGGAGTGTTCCTCTTTCTCCACATCCTCGCCAGCATCTGCTGTCACCTGGGCTTTTTATCTTAGCCATTCTGACTGGTGTGAGGTGGAATCTCAGGGTTGTTTTGATTTGCATTTCCCTGATGATTCTCTTTCTCTTTCTCTCTCTTTCTCCATCTCTCTCTTTCAATCAATCAAGCTCGCTCTCTCTCTCCATCTCTCTCTCTCTCTTTGTCTCTCTCTCTCTGCTTGTGTGTGTGTGTGTGTGTGTGTGTGTGTGTGTGTGTGCGCGCACACTTGTGTGCACACGCAAGATGAAAATACAGGTCTAATCTCATTTTTCTATATGTGAACCTACAGGTTTCCTGTCCAACACCTTCCATGACTCCCCAACTCCCTCTAAAACTTATAGCCTTTTTTAATTTATCTGATTAGATAGAGACGTAGACATAGACACAGACACAGACACAGACACAGACACAGACACAGACACAGACACAGACACAGACACAGACACAGACACAGACAGACACAGACACAGACACAGACACAGACACAGACACAGACACAGACACAGACACAGACACAGACACAGACACAGACACAGGCACAGGCACAGGCACAGACACAGACACAGACACAGTCACAGACACAGACACAGACACAGACACAGACACAGACACAGACACAGACACAGACACAGACACAGACACACACACAGACACAGACACAGACACAGACACACACACACACAGACACAGACAGACACAGACACAGGCACAGGCACAGACACAGACACAGACACAGACACAGACACAGACACAGACACAGACACAGACACAGACACACACACACACAGACATAGACACAGATACAACCTGATGAGGCCTAACCACCTGGTATTGGATAACTACTTAGAGGGCTCATTCCTGGGAAGGAATAATTTTCCCTCTCTCAGTATCCCCCTTACAAGTAAACATCTCTATTGGCAGTGTCCTTGTTCAGGTCTTTTTAAGCAGCCATGTTGTTGACATACCATGACTGAGACTGTCCTGCCGTTTACAGGAGACCCAGTCTCACAGCAGATTTTCCTGTCCTCTAGCCCTTACAGTCCTTCTGCCTCTCCTTGGCAGTGTTCACTGAGCCTTGGGTGTAGCGTTATATCATGGATGAGTCACTTGGAACTGAGCACCCCCAAGTCTCTGTGTGTTTACCAGTTGTGGATTTCTGAAATGGTCTCCATACATTGCAAGGAGCAGCTTTAATGAGGGGTGAGAATTACCATTATCTGACGGTATAAAGATAAGTACGTGGAATTCAGAATTCAGGTAGGACTCATGCTGGCTTAGGAGAGTGTCCACTGAAGGGTCTCCTCTAAGACCCACCCTCTCACTAGCCCGTGGTGGTTGGCTAGGTTTCCAGCATCAAGCATGATTGTTGAGTGGGCCTTAAGTCCATTTAGTCAGCCTTTGGTTATGGAAGGTAAAGATCTACTGCATCCTTAGGTATATTTTGCAGTGCCGGTCATTTCTGTGACTCATGGGCATTGCAGCAGGCAGTTCTTAGCAGCTTGCATGGCACATTTGTCTGGACTGCGTGCTTAGCTATGTTCATTGCCACCTATTCGTAATAGACAGGAAATGAAGACAACCCAAAAGCCAACTGGTAAATGGACAATGAAAATGTAGGGTATAGATGCTATGCAATACTAGTCAGGTGTAAGGAAAATGAAATCAGTAGGGACTGGAGAGATTGCTCAGTGGTTAAGAACACTGACTGCTCTTCCAGAGGTCCTGAGTTCAATTCCCAGCAACCACATGGTAGCTCATAACCATCTGTAATGAGACCTGGTGTGTCTGAAGACAGCTACAGTGTACTTGTATACATAAAATGAGTAGATCTTTTTAAAAGAAAGAAATCATAGAATTTATAGGTAAATAGGTGGAACTAGAAAACCCAGGCTCAGAAAGACAAATGCTATGTGAGTTCCCTTTGCTGTGGTTCCTAGCTCTGAATCTTCAGGTCAGAGTGTATGCCCGTGGGTAACCATAGAAATGAAGAAAGTAAACAAGATACAGTGTGAAGGAGCACTCGAGTGGGGACTGGAAGGATATAAAGGATAAAAGGAAACTTTAACTAGAGAGTAAGGCCAAAACAACACAAGAGATAAAGAAGAAAAAAAAATACCACTAAGATGTTTGAAAGACCCATGCAAAATTAGATTATTTTTATCTGTTCGTTTAAATGTTGTGTATGTATATATAGTCTAACTGAAGATACGCTGCTTGAGCTGACAATGATACCCCAAGTGTGATACACTATCCAACAAAGATACCAACACCAGGCACAAAAAGTTCACATTCAAGTTGTTGGTCGGAGGAGTCCAAGAGATGCACAAAACAATATAGGCTGTTGATATTGCTTTTGGTTGCCTCCAAGAGATTGAAAGACACATGCACTTCAACCACAGAGCTCCAGAGAGTCTAGCTGGGTCTGGTCTGAAAGCCTCTTCCCTGAAGACCTTGTTTTAGATGAGGGTTACTGTGAACTAAACAGAACATCAGAGTAATATGCAAGATGAGGCTTGTCAGTACTGTCTTGAAGGACATTGCATGTTGGATAATGAAGGCATTTGTCCTGAAGACTTCTGCAGCCTGCACTCTCTTCCCCACGCTGAACTGAGATATGTTCAGGAAGCAGAGAAGTCACCATGGGATGTTCTCGAAGTAAAGGGGAGATTCCTGGGCATGATCTGACCTTGTGTCCTTGGAGAGGTCCAGGGAACAGTACCAAGACTCCTACTGAGCAGGGAGAGGGACGCTGGCATTTGCTGATAAGAAAGGTCGTCTGCCTTCAAACCTGCAGGCAAGGCCAGGCAAGGGAATATATAAAGGAGAATCTCAGCTCCACTCTCAGCCAAGTCCTTCCTGGCAAGATGAGTCCCACCAGCTTCTTCCTCCTTACATTGCTCCTCGTTCTGGTGACAGAAACAGCTGCAAAGATGCCCCGTGGTGAGTGGCAATCTCGTTCTGTAGGAAAGATGTTTGAGAACAATGTTCTCAAAAGGGTCTGCCCAGAGTCTGCAGAATGCTGTCTCCCCAGGGCTTCTATCCCTGAAGGAAACTGAGTCTTTTCAAGACTTAAACCAGAACCTTATCGTGAATATCCGTGACTTGACAAGCAAATTGTTGGTAGCCGATGGTTGAGGGCTGAGGGGGAATGTTAGCATCTGCATCAGGTAGCATCCTCATTGTCAGGTGTGGAGAGCTGTTTGACAAGTAGATCACTGCAATTTCTAACTAGGCTAAAAAGTCAATGGCTTTATAAACAACAAAACAGCAACAGGGTACATCCCCAACCCAGGCCTAACAACCAGCGCTGCAGGGCAGGCTCTTGATGGAGTCCTGATGCACCACTGGTCCAGAGTACACAGAAAGAGGAATATAGAGAATGAGACATGCTTTTTTCTCAACAGAAAAGTTCTCGCAAGCAATTGAAGAGTTTTCTAGTGCAAGTTCTGAAGTAAGTATAGTGGGGGGTGGGGAGTAGGGGATCAAGTTCTACCCATGACAAACACGGCCAAAGTGAAAACTCATGGTGTCCCTTTAAGGCCAATAGTCCAAAAAGCATTGTCCATGAGGAAGTTTATGAGGAAAAGAAGTTTAAACGGAATATGGTCAATGGGGAAGCTGGGGAAGACAGGAAGAAAGCATCTGCAGGGGAAATAGAGCGGTCTTACTTGCGGAAAAAGGAGAAGCAACGGTTTGCACAAGAAATGGGTAAATAAAATGGCAACTAAGGAACTGAAAACCTGGACAGAAATGATGGTAAGGATCTTAGCAGGTATGGGGGAGGTCAACCCCAGTGTTAGAAGTTGTGGGACCATTGTGGGACTGAGCCCTACTATGCACACCAGGGAGCTGTGGACTACGGCCTTTGAGGAAGTATAGAACGCACCGCAGAGCAGAAACTGGTACCTGAGGTGTGACCGCGTCTTCAATTCCTACCCTTAGTGTGCTCTCAATGTTATTTCACTTGTGCTAGCCAACAAATAAACAATTCTGGATACAAACATCCCCTACAAGCATATCTATCAGGCGATAATACAAGCTTGTTGCTCCTTAGAATTTTGTTTGTCCTAAGTTGACTCATGGAACAGAGTGTTATAGTACTATTCTCTTCCCATGTCCACACGTCCCTGTTAGGATGTATTTATCCCTTTCAAAGACTATAGGTCCAATAATTAGCTTCAGTTTCCCTCTCAATAAAATAAGAAGTATAAAAAAGAAAAGTCCCTATTTGTGACATGCTATTGGAGAATAGCGGTGATAAAAACCACAAGAACAAGGGCACACACACACCCCCACCTTACCTTCTACCTGGCAGTGGCACACCTCACAGTCTGACCCCTCTCTCCCTAGGAGTCACACAGTGTCAATGAAGCTCCTCATGTCCTGAGGATGGAGACTTCCAGGAGGTCCCAGACGCCGTTCACGGATTTCTTTCATTTGGTTCTCAAACTTGTTTGTGAGATTCCTAACCCCGGTGGTTATGAGAAGACCCTCTTTCCAATAAAAAGACAACATTTTGCATCGTTAAATTTTGACTCTTGAAATCTCTTTATGCTGCCAAATTCAGGGACTGGGTGGGATTCCTGGAGTTAACGGTTTCACAATGAAGGAAGTGATCTTCCTGTGTCACCATCGTGAAGAGTATTCAAAACACTTCCCAAGCTCTGGAGAGAGATGCATCACTCAACAGAAGGCACTGGAATTTTATGAGTCACTGTACTCACCGATAACCCTAAATCTCTCCCTTGACACTCTTCCTGATTGAGTATTCAAAGTGGCAACCTAGGAAATGTCTGAAAGCATGTGTACCAATAGACCATGGCAAATTTT
Organism: Mus caroli; assembly: GCF_978045245.1. Lineage (NCBI taxonomy): Eukaryota > Metazoa > Chordata > Mammalia > Rodentia > Muridae > Mus > Mus caroli. Next base: position 15,236,663 of record NW_028227257.1, on the reverse strand, counting down.
GGGTCCACTGGTTCCTCCAGTCCCAGCAGTCCACATCAGCACATCCTTGTACTTGGTCCAACTCTCTTGCTCATGGTAGATAGTCTTTAAAGATTCAATGACCCTAACATAATCTTCAAGGCTTTTCCCCACTTATTCCTCTATAGGTTTCAGTGTCTCTGGTTTTATGTGGAGTTCCTTGATCCACTTAGACTTGAGCTTTGTACAAGGAGATAAGAATGGATCAATTTGCATTCTTCTACATGATAACCGCCAGTTGGGCCAGCACCATTTGTTGAAAATGCTGTCTTTTTTCCACTGGATGGTTTTAGCTCCTTTGTCAAGATCAAGTGACCATAGGTGTGTGGGTTCATTTCTAGGTCTTCAATTCTATTCCATTGATCTACCTGTCTGTTGCTGTACCAGTACCATGCAGTTTTTTTTATCACAATTGCTCTGTAGTACAGCTTGAAGTCAGGCATGGTGATTCCACCAGAGGTACTTTTATTGTTGAGAATAGTTTTTGCTATCCTAGGTTTTTTTTAATTCCAGATAAATTTGCAAATTACCCTTTCTAACTATGTGAAGAATTGAGTTGGAATTTTGTTGGGGATTGCATTGAATCTGTGGATTGCTTTTGGCAAGATAGCCATTTTTACTATATTAATCCTGCCAATCCATGAGCATTGGAGAGCTTTCCATCTTCTGAGATCTTCTTCGATTTCTTTCTTCAGAGACTTGAAGTTCTTATCATACAGATCTTTCACTTTCTTAGAGTCATACCAAGGTATTTTATATTATTTGTGACTATTGTGAAGGGTGTTGTCTCCCATTGGAATGGTCTCACCTACCCTGCATGTGCCCTGGAAATACATTGCTTCTCTGGTTTCACAGTTTATAAATGGAGAGTCCTCTTCATTTATAAACTGCCCATCCGGAGAATACATTAATTTAAAGGGAGTGATGGTTTCATTTCAATCTCAATGTGTAGAGGCTGGGGAGCCACTTCGGATAATTTTAGAATAGATTCAACATGGTTTACATTGGGATAATGCATAATAGTTTAAGGAAGATGGCAAATATGTTCATCTTTGTAGCACTCAGGGTAGGGATATGTGCGAAGAGGGTTCTTTTAAGTACAGCCACTCTCACCCAAGACCTACCCCAACTCTTACTCTCCCATCCTTCCTCTCAAGTTCACTTTTTCTCCTCCTCATCTTCCCCTTCCTCATCTTCTTCTTCATCAGCATCATCACTGTCCTGCTCCTCCCACTCAACAACAATTGAGTCCAATCAGTGTCTCCTGTGTGCATGGTGATGGAGGACATCAGCCTACGGAAGAGCATGACCAACCTATTTCAAGAAATACTGTTGAAGAAAATGGACCCCTTCCCAGGGCGGCCATCAGCAGCCAATGGCTCCTCAGTTAGCTGTGCAACCCCCAAGCCCTATTCCTCTCTGTGCTCTACCGTTGGCTGGTTTGATCTAGTTGGCTTCTACTGGCAAGCACTGCTACCATGAAAACATGAAGCCACTGGTCCTTTCATGTCCAGAAGCTCGACACTATTATTTTATGCTATTATTTTATAGTAATATTCCAGGACCTCTTTCCAAAGCCTCACGCTCTTACCATCTTTCCACCCTCCTCAGTGATGTTTCATGAGGCTTAACAAGAGATGTGTCAGGGAGGGGCAACATTTATGCCCTGGTAAGCCACGGTGAACTTGCTCCCTATAATCAACTCCATATCAACACTTCCCATGCCTTCCAGTGCAAGCCTGTAGCCACTGTAGCCACTGTAGCCACTGCCCCAGCTTTGAATCCTTCTGCTGTGCCCATGTGCTGTGCCCTTTCCCTTCTGGGTCAGCTTGTCCTCTCTGACTTGAAATTTTGACATTCTTAAAGTGTTTCTACTTCCATATTTAGTGCTTGTTTGCATGCCCACACACTAATTCAGACCTTTCTGTTTACAAAAATGTTTGAAATCCACTCATTATATAATACTGGAATATGACAAGCTTATTATATGGAAGATAATGGTATCTCTGCAAATGAAAGTAAAAATGTATGTCATATGTGAAGATAGTAATACATCATGAGCCAATAGAGGTTTGTTTTAAATTAACCTAAATGGGTTATTTTTAATTAGTATTTTAATTATTAAATTTACATGTGTGTGTATGTGAATATTGAGTACATAATTTTACCTCCTAGTATTACTAGATGTTAACCATGAGTGGTCTTAGCATGACTATCTGAGTGCAAGGTAGATTGGTAACCAGTTCCGGCCAAGAGTCATCACCATGGCTTGAGCGGTTTCTCTATTGGTTTCTCTTCAGATGCCTCCTAAGATCGAGAGGTTCCTACTGCAGACAACAGGCCATGTCCTGTTGTGTGATACATTTTGGAACCAGGAATGAAAGGCAGAAAGAAAGTAAATATTTGTATGCCATTGCTACTGGATGCTGACTGCCAGCTGTACACTTCAAGCCTCTGTGAGGAATTCCAGTGACATTTAAGTTTCCTTAATCATGACAGTTAGACCGACGTTCATAATTCTGTTGCAGTTTCAGCCTTCCTCTCCAATATTACTCAGTAATCAGAAGTGAGTTATAAATTGCTGAGATGCCATTAAAAATCCCAGGAAACTTGACATTCTCTAGCATTCTGATGCACCTGAGGCTTAGAGAGAGCAGGGAACTTAGCCTCTTCCTTCCTTGTCCATGGAGAGTACAGATTTGGTCTGCTGTGATTTCCTGAAATCTAGAAGAGAGTCAGAACACAGGGTGCTTTGTAGTAGCAGGGAGGTGGAGACTCGGTGGAGATAAAGGTCATGCCTCCCTGCCCAGGTACACAGTCTCCTAGGTAAGCAAGACCAGGTCCAGATGGGATCCAAAGACAGTGGACATTTGGTCTAAGGCCATGTTTCCCAGAGGCCCTCATAAAACTGGTGATTCTGCCAGAAGTTCTTTTATTGTTGAGAATAGTTTTCACTACCCTGGGCTTTTTGTTATTCCAGATGAGTGTGCAAATTGCCCTTTCAAACTCTGTGAAGAATTGAGTTGGAATTTTGATGGGAATTGCATTGGATCTATAGATTCCATTCGGCAAGATGGCCATTTTTACTGTGTTAATCCTGCCAGTCCATGAGCATGGGAGATCTTTCCATCTTCTGAGATCTTCAATTTCTTTCTTCAGAGACTTGAAGCTCTTGTCATACAGATCTTTCACTTTCTTAGAGTTACACCAAGATATTTTATATTATTTGTGACTATTGTGAAGGGTGTTGTTTCCCCAATTTCTTTCTCAGCCTGTTTACCCTTTGAGTAGAGGAAGGCCACTGATTTGTTTGAGTTAATTTTATATCCAGCCACTTTGCTGAAGCTGTTTATCAGGTTTAGGAATTCTCTGGTGGAATATTTGGGGTCACTTATATATACTATCATTATCATCTGCAAATAGTGATATTTTGACTTCTTCCTTTCCAATTTGTATCCCTTTGGTGTCCTTTTGTTGTCAAATTGTTCTGGCTAGGACTTCAAGTACTATATTGAATAGGTAGGGAGAAAGTGGGCAGCCTTGTCTAGTCCCTGATTTTAGTGGGATTGCTTTGAGTTTCTCTGCATTTAGTTTGATGTTGGCTACTTGTTTGCTGTATATTGCTTTTATTATGTTTAGGTATGGGCCTTGAATTCCTGATCTTTCCAAGACTTTTATCATGAAGGGGTGTTGGATTTTGTCAAATGCTTTCTCAGTATCTAATAATATGATCATGTGGCTTTTTTCTTTGATTTTGCTTATATAGTGGATTATGTTGTTGGGTTTCCATATATTGAACCATCCCTGCATCCCTGGGATGAAGCCTACTTGATGATGATGGATGGTTGTTTTGATGTATTCTTGGATTCAGTTTGCAACAATTTTATTGAGTAATTTTGCATTGATATTCATAAGGGAAATTGGTCTGAAGTTCTCTTTCTTTGTGGGGTCTTTGTGTAGTTTAGGCATCAGAGTAATTGTGGCTTCATAGAATGAATTGGGTAGTGTTCCTTCTTTCATTCTTTGTGGAATAGTTTGAAGAGTATTGGTATTAGGTCTTCTGAGAAAGTCTAATAGAACTCTGCACTAAACCCATCTGGTCCTGGGCTTTTTTGGAGGGGGGGAGACTATTAATGACTGCTTCTATTTCTTTAGGGGTTATGGAACTGTTTAGATGGTTTATCTGATCCTTATTTAACTTTGGTACCTGGTACTGTCTAGAAAAATTTCCATTTCATCCAGATTTTCCAGTTTTGTTGAGTATAGGCTTTTGTAGTAGGATCTGATGATATATATTTTTTTAATATATAGCAGAGGATGGCCTTGTTGGACATCAAGGAGAAGGGAGGCCTTTGGTCCTGTGAAGGCTCAATGCCCCAGTGTAGGGGAATGCCAGGACAGGGAAGCAGGAGTGGGTGGGTTGGTGAGGGGAGTGATATAGGGGGTTTTTGGAGAGGAAACCGGGAAAGGGGATAACATTTGAAATGTAAATAAAGAAAATATCTAATAAAAAATGAAAGGAAAAAAAAAGCCTGAGCTAGACATCTTCTGTAACCAGGCAACTGATACTAGTGAGAAAGGGATCCCAACCCAGCCACAAAACCTTCGACCTATAATCTATTCTGCCTGCAAGATATGCTGTAGTAGTGGAGGCACAGAACTTGTGAGTGTGGCCATGACTGATCTAATTTGAGGGCCATGCCATGAAATGGAGCCAATGTCTGACACTGCCTGGATGTCCATTCCTGGAACTAGAGGTTAGATAGCTCAGAGATCTAGAATAGGGGAAAAAAAGTCAATGAAATGATGTCTAATGATATTCTGCTATATTCATAGATTGGTATCTAGCCCAATCATCATCAGAGATACTTTCTCTGGCAGCTGATTAGAGACAATGCAGAGACCCACAGCCAAACATCAGCCCCCTCTTCTCAGAGTTCAGGGAACCCCATAGAAGAGGGGGAAGAGGCACCAGGACATCAAGGACAGACACTAGGAGAACACAGCTTACAGAAATAACTAATCAGGACCCAGGGTCTTACAGAAGCTGAAGCTGCAGTCACAGAGCCTGCAGGGATCTGTGCTAAGTCATCTGCAAATATGCTATGGTTATTAGTTTGGTGGTTTTGTAGACCTCTTAAGAGTGGGAGTGAGGTATCTCGGACTCTTTTGCTTGCTGATGGAACCCTTTTCCTTTTATGAGTTGCCTCTCTCAAGCCCTGATGTGCCAGTTTGTGCCTAGTCTTATTGTCACTTGTTATGCTGTGTTCAGTGATGTACTTGCAAGGCCTGCACTCTTCTCATGTGAAACAGAGGAGTGGCTCTATAGAAGAGAGGAAGGGACTCGGGGAAGTGCAGGGAGGGAAAAGTGTGGTTGGAAGGCATTGTATGAGAGAAGAATTTGTTTAAATCTAAGTTTTACATTAAACTTGTATCTTACAAACTATGAAGAAGAAGAAGAAGAAGAAGAAGAAGAAGAAGAAGAAGAAGAAGAAGAAGAAGAAGAAGAAGAAGAAGAAGAAGAACAACAAGAAGAACAAGAAGAACAAGAAGAACAAGAAGAACAAGAAGAAGAACAAGAAGAACAAGAAGAACAAGAACAAGAAGAACAAGAACAAGAAGAACAAGAACAAGAAGAACAAGAAGAAGAAGGAGGAGGAGGAAGAGGAGGAGGAGGAGGAGGAGAAGGAGAAGGAGAAGGAGAAGGAGAAGAAGAAGAAGAAGAACAAGAAGAAGAAGGAGGAGGAGGAAGAGGAGGAGGAGGAGGAGGAGGAGGAGGAGAAGGAGAAGGAGAAGAAGAAGAAGAAGAAGAAGAAGAAGAAGAAGAAGAAGAAGAAGAAGAAGAAGAAGAAGAAAGAAAGAAAGAAAGAAAGAAAGAAAGAAAGAAAGAAAGAAAGAAAGAAAGAAAGAAAGAAAGAAAGAAAGAAAGAAAGAAAATGAAAATGTTCTACAGGCTTGAGTATAGCCTAATCTTAGGGAGGACTTTTCTCAATCGAAATTCCCTCCTCTCAAATGACTCTAGCCTATGTTAAATCAACATAAAATTAGCCAATACAAGGCCATGTTACAAAAAGCAATCTACATATTCGATGCAATTTCTATTGAAATTCTAAAACAATTATTCCCAGAAATTGAAAAAAACAGTCAACTTCATATAGAAACACACACACACACAATAGAATAGCTAAAACAATATTGAATAAAAAACAATTTCTGGAGTTATCATCATCCAAGATTTCAAATTTTATTATAAAGCTATAGTAAAAAAAACCAAAAAAACAAAAAACAAAAAAACAGCAGCCAGGCAGTGGTGGTGCACGCCTTTAATCCCAGCACTTGGGAGGCAGAGGCAAGCAGATTTCTGAGTTCAAGGCTAGCCTGGTCTACAGAGTGAGTTCCAAGACAGCCAGGTTTACTCAGAGAAACCCTGTTTTGAAAAAAACAAACAAACAAAAAACCAAAAACAAAACAAAAAATCCAGCATGGTGTTCACATAAAAACAGACATGTTGATAAAATGAATCTAAGTGTAGATCCAGACATAATTTCACAGACCAGCCAACACCTGGTTTTTGAAAGAGAGACCAACGGTACATGGGGAGAAAAGTCAGCATCTTCAACAAATGGGGTTGGTCAGGCTGTGTGGCTGCATGTAGAAAAATGAAAATTAATCCGTATCTATTACCCTGTGCAAAACTCAACCCCAAGGACCTCAACATTAGGCCTGATACCCTGAATCTGATAGAAGAGAAAATGAGGAGTAAGCTTGAACGCGTTGACACAGGAGAAGACTTTCTGAACAGGACGCTGGCAGCTCAGCCACTGAGACCAACAATTAACGAATGGAACCTCGTGAACTGAAAAGCTTCTGTAAAGCAAAGGGCAACATTATTGGAGCGAAGTGGGAGACTAGAAAATGGAAAAAGACATTTACTAGGTATGCATCCGATAGAGGGTTAGTATCTAGACTATATAAAGAACTAAAGAAACCTGAACACCAAGAAAACAAATCAACTAAAAACAGAGTATAGAGGTACACCGGTAATTCTCAAAATAAGAAATCTTGGACACATATCCTAAGGACTTTATCCTACTGCCCAGAGACTTATTCATCCACGTTCACTGCTGCTCTGTTCATAAAAGTCAAATCTGGAAACAGCTAGATGTCTAGCCATTGATAATGGATGATGAAAATGTGGTACATCTACACACTCAAGTATTGTTCAACTAGTAAGAAAAACGAAATTACAAAATTTGCCATAAATGCATAGAGCTAGAAAAAAATCATTCTGAGTAAAATAACCCAGACCAAAAGACAAATATTGTACGTTTTCTATTATATGTGGACTTTGTCTTTTAAGCTTTCAATATGTAGGCTTTAATCCAAAAAGACCACAGACATTAGTTACCTCATAAGGGACCACAGGGAAGGAGGAGACCTTCCAAGGAAGGGGAAATGGAATACAGTGTCCTAAGGAGGTAAGGGGGATCTGAAGAGATGGCTAAGCTGTGGTAGGCAAGACCCACAACCAAAAAGGCAAGACAAGTGGGAAACTGAATGTAAGGGTTAAATGGGGAGGAAGATGAAAGGGCAACGTGAAGAAGGGACTATTGGAAGGGATAATGAACACTAAAGCCTTAGCAAAGCCATATGGAAACCTACTACTGTTGAAGCTTCCAAAATTTATACATGCAGGAAGGAAATTTAAATGAAATCACCATATGTGGTGGTTTGAATACATTTGTCCCAGGGAGTGGCAGTATTTGGATGTGTGGCCTTGTTGGAGCAGGTGTGGCCTTGTTGGAGTAGGAATGTCACTGTGGGCATAGGCTTTAAGATCCTCATCCTAGCTGCCTGGAAGTCAGTCAGATGAAGATGTAGAACTCTCAGCTCCACCTCCACCATGCCTGCCTGGATGCTGCCATGTTCCTGCTTTGATGATAATGGACTGAACCTATGAACCTATAAGCCAACCCCCAATTAAATGCCCTTATAAGAGTTGCTTTGGATGCTCATAGGCATCCATTGGACTGAGAACAGGGTCACCAATGGAGGAGCTAGAGAAAGGACCCAAGGAGCTGAAAGGGTTTGCCAGCCCCATAGGAAGAACAACAATATGAACCAACCAGTACCCCCAGAGCTCCCAAGAACTAAACTACCAACCAAAGAGTACACATGGAGGGACCCATGGCTCCAGCCACATATGTAGTAGAGGATGGCCTTGTCGGGCATCAGTAAGAGGAGAGGCCCTTGGTCCTGTGAAGACTCAATGCCCCAGTGTAGGGGAATGCCAGGACAGGGAAGTGGGTAGGTTAGTGAGCAAGGGAAGGGGAGATGGGATGGGGAGGTTGGAGAGGAAACGAGTAAAGGGGATAACATTTAAAATGTAAATAAAGAAATTATCTAATATATATATATATATATTCTCCATATATTTTTTTTAAATATGAAGAGAGGGAGAAACAGAGACAGAGAGAGACAAAGAGACAGAAAGACAGAGTTGCTTTGGTCATGGTGTCAGTTCACAGCAGTAAAACCCTAACTAAGACACCATATAATGGGGTAAACAATGCCCCAATTAGACATCTTATGCCACCAGATAAATCTTCCGGTGCCAGGAGTAGGTTACATCTTGTTGTTATACACACACACACACAGAGGCATCACAATGACTATTGACTAACCTTCATAACCCAACAGAATGCCCTATTGTTAAAAACACCGCTTACTTACATCATTGAACATGAAGAAATTGGTCTGGTTCCCATCCAGAAGCTTCATCCCTCCTGACTAGTGCTCGTGGTGCTGGAAGGTACTCTGTGCACAACTAGAGGATACATGTCATCATCACCATCACCCAGCTAGACTCTGCAACCTACAACAGAGCCCTGTCTGCAAAACATTCTGATGCAATAGTGGCAGAAATGTATGGTAGTAACCAACCACTTCTGTGGGACTTTAATGCCCACTCCATGAGATGGAACCCACATCTGACACTGCTTAACTGGCCAAGAACCTGGGAACACATAGGCTATGATGGGTCTAGGTGAAAACTTACTACTGTTATTATGCTAAGAGAACATAGCAATAAAGGAGTTCCTGAGGGCATATTACCATACCTATAGACCAGCCCCTCCCTCACTCAGTCCTCATCAGAGAATCTTCTACTTACAGAAGATTAGAACTAAGACAATGACCCACAATTGGACAATGTTCGTATGGTACAAGACTATGGGGCACTAAGCCCTAAATGGGTGTCTTTATCAGAACCCTATGCTCGAGGCTCAGGAATCTATGTTGAAGAAGATGTGGAAAGATTCTAAGAGACAGAGATAATGAATGACTCCAAAGACACTGTCTTCCAAACACAACAGGGTTGGTACACATATGGTCTTGCAGAGACTATAGCAGCATGCACAAGGCCTGCACAGATTCAAGCCAGATGGGGTTCCAGCACGGAGAAGGGAGAGTGGACAGGGGATCCCACCCCTAACCAAAAAGCTGTTTGCAATTGGTACCTGGTTATAAAGGGAAAACCAGTTTTCTGTAATGAGGTGTAATTGGCTATAGCAACCACAGTCTAGAGCAGATCCCTTATTTAGGACAGTTTGTCAACAGTAAAACTCCAGTAAAACACACAGTGTGTGTGTGTGTGTGTGTGTGTGTGTGTGTGTGTGTGTGTGTGTTGATACATTCATTTGGTTTTTAGTATTTTTTGTGTTGGGGGGTCTATTTTGTGATTTTGTTTTTGTTTTTGTTTTTTTTTTTTCTGAGAAAAAAAGGGAGAAAGAGAACTAGGAGAGACAGACAGACAGACAGACAGACAGAACCAGAAGTTGGGTGGATAAGAAGGTGAGATGGATTTGGAAAGACATAGAGGAGGAAAAGGAATATAATCAAAATACATTGTATGAAAAATAATTTTACCTAATAAAAAAAGTAAAAAAAGAAAGAAAAAAAGAAAAAAATTAAATAATTCTCATGAAATATATATATAATATACATGTATGTATATATACATGTATGTACATACAAATATGTATAACCTAATATATATATACATGTATGTACATACAAATATGTATAACCTAATAAATCTAGTGGTGTTGCTCATATATATGTGTCTATTTATGGCTGAACACCTTGGATTGTGTAACCTCTCAGGGATCTTGTGCATAGGGAAAAAGCTGGCTCTCCCTCTCTCAGCAGGTTTTGATTGTCTTCCTCTAGCATGGAACTTCATGAAATCTTCCTCATTCGTGTTGTGCTGGTGACAGCTGCTAGAATTACGCAGGTCTTGTTTAGGCAGCCACAATGTCCTGATTTCACGGACACAATCTCCCTGTCATATCTAAAAGACACTTTCTTGTTGGGAAAAAAATAAGGGGGGGGCTCTGGGGAGGCCCTGGGGAAGAAGGGGAAGGAAAGGGCACTGGCTTTAACTACATAGTACACTGGCTCAGCACTCCTGGTGCTGACAGTCAAACTGTGTGCCATTACTTGTTTTCAAAACAATTATACAGCAAGTTTTACTTATGCACCCAACTGGAACCAATAGAAGCATCTGCTTATATGTGTTTGTCTCCACCTCCTGGGTTGCTGCTCCTGGGTTACTGGCTCTTGCTCTCCTTCTGATGAAGGCTTATTTTAATGAGTTCTTTATCAATATTCCAGCATAACACTGTGTTCTGCAATTTCTGGACCTTTTTTTTGTTGTTGTTTTTTTTCAAATACGTTCCCTGGATTTTATCTGAGCCTTTTGCACAGTAGATAACATAACAGATTAATTCTTTAATCTGAAAATGCAATTAAGCCTATCAGGTACACACTTTAACAATCTGTCTCTGCATGGAGCAGATCCTGGAGGTTTTCCAAAAGAAAAGAAGGAAGAGGAGGAGGGGGAGAAGGGGGGGGTAGAGTGGAGGTATGCAGGCCCAAGAAACAATGTCATATCGGGAGGGTTCCAGTGTGATCTCCTAAGAGCTCTGCTGGAGGAGGAATCAGTACCCTAAGAAAGAGAGAACCATCATAGCAGGGCCACATAAGGGCCACAGTCAATGATACGTTACTTTCATTTGTTTTCTTTTCCTAAAGCCACGCTTCTCCTTTCTTTCCCCTCACCTTGAACACCACGTTCCCTTAGCAGATTCGAATTTAGGATGAGAGAAAAGGAAATAAACTCTACGGTCTCTTCCCTTCAGAAGAGCTCCTGTTGAGGCCACACCCAGGCCCCTTGCAGGGATGGTCTTCCCTTCTCCCCTGTTGTGCCCACAGCACGGACTCCATACCTAGATGGAAAGACACGGCAGCCTGAAAGCTTCAGGGTGGGCACCTGACTACAGAAATGCAGACTTCCACACAAGTGTGAAATCCTCACTTTGATTCCAACTTACATATTTCACTCACTTTAGACCGTGTGGAGAACATTCTCAAGAAAACATTGTAAGGGCAGCTGGTTGAAGCCATCATGGGGAGTTCTCCCCCTCACAAAATATGCTCTTCAGAAACTAGGGATGGGGTGGGGACCATTGTGTGAGGAGTAGTAATGAAGGAAAGACGGGAGAAATGAGAAATACCTGGGGGGGGGCTCTAACTAGGGAGGAGGGAGGAGATGCATACAGCAGAGGTGGGGTGAGGGTAATGTAAGTGTAAAGGTGTTTGAAAAGCTCTTAAAGAACTATACTGTTAATGATCGATGTAAAAAGTCATGTGACTCGGTGTATAAATGCAGATATACACTCTAAATGGAATCTTCTGACAGTTGTCCCCAAAAGCCATACACTGCTTAACAAAGAACTCCAACACCAGTCAGGAGAAACTTTCTTTTGACTTCTTGATCAGGGCTGTCCAAGGAACTCCCTAAACATTATAGGGTCTCGCTGCTGTCTTTGGTTTCTCCCAGACACTTGGAAGGTCAATCGCTATCGCTGAAGACAACACACATTTCAGACACGGGGCTTAAAATCCCCTGAGCTGGAACTGACCCGAAAGCCTCCTTCCTGAGGTCAAGTTTTCATGGTATGAAAGTGTCATGCAAGCTTCCAAAGGAATGAGGCAAAAAAAAAAAAAACAAAAAACAAAAAACAAAAAAACAGTCTTACCCAGGATGGTGATGTGTATTAACCACCACAATGACCAGAAGGCAAGATTACCCTAAGGGCAGGAGAGCATCCATAACTGGGCAGTCACCAAAGGCTATCTAACTGGACTCAAGACCCACTCAACTAGACAGAATCACGACTCATACCAGAAACTTAGAGTCCTTACCCCACTCAAGGAAACTTCTCTTTGCAACAGACAGAGAACATTCCAAAAAACCACAACTACCCAGAATGCAAGTGGGGAGCCCAGTCCCTACTGATGCCTACAGCGCAACCCTTACACCCAAGCTCCAGTATCACTTTGGAAGAGTTGGCAGGAAGATTGTAAGACACAAATACACAGAGCGTTTGCTGTGAGCTTGCATCTTCTAGAGATGTCAGAAGCTACCCCCACACAGTCTCATGAGCACGTCGACCTAAGCGTGAGCTGAACAGCACAAAAACGGTAGGCATACCAAAGTGGACAGGGGAAAGGCCGTGAGGCCCCAACCCTAGACAAAGAACCTCAGGCATGCAAGGAGTACTAGGACCCGGAGAAATCGTTTTCCTCAGGGAAAAGCATCCTAGTTGCTTATGCAATGCTAAGTGCTCAGAACTGGAAAGATATACATACTAGTAACATCATAGAGGCTGGACAGGTTGTAGTAGCGTATTTAGGGACATGGATATAATGACAATTAATGAATAAATAGGCCATGTAATTGAGAGAGAGCAAGAAAGATATATGAGAAGCCTTGGAGGAAGGAAAGGGAAGTGGGACATGAGGTAATTATATCAGAGTCTCAGAAAAATCATTTATAAGAGAGATCAATGGAGTAAAAAGAATAGTATTTAGAAACCAAACTTCCAAAAAAATTTTTTTAAATTATGCTATTGTTACACATACAGCTTACCACCTAAATCTTACTGATCTATAGGTATATGGAAATAACTATAATATTACATGTAAAAAGCAAGCAAACAAACAAACAAAAACAGGCCGAGCAAACCATTGGAGCACGCCAGTAAGCAGTGGTACACAGCATCTGCTTCACTTCTTGTCGCTAGGTGACTACTAGAGTTTCTGTTCTCATATCGTTCATTATAGAGTGTAAGGTAAAAGATGAAATAAACCCTTTCCTTCCCCCAGGTCTCTCTCTCTCTCTCTCACACACACACACACACACACACACACACACACACACACTCACACAAACACACACACACACACACACAATTCTGCAGGTAGATGTCACGATGAAAACCTGTGAAGGAATCAGCCAGCATTCTTTCTTGCATTCCCAATACTCATTCCCCTGGTCATTCACAATAGCAGAGTCTCCACTCCTCTTCAAACGTCTCAACCTCTCTCCTCATACTCCAGGGAGCAGATCTTTTCCTCTCCCTCCACCACACATGCAAACATTTGAGAAGAGCATTGCTGTCCATCCTCCAGCTAAAAACACAACAAAACCTACTGGTCTGCTGACATCAAGGTTAGTAGAATTCACTGAACATGTAAGAAAGCGACAGTTCCTGGGTTGAGCCAACATTAAGTGTGGAAGAACACTGGACACATGTCAATAATTAGAATTATAAATTTCATGTCTACATTCAGTGTTCGTGTCTCTCCTTTTTTTTTTCTTTTTATCTACTTATTTTTATGAGTCCATTCTGCAGTGTTCAGGACTAAAGGAAAGACCCCACTACTGTAAGATGAAGGCTCTGTTAGGGAGATCCTCTAGGGGCTGTTCAAACTCCCTTTCTTTGGGTACTTCTTAGCACCATCTCTCCCTGGGTCCTTCCACCCCTATGTTCACCCCTTTTCAAATAGAAGCTCTGTGCATGAGGGCTGTTCTGAGAACACAAGCTCAGGGCAGTGTCTGTGACTGATTTCAGTGATGCTGTGTTGGAAGAGCTATCGTGCTAGGGAATGAAGGCCTGATCAAGTCCTGAAGACTTCTGCAGCCTGCACTCTCTTCCCCACGCTGAACTGAGATATGTTCAGGAAGCAGAGAAGTCACCATGGGATGTTCTCAAAGTAAAAGGGGAGATTCCTGGGCATGATCTGACCTTGTGTCCTTGGAGAGGTCCAGGGAACAGTACCAAGACTCCTACTGAGCGGGGAGAGGGAAGCTGGCATTTGCTGATAAGAAAGGTCGTCTGCCTTCAAACCTGCAGGCAAGGCCAGGCAAGGGAATATATAAAGGAGAATCTCAGCTCCACTCTCAGCCAAGTCCTTCCTGGCAAGATGAGTCCCACCAGCTTCTTCCTCTTTACATTGCTCCTCGTTCTGGTGACAGAAGCAAGGGGGGCCCGTGGTGAGTGGCAATTTCGTTCGGTAGGAAAGATGTTTGAGAACAATGTTCTCAAAAGGGTCTGCCCAGAGTCTGCAGAATGCTGTCTCCCCAGGGCTTCTATCCCTGAAGGAAACTGAGTCTTTTCAAGACTTAAACCAGAACCTTACCGTGAATACCTGTGACTTGACAAGCAAATTGTTGGTAGCCAATGGTTGAGGGCTGAGGGGGAATGTTAGCATCTGCATCAGGTAGCATCCTCATTGTCAGGTGAGAAGGGCTGTTTGACAAGTAGATTGTTGCGGCCTGCCCGCAGTCCACAACACGAACGGTTCAACTGAGAATGGCAGTTCGCTGAAAAGAGAGGAATCTAGACGGGGCGGAAGAAAGAATGGAGCTAAGACAAATCCTGATCAAAGCTCAATTTTACTATTTTCAGACACCCAGTTATAAAGGAAGGGGGAGGGAACCCAACTTCCCGCCAAGTAACTCAGGGTCCAGTAGCAGGACGAACACATGTGTGCCTCCAGGCAGCAAAGGCAGGTTCCAGCAGTAGGTAGGCGTGACAGGACGAATGAGCCGGTAGCTCCACCTTTGAGCAAGCAAGTTCCAGGCTGGGGGAAGGGAGGCCACAGTAGATCACTGCAATTTCTAACTAGGCTAAAAAGTCAATGCTTTATAAACAACAAAACAGCAACAGGGTACATCCCCAACCCAGGCCCACAACCAGTGCTGCATGGCAGGCCCTTGACAGAGTCCTGATGCACCACTGACCCAGAGTACACAGAAAGATGGACATAGAGAATGAGACACGCTTTTCTCTCAACAGAAAGGTTCTCGCAGTCTTTGGAAGACCCTTCTAGTAGTCACATGGGTATAAAGATTCGGGCGGGAGGCAGCGGATCAGGTTCTGCCATGGAGGAATACAGCGTAAGTGAGAACTCTTGGAGTAAGTTTAAATCAAAGCGTCCGAGCAGCATCAGCAGCGAGAGCTTCCACGAGGAAAGCAGTAGCAGCAGCGAAATAAGTAGTTCCGGCCGCCATTTCGGTCTCAAAATGAGAGGATCTCAAGCAGGAGGAGGAATGAGTTCCTTTAAAACCAGGGTCAAGAGCCGGATAAGCAAATAACGTGTTCCCTGGCCATCTGAAGACTAGAGCCAGTATGCAGGTAAGTGGATCACCGGGGTGAGGGGTTAGAAGCTATGCATACCTATTCCCTGGGGGCATTGTGGGATTCTGCACACCCGGAACGTTGCTGTGTGGGGAAGCAGGGAGAGCCCCTGGCAGAGCACACAATGATGCCTGAGCTGTGACTGTCCTGAGGTCCTAGCCTCAGTGCGTGTCATCCCCAGGGTTCTGCGCAGTCTAGCGAGCGATCAAATCAAGCACGCACCACCTGGGCAAAGCCTATGTGCGAGCTTATAATGGAATCTTGTCGCCTCTTGTGCTACGCTTGGTGGAAGTTCATTTCATGGTTATGGTAGTACCAAATGTTGTGGTCTGTGGCATCTCCTCATGTCTACACAGCGCTGTTAGGAGCAGTGATCTCTTCCCAGGGCTATGGCTTCCAAGAATTACCTTTCTCTCCCTTGTCAACAAAAGAAAGAGAAATGTTTCTGCTTGTGACACACCAGAGATGAAATATAGCAGTGGCCTGCAGTAAAGGGAGCCACAGAGCCCAGGGACCTGCACCATGTCACCCCTCCACTTTTCCCTGTCCTCCCTCACAGGTTGTCCTTGTTCCCTAGGTGTCACTGAACTGAGAGAAGCCGGTGATGTCTTCAGGATTCACGCTTCCATGGGGCCTAGAAACAGCCCGGGCCTCCCACGTCCTCCTTGTGTTTGTTTTCTTAAAGATTCCTAAACCTGACAATGTTCAAATTCCACCTTTTCAATAAAAAGATACTATTCTGCATCATTATCTCCTGAAATCTCTTGCTTCTGCAGCACAGGGGCTGGGTGGGATTCCTAAAATGACCAGTTCTGCAATTAACAGAAGTGCCCTTCCTTCTTGTGCCAGTAGAGTGAATTGTATTTAGAGACACATTTCCTAGACACTGGATAGAAACTCGTTATTCAGTAGGAGGCAGGGTAACTCTGCCGGTCACTGCGTGTACCACTAATGCTAAGCCTCTTCTTAGTGGAGCTTCACACTGGTAACCTAGGAAATGCCAGAGAAGAGATGTCCCTACAGAAAATGAAAATATCTCATCTTCCACTGCCTCCAGCTCCACCAGACCACAGTAGCCCATCATAATATCGAGTCCTTTAAGTTTCAATTTCCTTAAGTGCAGTACATCAAGTACCTACCACTTATGTATTGACTCAGTGCTAAACAATGTAATCTGGGAAGAAACACAACAGAGGTCCAGCTATGGTGGGAGAGAGAGATGTCTTCAAAGCACAAAACCTGATGCCCATATGCCTATCTTTGAGTATTTAAGGGTCCCCCTTTCAGCTGCTCTGTCACCAGAATGAGGAGCAATGTAAGGAGGGAGACACTGGTGGGACTCATCATGCCAGGAAGGGTCTTGGCTGAGAGTGGAGCTGAGGTTCTCCATAAAGGAGAATGTTTCCTTGCCTGGCCTTGCCTGCAGGTTTGAAGGCAGACGACCTTTCTTATCAGCAAATGCCAGCTTCCCTCTCCCTGCTCAGTAGGAGTCTTGGTACTGTTCCCTGGACCTCTCCAAGGACACAAGGTCAGATCATGCCCAGGAATCTCCCCTTTTACTTTGAGAACATCCCATGGTGACTTCTCTGCTTCCTGAACATATCTCAGTTCAGAGTGGGGAAGAGACTGCAGGCTGCAGAAGTCTTCAGGACTTGATCAGGCCTTCATTCCCTAGCACGATAGCTCTTCCAACACAGCATCACTGAAATCAGTCACAGACACTGCCCTGAGCTTATGTTCTCAGAACAGCCCTCATGCACAGAGCTTCTATTTGAAAAGGGGTGAACATAGGGGTGGAAGGACCCAGGGAGAGATGGTGCTAAGAAGTACCCAAAGAGAGGGAGTTTGAACAGCCCCTAGAGGATCTCCCTAACAGAGCCTTCATCTTACAGTAGTGGGTCTTTACTTTAGTCCTGAACACTGCAGAATGGACTCAAAAAAATAAAAAATTAAAAAGTGCTGAGGTTCTGCCCCATCAGCATCCGGTACTGAGGTGGAATGGAGACCAAAGGCTGAGGACTTCTGGTCTTTAATTCTCTCTTACTGTTCTGAAGCTGATGGCTTCTGGCAATTTCTCTCTCTGTATTTCTCTGTCTCTGTCTCTCTGTGTCTCTCTGTGTGTCTTTCTCTCTCTGTGTCTCTCTCTGTCTCTGTCTCTATCCCCCCCCCCCAGGCCAAAAGCTGATGGCTTCTGGCTATTAACTTCTGTTGATAGCAGCAGGAAATTAAAAAAAGAAACTACTTAGGCCAGGCGGTGGTGGTACAAGCCTTTGATCCCAGCACTTGGGAGGCAGAGGCAGATGGATTTCTGAGTTCGAGGCCAGCCTGCTCTACAGAGTGAGTTCCAGGACAGCCAGGGCTACACAGAGAAACCTTGGACTTCTTTCCCTTTGACTCATGAGCCAGGGAACAGGCTCCATGAAAGTTTGTCTTCATATTGATCTGCAGGAAATTTGGCCAGTAGGCTATCACCCAGAAAATCTTCACACCAGGCTATGGGCAATGAGAGTCTCCCAGTGTCCACTCATACCAAGGCACATAAATGAGGAGTATGGCAATGACAAACACAAGAAAGCACATCAGTAGCAAGGAACAATCCTGAAACAAAGTTCCTGGGACTATGCCTCACCAGAGCGCACTCATCACAGCTGAGTAAGAGGATGGGCCCTCTCCAGGGAGCTCACTGGCCCACTACAGCTTTTCCTGCGTGGTGTCTGCCAAAGTAGATAAAAAGAAAAAAGTAGAGATACACCAATATTGAATGCAGACCTGAAGTTTATAATTCTAATCATTCACATGTGCCCAATGCTCTTCAGCACTTGATGTTGGCTCAACCCAGGAACTGTCGCTTTCTTACATGTTCAGTGAATTCTACTAACCTTGATGTCAGCAGACCAGTAGGTTTTGTTGTGTTTTTAGCTGGAGGATGGACAGCAATGCTCTTCTCAAATGTTTGCATGTGTGGTGGAGGGAGAGGAAAAGATCTGCTCCCTGGAGTATGAGGAGAGAGGTTGAGATGTTTGAAGAGGAGTGGAGACTCTGCTATTGTGAATGACCAGGGGAATGAGTATTGGGAATGCAAGAAAGAATGCTGGCTGATTCCTTCATCGGTTCTCATCATGACTTCTCATCATGATATCTACCCGAAGAAGAGAGAGAGATAGAGACAGAGACAGAGACAGAGACAGAAACAGGCAGAGAGACAGAAACAGGCAGAGAGACAGAGACAAAGACAGAAAGAGAGGTAGAGAGAAACAGAGAATAAGATAGAGAGAGAGAGTTCTTTTACCTTACAATCTATACTGAAAGATATGAGAACAGAAACTCCAATAGGCACCTAAATGCAAGAACTGAAGCAGAGGCCATGGAGGAACACTGCTTACTGGCTTGTTCCCATGGCTTGTTCAGTCTGCTTTTTCTTGTTGTTAGGGTTTTTTTTTTCCCCATGTAACATCATTATTATTTAAATATACCTAAAGATAGGTGAAAAGTAGGTAGCAGGCTATATTTCCAACAATAACACGTGCATAACTAAAATACTTTATATTTCTCCTGTAATGTTGATTTCTGTAGACTGTATGTTTTTATTCACTACATTTTACTTCCCTTACAAATTATTATTTATTATTTTAAGACTATACAATTTTTCTCTTCCCTTTTCTCCCTCTGATCCTCCAATATATTCCTCCTTGCTCTCCTTCAGATTCACAGATTGCCTTTTCATTAATTTTTGTTACATTAATTAATTATATGTATATGCATATACATATATAGTCCTTAATACACAAATACAATCTGCTCAGTCTATATAAAGTCACTTGTATGTACATTTTCAGGGCTGACTATTTAAAATTGGATAACTAGTTGGCGTGTTCTTTCCTACGGAAGGATGTCTTTAGTCGCAGCACACTTAGTTGATGATGGTTCTTTGTATAGGCCCGAGGCTTCCTGGACCTTCCAAACTAACGTCTATTGTAGTTGTCTTTGTTAAAGTTATCTTTAGGCAGCCATGTTGGTGAGATTTTATGAGTGTAGCTTCTGGCATTACTAGAAGACACAGCAAAGTCCCCGATCCTCCAGTTCTTAAAATCCTTTTGCCCCTCTTCCATAGTGTTTCCTGAATCTTAGATGTGAGAAGTGTTTTTTAGATGCACCCATTGGGACTGGGCTCCACAACTCCGCATTTTGATTGGTTGTGGGTTTCTGTAATGGTCTCCATATATCTCAAAGAGAAGTTTCTTTGCTATGGGGAGAGGGCTATATAGTGGGCATAAGGACAAATATTTAGAGTGTAGTTAGAGATTACGCAGGTTTAATACAGTGGCAGGGGTAGTTCTCCTCCATGATCCATGACATCACTAGTCCTGGGGAGTTGGTTGCATTTCCAGTACCAGGCATGGTTTCCTTCTATTTGGTTCTCCAGACCAACTAGGAAAGAGTTGGTTACCACCAAGGTATGTGTGCCACTGTGCACCCTTAGGATTCCCATGTCATGCAGACAGTGGTTGTGGCTCACAGGCATCGTAGCTGGGTCCAGCTGTTGGTTGCTTACCTCCTTAGGAAATTTGCATGGTGCCTCTGTTACCATGAAATCTAGTCCTCAGAAAGGAGGCATTTAGGTCAGTTCCAGCTCAAGAGAGACAGAGGAAGAGGGAGAGGGAGAGGGGGAGGGGAGGGAGAGGGAGAGGGAGAGAGAGAGTTTTATTATAGAGATTTCTATGGGGTTAGTAGCTAATAGCAGTATAATTCCTTGTGACTTTTATGACTTCTTCAGCCATCTTTATTTCTGTTTTACCCGCCTCTATTCTTTTTCTATATTTCTCTCCCTCCCTATTCCCAAATTATAGGTCCCCTCTTTTTTCCCACTTCACCAAAATATTGACTCCTGTATTCCTTTAAGTTTGATTTGCTGGATATAATCTTTTAGGCTGTTTATATCATGGAAAGTTTTCTTTCTTCTCAATTATGGCATATAGTTTTGTTGGGTATATTTGTAGGCTTATATTTTACAAAACCTACTTTAATAAGTGTACTTCAATGCTTTAACCTCCCTCCACCAGAGGTAGTGGAAAGGAAAGGTTAATAGGGCAAAAGAGGATGTGGACCTGTTTAGAAATATTTCTTTGGGGGCAAATCCAATCTGCATTGTCAGGATAGCAGCAGTTCAGGTCACACAAACCAGCAACAGTAGCACAATCTACTTGCAAACACCATTTACACATCAGCAATGGCAGCTTAATCCAGAAGAAACCCAAGGCTCTGCCAGTCCTCCCAAGTCTGGAGAAGTGGCAAGAAGTCACTAGAACCTAAGTTTTTGGTGCATTTCTCTCCACGGAGTCATAAAAACAATGATCAATGAAGAAGGCCAGGCAAGCCAATGCCACAGCATTGACAACAAAGATCAGCAAAGCTCAACAAGGACCAGCAGAGTGTCAAGGTGAACCAATACCACACAGCCCCGACCACTGTCTGTTAGAGTATATTTCTACCCTTGCCAAACATTACATGTTCTCTCAAGCATCTGCTCTGGCAAAACATCACATGCCCATTTTCCAGGTGGCTTCCAGAAAACACCGCGTGTCTGTTCTCAGCAAAACATCCTCCCACATGTCTGCTTCAGCAAAAACATCCTCTTATGAAACAGTTTCCAGGAAAACATCACATGACACAACTGAGTCTCCAAAGAAACCAGACATTTCCACTTCATATATTAATCTAGGCTGTCTATTGTAGCCGTCTAAGACTTGGAATGCATTGCTCCAGGATCTTCTGGCTTCCAATGTTTCCACTGAGAAATCAACTGTTATTGCGATGGATGTTCATTTACATGTGACTTTTGGGTTTTCTCTTGCCACATTCAATGCACTTTCTTTGTTATGGATACCCTATGTTTTAACTATGACATGCTGTGGAGATTTTGTTTTCTGGTCTTGTCTACTTGGTGTTATGTGCTTCTTGTGTCTAGAGGGATGTGACATTCTTTAGCTTAGGGAAGTTTTCTTCTATGATCTTGTTGAAAATCTGGTCTGTGCCATTGACAAGATTCTTCTCCCTTATCTATGCCTATAATTGGAAGATTTTTGTTAACATAGCCCACATTTCCTGTATGTTCTTTGCCTGTTTGTTTGCTGTTTGTTTTGTTTTTAAATATGCCTTGCTTCTTTGTTCTAGATCTTCTCCTTTATCTCTGAGTGCTGATATTCTATTTTCTGCTTGACTCATTCTGCTTATAAGATCTTTCTTTGAGTTTTCTAGTTGAATTATTGGTTTTTATCAATTCTATCCTTGTTATGGCTTGACTCATTTTCAATGTGTTTATCTCCTGATTGAATTCTGAGCAGAATCCTAGTAGTAGACCATAGCATAGGCAGGGGTGGACAGACAAAGCTGTGGCACTGGATGTGAGACCCCAGCTAGATCTGGTGGACTAGAAAGAAGCTATAGAAAAGGAGGTTCAGGGAGATTCACCTCGACAGATCCTGGAGAGGGATGTGGAAAATCTGGTTGAGTGTCTCATGCTTTGTTTTTTAATTCACCGGGTTTTCCCCCATTGTATTAGTCAGGAGTCTCTAGTCACAGAACTTATGGGATGTTCCTATATTATTAAGGGAACTTATTGTAATGACTTACAGCCCATACTCTAACTAACCCAACAATGGGTAGCTGTTGAAGGGAAGTCCAGAAATCTAGTAGTTGTTCAGTCCCACATGGCTAGGTTTTTCAGCTGGTCTTCTATACGCTGGAATCTTGAAGACGTAGGAGACGTAGGTTCCAACAGATGTGCTGGCAAGTAAGTGCAAGCAGGTTAAAAATAAATAAATAAAAGAATGAGCCTTCCTTCTTCCATCATCCTTATGAAGGCCTCCAGCAGATGTGTGACTCAGATTAATGGTGTGTACCACCAATACCTGGATTTGGAACTTGCTTTGTCCCAGGCTGACCTTGAACTCAGAGATCTGCTTGTCTCAGTCTCCTAGGATTAAAGTCCTGTACTATCTTGCCTGGGCCTAAGCTTTTCAAGGCCACTGTACCTCAAGATCTCCATATCAAGATTTGGGTCAGAAGCTTGTGTCCTCCAGCCTCAGGATCTGGATCACAGGCGTGCTTTCCATTTATGGACTGAAGTTCATTCCAGATGTAGTCAGGTTGACAACGAGGACCAGCCACCACACCCATGCTGATCTCCTTGAAGGGTTTAGAAAATCTCCCTAATCTTATAGCTGGACAGTGGTGGCACACACCTTTAGTGTCAGCACTCAGGAGGCAGAAGCAGGTGGATCTCTGAGTTTGAGGCTAGCCTCGTCTACAGAGTGAGTTACAGGACAGCTAGGGTTACACAAAGAAACCTATTTGAAAAAACAAATCATGAACAGCAATGGAAATGAGAAGAGGCAGATGCAGAAGGAATAGGAGTAACCTTATACTGATATGATGTACTAATACACTGAGTACGAAGTACCCAGGATAATGAGACCCATCGAGGCAGATGGTAGAAAGTGTTTATGGGGGTCTGGATGAGACAGAAAGGGTGTGTTAAGTTCTTGGATAGTACTGGGTTGTAATAATGAAATATCTGTTAATGAACAGTGGCATATGAATCTGCTTAACAACACTAGGTTGGAAAGTGAAAACTGATTACTATGGTAAAATTTGTCCCACACATACTACAAAGGAAAGAAGGAAAGAATAGAAGGAAGGAAGGAAGGAAGGAAGGAAGGGAGGGAGGGAGGGAGGGAGGGAGGGAGGGAGGGAGGGAGGAAGGAAGGAAGGAAGGAAGGAAGGAAGGAAGGAAGGAAGGAAGGAAGGAAGGAAGGAAGGAAACTATTCTCGGGTATCTCTAGTGAACTTAGATGTAAATATTCCACACACACAAAAAAGTGTGTATCAAATCCAAGAACTCATCAAATAAATCTATTATCCACCGTGACCAAGTGGCTTAATTCTAGAGATTCAGGGAAGGCTCAATATGTGTAAATCAATAGACCACATAAATAGACTAAAGGATAGAAACCACCTGACCATGTCATTAGATGCAGAATATAGGGAAGACACAATTACAAAGAAAGCCCACTGTTGGTGACTCAGGAGCAATGAACAGTAGACACAGGCGGTAGGAAGCATGGGTGTCTGTAGGGCATTTACAGTCAGGAGAGAACAGATAAATACACAGAAGGAGAAGAATGTCCCTGTGGCTGTAAATTATCACTTCATCTACAGAGACAGCAAGTGTCAGGACTCATGGGACACAGATCACTATTAGAGCCCTCATATTCCAATCTGGAATGGCTAACCCAGCTGGAACCAACCCCAGACCCTTTACAGGACACATGCCACTAAAGTCCTCCTTCCGTAGGAATCATCTTCCTGAGTGAAGTCTGTAATACTTTCAAGATACATGCTCCCAGATCTTTGCTCCATGAGCAACAACTCCTATTCACAACTGCTTTCCTTGGAATTTCTAAACTTCCTCATATACTTGGTCTCCAATAAAGAAATATCTTCCTGCATGAACTTCGCTGATCTATAGTTTCCTCCACCCTCTATGCTGGTTCAGTATCCAAAGAAGATTCCAGAAAAAGCCAGTCCTCCAGAAACATAAACCAGCATAGAGAAATAAAAATCACTGGCCTAGGGGTAAAAGTTTGTATTCCAGCTCAATGCACCACAGAAACATGTCTATCTTCAATGTAACCTTTTTTAAAAGTCAAGATGAAGTCCTCTGTTCCTACATGGAAATGCTAATATATTAATAATGGACCTTACTTTATAGATGCTGGATGAATCAATTCTGTGATTCTACAGGTAGGATCTGAGCCAAAAAAATTAAAAAGTTACTTAGCTGTGCTTGTTTGATGAGAATGGTGTCCCATAAGCTCATACATTTGCCTGTTTGACCCCGGTTGATAAACTGGCTCAGAATCATTGGGAGGTGTGGCCTTGTTGGAGGAGGTGTGGACTTGTTGGAGAAAGTGTGTAACTAGGGGTGGGCTTTGAGGTTTCAAAAGCCCATGCCAGACCCAGTCTCTGTGTCTGTCTCTCTCTCTCTCTCTCTCTCTCCCTCCTTACCAACCCCTTCCCCCATTTGTAAAGCTCTCAGCTACTGCTCCAGCACCATCTCTGTCTGCTTTCCACAATGGTGATCAGGGACTAAACCTCTGAAACTCTAAGGCTTTCTTTTGTAAAAGTTGCCGTGGTATTGGTGTCTCTTCACAGCCATGGGACAGAGACCAAGACATTAGTGCAGAAAATATCTGATGCTGGAGGAGAAAAAGAATCGTGACTCTGAATGTGAGAAATGACAGAAACCTTGTCCTTATCAAAATAGCTGAGAGAAAGATGCTCAGAGCCCAGAGACAATTACCACATTGATTATAGAAGGTGTGTCCATCTCTTTAGTTACAAACATTAGGTTTATTCTTTACTATGGGCTCAGATGTGTTGTCTACTCTCTCTGCATCTCCAGTGAATACAGCCATGATGCAACATGAATTTTTTTCTATTCAGAAAATAATTGACTCTTCCCAACTCTGGATATTTTTAGAACATGTGTCCATATTTCCTTACAATTTTTCCTGTTGAAATGGACATATCTTACATCATTTACAACATTAATATTCTCATGTTATATTAACTCTATGATAGCATAGTTCATATACAGAAAAGAGATATTTGATTCAGGCTGACTATGTCGTAACTAATATAACGCTACTTCGAAAATAAAAAATGAACCAGGCATAGTGATGCGTGTGTATAATCCCAGGAATTAGAAAGCAGATGTAGTGGGATACAGATGAATTCAATGTTACCTTCGGCGACACTGTTGTGAAACAGAGCTAAGCAGACTCCATCAAAGCCAGAGTGACCTGAGAACACCTGTGCCAGCCAGTGATGGACCCTGGAGCAAGAGATTGCTCCCAGAGGAGGCCTCTGTGGGGCCGAAGGACAAGATCTACTGAATGAATCACATTCAGAACTAGGAAAGCAGTATAGTAGAAGCAAGACAATGTCACCATGTCTACTCTGTCAAATGACATTCCACCCAGCTTTTGGTCTTTTCTCTGCTTTCATGTCTCCTGAAGCACTGAAGATTTTCTCCTCCTTATTTTGGAGACTAGTTCCGGGAGGCGGGTTGTCGGGGGTGGGGTGGGGTGGGGCTTTTGTGTGACTCAAGATCCTTGGTAATGAAGGTGAATATTTGGGCAACCTTCATTGCCTCCCCAGATGATTTTAAATCTCTGTGCTACAGAGGAACCTGTAGGCAAACTCCCATGACCTAGAAACAGAGGATGCCAAATGGACAAATTACCTAACGGTAAAAACACAAAAGGTGCCCCCCAATCTGAGAACGAAGGGCACACTCTCCTGCCCTGTTCCCACTCCAATCAGAGCCCCAAATATTTTGAAAATAAAAATCAAGAACAATTCTGATTTTCATGAATAATGTATTCATTCATCAAGTCTAATAACGAGATAAATGGCTCATCACAGCTTAGAAGCAGCCTGTGGGGATTCTCTTGGCCCTCTATGAGATTAATACCCAATATCCACACCAATGGAAATGCTGTGTTGCAAACCTGGAGAGGATGCGGGGAGGTGTGCACCCTGGCGGAGAAAGCGAAAGCTGCCAGGCTCATTGTCACATCCCGGATCTCTGCCGTTAGTGCTTTCAATGGTCTCCATTTGCATCCACTTATTACCTAAAACTTTGTTTGTGTGTCATCTAAATGAACATATTTATAAATTTGTGGTGCAATTTGTTATCACACTATGAATTCGTAAAGCTCGGTTGCTTGTTTACATTGCTGTAAAATTTACATTGCTGTAAAGTATAATTTACATTGCTGTAAAGTATAATTGTAGGGCATAAGAGGGAGCCCTAAGCCAGTGAGGTCCTGAATGAGTGGAGAGAGAGTATCCAAATGAACAAAATTAGAACAGAAAAGGTCTGCACCTTTCTCTCACGGATTTATTACAGAAGTCTGTTTCCTGCAGCCTGGTCTCCATGATTCCAAAGCACACAATACAAGCTGCCAAAGGTAGAAGCCAGTAAGCAGATCTACTCAGAAGCAACATCTATGCCAAGGCCATGATCAGCATAGAAAGATATCTGCAAAGGTACCGTAAGTGGCACCCACGTGTCAGTAGCAACCAACACCTGTCAAACTGGACGTAAAGCCCAGTCAACAGGAGGGAATCCATGCCTGTACTAGAGACCTAGCCAGTCTCCTGGGACTAAGGAAGTCATGAATTTTAGTTAAGAGCACTGACTGTTCTTCCAGAGGACTCAGGTTCAATTCCCAGCACCCATATGACAGCTCTCAACCAAATTCTAACACCCTCACACTGACATACATGCAGGCAAAACATCAATGAACATAAATGTTAAAAATTAAAATAAAGAGATTAGAAAAATGGCTCAGCAGTTAAGAGCACTGGATGCTCTTCCAGAGGTCTTGAGTTCAATTTCCAATTAATCATATGGTGGCTTATAACTATTTAAAATGTAATCTGGTGCCCTCTTCTGACCTGCAGGCTTACCTGCAGGCATAACACTGTGTATATAATCAATAAATCTTAAAATAAAATAAAATAAATAAAAAGGAAAAGAATCTACTACCACTGCTTTGCTAGGCCAGCATAATTTCTCTGCATCTTGTTCTTATACCCAGAGATCAGTGTAGCTACCATCTCTCATCAAATAAGCCTCTCTCTACAGCAAACAGAGACCATCCCAGAAAACCACAACTGGACACAAAGCAGAGACCCACAGTGTAAAGATCCCAGCACCCCATAAATACATTGGCACCACAGCTCCCTCATCCGTAGCTCAGGGATCATGCCAGAGGAAAGAGTGCAAAAATTGTAAGAGCAGAGTAGCAGGAAGTCTGCAGTGAAACAGCCTCTCCTAAAATGCCTACAGAAACAAGACCAGAACAATAGCAATGTTGATGGGCATGTTAACGTAGGAGGAGAAAAACTGTGTGGAGTCCCACCCCTAAAGAAAGAACCACAAGCTACTCTAGTCTTCCAAGAGAAGAAGAATTAGTCTCTCCTGTGAATGAGCCCTCTTATTGTTTGTACAACACAGTGGTCACCCCTGAAGCCATATCTATCACCCAATCAAGAGATTAACTCATCACTATATATTTATGTATTATATATGTTTTATATTATATAGAGAGAAGGGGGACTGGACTCTAACAAATTTTACTAGCTCTGCTTTATCTGAAAACAATAGATTTATAAACAAATTATCTGGTTCCTTTAATGACTTATAGCTATACATCCAAATAACAGTTGGCCCTTATAAATAATACATTTTAATGGGCCAACAATTGCTGGTTTGACTGAAATCCATGGGTGACCGCATGACTCACATATTTGTACATACACATGTATATATTTGTGGGTATGTGTGTGCCTGTGTGTGATGAATATAGTCAAAGATAAAGAGGATATCAATTGGAAGGTGAGAAGCCTGGGAAGCGTTCAGGGTGGGTGACTGGGATGAGCTTGAGAGAGAAAAGGGAGGGAGAAGTGATACAATTCTATTTCAATTAAAAAACATTTAATAAAAAGAAAACCCAAATAATGAAAAAACTTTTAAAACAAAATTAGATAGATGTGAGAAGGAAATAAATACAAACGGGAGCCTGGCCTGTGAATTCCAAGACAGCCAGGGCAACACAGAGCTACCCTGTCTCAAAAAAAAACAGAAGGAGGAGGAGGAGGGGGGAGGGGGAAAAGGAGGAAAGGGGGGAGAGGAGGAGGAGGTGGAAGAGGAAGAAGAGGAGGAGGAAGAAGAGAAAAGGCAAGACAAAAAATAAAACAGGACTACTTAATTTTTAAAGACCAGTGAAAAAGCCAGATACAGGGGCACTGGGCTTTATTCTCAGAAGGCAGACAGAGGTGGATCTTTATGAGTTCAAGGCCATGGGGTCTACATAGCAAGTTCTAGGCCAGTCAGAGATACAGTGACATCTGTCTCAATAGAAAGGGGGCTCTCAGCAGTTAAGAGCACTCCCTCCACTTACAGAGAAACCAGGTTCTGTTATATACAGAGAGAGAGAGAGAGAGAGAGAGAGAGAGAGAGAGAGAGAGAGAGAGAGAGAGAGTAAATGACAGCTCATAGCCCCAGTTTTAGGTATTTTGGCACCCTCTTCTGGCCTCTATAGATATTGGACACAAGCAGTGCACTTATATACATGCAGATGAAACACTTGCAACATGAAAATAAAAACAGCCCAGAAACATAGAACACCCAAGATACAATTTGCAAAACACAAGAAAATCAAGAAGAGGGAAGACCAATGGGTGGATACTTCATTCCTCCTTAGAACAGGAAACAAAATAGACTACCTCACCTGGGGTTCCATCCCATAATCAGCCACCAAACCCAGACACTATTGCATATGCCAGAAAGATTTTGCTGAAGGGACCCTGTTATAGCTGTCTAGTATGAGGCTATGCCAGTGCCTGGCAAATACAGAAGTGGATGCTCACAGTCATCTATAAGATGGAACACAGAGCCCCCAATGGAGAAGCTAGAGAAAGCACCCAAGGAGCTGAAGGGGTCTGCAACCCTATAGGTGGAACA